>NC_062550.1:46496079-46817850 GCF_016906955.1 Phacochoerus africanus | reverse complement strand
CAAGATTTGAATTCAAGTCTTCTAAGCACCAGTGATATTAACCAATAAGCTCACACACCAAACATAACTCCTATTGCCATCCACCACACCTGTACTTCTGGGAACCACAGAGAAATCAATAAAAGTCAAATGCAATTAAAGGGCAAGAATAAGCCTAAGAACTTTAGTGAGCTAGAATTCTCATGGGACCTAAAGGTTACATGGTTTCTTAAGCATTGAAGGACTATTTAGAATACTTAGTAGGGTCTTGGAAATAGGTGATCAAAGAACACTTGAAGGTTTTTTATTCATTTACAAAGGGAAAGCATGTACTTTAAGATGCTTAAAGATATGGCAGTCACCATCCTAACCAAGTAATCATCTTAGCATCACTAACAATGGGGCAACTTGACCTTGTGTGCTTTTTTTGATGCACTAAGAGATGCACCACACAGCCTATGTTATGTTCTTGCCAGAGTTCTCGTTGTGGCTCAGCAGGTTAAGAACTCAATATAGTGTCTGTGAGGAAGTGGGTTCGATCCCTAGCCTCGATCAGTGAGTTAAGGATCTGGTGTGGCCACAAGCTGCGTCGTAGTTCAAAGATGCGGCTCAGATTTGGTGTTGCCATGGCTATGGTGTAGGCCAGCAGCTGCAGCTCTGAGTCGGCACCTAGCTTGGGAACTTCCATATGCCACAGGTGTAGCCCTTAAAAATAATAATAAATAAATCTAAGAAAGACAAAAAAATTCAGGATATAGGACATTATACAACTAACTTGGATACTTCAAAAAGTTCAATGTCATGGGGAAACAAAGGCAGGAGGCCTATTTCTGATTAAATTAAAAGAGGAGAGAACCAGGAGTTTCCATCATGGCACAGCAGAAACGAATCAGACTAGGAATCATGAGGTTGCATATTCGATCCCTAGCCTCCCTCAGTGGGTTAAGGATCCGGCGTTGGCGTTGCCGTGAGCTGTGGTGTAGGTCACAGATGGGGCTCAGATCCCATGTTGCTGTGGCTAAGGCTGTAGGCTGGCAGCTGTAGCTCCTATTCGACTCCTAGCCTGGGAACCTCCATATGCCGTGAGTGCAGCCATAAAAAGCAAAAAAAAAAAAAAAAAGATTTTGGGACAATAGGGTAATTATTCCATAGAGACCTATATTACTGAGCTATTGTTATTCATCTCGGGTGTGGCAATGGGACACCTAAGGATATGGAACATCCGTCCCTACAATATGAATGCACAAGTATTCAGGGATGAAATGTCACATTGTCGCAACTTACTTTCAAATGATTCAGCAAAACTGATAAAGGATTTGTAAAATTTAACAGTTGGTGGATCTAGGGAGGTTATGTCCTAGCCTTTCAGCTTTTCTGTATATTTAACATTTTTCCAAGATAAAATATTTTTTCAATCCTTGAAATTCATCAAGGAGTTCCCGCCGTGGCTCAGTAGTTAATGAATTGGAATGAGATTGCGGGTTCGATCCCTGGCCTCACTCAGTGGGTTGAGGATCCAGTGTTGCTGTGAGCGGTGGTGTAGGTGGTGTAGGTTGTTGACGCGGCTCAGATCCCGAATTGCCGTGGCTCTGGCGTAGGCTGGGAGCTACAGCTCCAATTAGACCCCTACCCTGGGAACCTCCGTATCCTGCATGTGTGGCCCTAGAAAAGACCAAAAAAAAAAAAAAATTCATCAAGACTATTAGAAGACAGTTATCAAGACAGTGTGGTATTGGTACAAAAATAAACGTACAGACCAATGGAACAGAATAGAGAACCCAGATAAATCCAGACACCTATGGTCAATTAATCTTCGACAATGGAGGCAAGAATATAAAATGGGCAAAAGACAGTCTCTTCAGTAAGTGGTGCTGGTAAAACTGGACAGATGCATGTAAATCAATGAAACTAGAACACACCCTCACACCGTCCACAAAATGAAACTCAAAATGGCTTACAGACTTAAACGTAAGACAAGACACCATAAATCTCCTAGAAGAGAATATAGGCAAAACATTCTCTGACATCAACCATACAAATGTTTTCTTAGGTCAGTCTCCCAATGGGAAAGAAATAAAAACAAAAATAAACCAACAGGACCTAATCAAACTGACAAGATTTTGCACAGCAAAGGAAACCATAAAAAAAAAAAAAAGACAACCTACAGAATGGGAGAAATAGTTGCAAATGATGCAACCAACAAGGGCTTAATCTCCAAAATATATAAACAACTTATACAACTCAACAGCAAAAAAACACACAACTCAACTGAAACATGGGCAGAAGACCTAAACAGACATTTCTCCAAAGAAGATCTACAGATGGCCAAAATGCGCATGAAAAAATGCTCAACATCACTAATTATTAGAGAAATGCAAATCAAAACTATTATGAGATACCACCTCAAACCAGTCAGAATGGCCATCATTAGCAAGTTTACAAATAACGAATGCTAGAAAATGTGTGGAGAAAAGGGAAACCTCCTACACTGTTGGTAGGAATGTAAATTGGTACAACCAGCATACTGGAAAACACTATGGAGTCTCCTCAGAAAACTAAATTTAAAACTACCACATGATCCAGCAATCCCATTCGTGGGCATAGATCCAGACAAAACATTCATTCAAAAAGATACATGCACCCCTATGTTCATAGCAGCACTATACACAATAGCCAAGACATGGAAACAACCTAAATGTCCACTGACAGAGGAATGGATAAAGATGATGCGGTACATATACACAATGGAATACTATTCAGCCATAAAAAAGAACAAAAGAATGCCATTTGCAGCAACATGGATAGACCTAGAGACTTTCATAGTAAGTGAAGCAAGTCAGAAGAGAAAGGCAAATACCATATAATATCACTTATATGTGGAATCTAATATTTGGCACAAACGAACCTATCTACAGAAAAGAAAAACTCATGGACTTGGAGAACAGACTTGTAGTGACCAAGAGGTGGAGGAGGGAGTGGGATGGACTGGGAGTTTGGGGTTAATAGATGTAAACTATTGCATTTGGAGTGGATAAGCAATGAAATCCTGCTGTAGAGCACAAGGAACTCTATCTAGTTACTTGTGGTGGAACAGGATGGAGGATAATGTGAGAAAAAGAATGTATATAAGTATAGAACTGGGTCACTTTGCTGTAAAGCAGAAATTGACAGAGTATTGTAAATCAGCTACAATAAAACAATTTTTTTAAAAAAGAAAAAATAAAATTTGAGCATCAGTCACTCTCTGAACTACCTTCACAGTATTCCTGTAAATCTAAAACTGTTCTAAAATTTACTTTAAAAAAACAAGACTATTAGCATAAATTCAACCTTTCTATGAACATGACTTGTGAAAATACAAGAATTGTAATCAGCTGATTGGTAAATATTTATTGTGTTCCTACTTAGTATTAATAACCACTGCATTAACGAATCCGACTAGGAACCATGAGGTTGCGGGTTCGGTCCCTGCCCTTGCTCAGTGGGTTAACGATCCGGCGTTGCCGTGAGCTGTGGTGTAGGTTGCAGACGCGGCTTGGATCCCGCGTTGCTGTGGCTCTGGTGTAGGCCGGTGGCTACAGCTCCGATTCAACCCCTAGCCTGGGAACCCCCATATGCCGCGGGAGCGGCCCAAGAAATAGCAACAACAACAACAAAAAAAGACAAAAGACAAAAAAAAAAATAAATAAATAACCACTGCATAGACTCGGAGCTATTGTGAAAAAGACATGGGTTCCTGCTTTCCTGGGTCCTACTTAGCATACAGTTGTGTATGTGTGTGGTGGGGGGCGGGGGGTAGTGGTTGTTCTGGAAGACTTCCCCGAGTGGTTCCTAAGCTGAAACCTGATGGATAAGTAGGTGTTGCAGATATAGGATGGCAAGGAAGTAAGTCAGAGGGAACAGTGTGTGTGAAGGCACTATTGATGCGATGGTCAATCTGGGGAGTGACAGGAAATTTATTCCTGTGGCTTCTCCCAAACCCTTCTCCTTTTCACACAGCCTGTCTCCTGGTTCTGTTAATCACTCCCTACCTCCAGCTCTTCAGACCTAGAGGTGGTAACAGCATGCCAACTTTCCTAGCCCCCGTGTTACCAGTGAACTGCACTCTCCCTTGGCGTTTCCCTACACCACGTGCAACGCTTTGTAAAGTCCCTATATTAAACTTTCCTCAAATTATCCAATTTCCGTAAGCCATCAAGTTCCTGTTGGCACACTGATTAATAAAACCTTCTGGAGGCAGACTTGGGAGATGCTTGCCTACCTTAGACGATATTTGGGACCGTGGGAATGGAGAGGGTCTGGGAAGAGGACTGAAGACGAACCCTGAGCCAGTGAGCATCTGAAGCAGGAAACCTGGGAACAGGGGTGTTATCAGCCAAGAATGTTTCAAAGAAGAAACTATCAACTGTATCAAGTGCTGTTGAGAGGCTGCCTGAGTCAAATGAGGGCTCTGGAATTCCCCCTGAGAAAGCCATCCTTGATCCTTGGAGTGGTGAGGGCAAAATCAACACTGGAGTGGACAGTAAAGGTGACTGGAGGCAAAGAGGGCATTTGTTACCTTCAAAAAAAAAAAAAAAAAAAAAAGGCCTAACTGCTCAGGTTCCTATTTTAACTCTACCAGTGACTTGCTAAAGAATCTTGAGAGTTCTGTCCTAATTTTTGAGATGTGATATAAACATACAACAACCATTCTTCCTTGCAGTTACAAAAACTCCCAATACCTGGACAATGTTAAAGAGAATGGAAGCTTCAGAAGTGTAGATCACTGAAGTTCTCAGAGTAAATTACTTCCCCCCTTTCAGTCTCCTAGACAAAGGGCAGGCTTTGCCAAAATCTTTTCGGTCTCTCTAAAATTGAGAGATTAAGCTCTTTCACACTGAAGCCTGAAACTAAGTATATCCAAGACCCCCCTACCCGACATACAATAGCAAGGAGTTTCTAACCAGGGTGCAAGATATTTGAAACCAAAAGCATTCTCTGGATCACAATGAGTAACCAAACTCCATAGCTCAAGAAATTGTTAGAACCCTCAGATCCCTTTCTTTGGGAACATGAGCCTGTGAAACTATCTATCATTGATCCAATTTGGCTTTCTCCTCCCTTCCCAGTTCACTGAACATCACACAGAAATGACTGCCAGGGCAGCACAATGCTAAATCTGGGTGATTGGAAAACTGCTTTGGGGACAGTGAATCAAGAGGCTCCCTCAGTAACTCCCACTCTTCTCTGCAGAGCAAGCAGCTAAGTTCTGGCTCCCTTAATTTTATTTATTTATTCTTTTTATAGCTGCACCTGTGGCATATGGAAATTACTAAGCCAGGGTCAAACTGGAGCTGCAGCTGCAACCTACAACACAGCCGACACCACAGCCACACCACCAATCTGAGCTGTATCTGTAACCCACAAGCCCTAACCTACTGAGCGAGGCCGGGGATCGAACCTGCATCCTCACAAAGTCCCCACTGAGTCCTTAACCCACCGAGCCACAATGGGAACTGCAACCTTCATTTATTTTTAGATGAGTTGTTATGCTAAATCTCCTGGAGATTGTTTTCTCCACAAAGTATATGATTTGTACTTTGAACATCAAAATTAACAAAATTCCATTACTGATTTAAATGACAGCTTTTAGAGTAAAGGTCAACTTATTTGCAAGGGTAAAACTTGCCCCTGATTTTCAGTCTTCAGAAGAGACCCAAGTGACCTTTCCGAACACAGGTCAGGAAGGCGGCACTTGATGGAGCTCCTTCTGGCTCAGTGGATTAAGGCTCTGAAATCATCACTGCCGCAGTTTAGGTTGCCGATGTGGCGCAGGTTCAATCTCTGACCCAGAAATTTGCACATGCTGGGGGCACAGCCAAAAAAAAAGAAAGCTAGTACTGCTGAAAAAAGAAAAGAAAAGCAGCACTGCCACAGCAGGAACAAGGGTCCAGCTTGAAGTGCAGTGGCTTTGAAATCATGAAAGCTAATTTTCAGTCACATTACCTCCCTGTGCCTTCACTACCTGTGAATGGGTGTTTTGTTATACTTTGCAAGGCTGTTTGAACAATGTTTAAAGGTGCCTGGGCCACCACACTAGGTTTTTCGTAATAAGGGAGCTATTTTTCTTTTTACTTGCTACACTGAGGGCTTGTGTATAGGGCAAAGAGGCCCAGTTTCAGGGGATTCACTTAGGGAAAAAAAAAAGAGGTGCTGTGGCAGACAATATCTCTCAGGATCCCCACATCCTACTCTTAACGCTGTGTAACTTGAAGGTAGGCAAGACTGGACTTGCCAGCACAATGGTTGTGGGGACCTGCTTGGTACAGAGAGCACCATGGTGGGAGACCCCAGGTGATAAGAAACTAAGGTGGCCTTCAAGCCAGCAGTCTGGGTTCTCTGTCCTACAGCCACGGGGAATGAATTTTGCCAACAACCTGATTAAGTTTGGAGTAGATTATTCCCAAATCACCTGAGAATGCAATGGAGTTGACACCTGTTATAGTCTTTTGAGACCCGCAGCAAAAGAACTAGCCACACTACACCTAAATGGAAACTGAGATCAACGTCTTCTGTACCACCAAATTTGTGATAATTTATTAAATAACGGTAGAGGAGTCCCGTCATGGCACAGCGGAAACGAATCTGACTAGGATCCACAAGGATGCGGGTTCAATCCCTGGCCTCACTCAGTGGATTAAGGATCCAGCGTTGCCATAAGCTATGGTGTAGGTCACAGGGGAGGCCCAGATCTGGCTTTGCTGTGGCTGTGTCACAGGCCGGCAGCTACAGCTCCAATTCGACCCCTAGCCTGGGAGCCTCCATACGCTGCGGATGCAGCCCTAAAAAGACAATCAATAAACAAATTAAATAAATAAATAGAAATAAAAATTAATTAAAAAAAAAAAAAAGAAAAGCCTGACCTACAGATCTATCTTTCCCAGGTAATAATCTGTTTTGGAAACTTTGATAAGAATCATACCCCTTTGGATTTCTCATAAACCTATAAAGTAATTCTGAAGTTTGGAGACTCACAAAGGTCAAGTGACTCAAATGGCTACTTAGGGGTTAGGGCCAGGAATTAGAGAACCCAGGTCCGACCCAAATGCCAAAATCCACCTTTCTCTATAACCAATTTTTATAGTTTCTCTAAAGTCTTGATGATGTTTCCTGTTCTGTCCACAGATAATAATAAAACCATATCAAAACACTGGCGAACTTTGTCTTTCATTGTTATGAGTGAGGACAGGGATCAAACTCTCATCCTCATGGATACCAGTCGGGTTCTTAACCCATTGAACCATAATGGGAACTCCATCAATTTAGATTTGTTTTTACAGATTTTTTTTGTTTGGCTGCACCCATGGCATACAGAAGTTCCTGGGCCAAGGACTGAACCCATGCCACAGCAGTGACACACGAGACCCTTAACCTGCTGAGCCACCAGGGAACTCCCTCAACTTAGATTTTTTGACTTTACAATTGTGCGGAAGCAACCTGCATTCAGTAGAAACCAGACTTTGAATTTTGATCTTCTCCCAGGCTAGTGCAGTATGATACTCTCGTGATGCGGTGGCAAGAGGAGCAATCAGCCACGCCACCTTGAGGGTAAACTACCACGTCTCACCATTTTGGGTTTCACTTCCAGTACAGTACTCAATAAGTTATATGAGAGGAGTTCCCATTGTGGCTCAGTGATAAAGAACCCAACTAGGATCCATGAGGATGCAGGGTCGATCCCTGGCCTTGCTCAGTGGGTTAAGGATCCGGTGTTGCTGTGAGCTGTGGTATAGGTCGCAGACATGGCTCAGATCTGGCGTTGCTGTGGCTGTGGCATAGGCCGGCAGCTGGAGCTCCAATTTGACCCCTAGCCTGGAACCTCCATATGCTGTGGCTGCGGCCCTAAAAAGAAAAAATAAATTACATGACATATTCAACACTTTATTTAAAAATAGCCTTTGTGTTAGACAATTTTTGCCAACTGTAAGCTAACACATATATGTTCTGCTCAAGTGTACAGTAGGCCAGGCTAAGCTATGATATAATAAATGCATTTTTGACTGACAATATTTTCAACTTACCTTGGGTTTTTTAGGATGGGACCCCAAGATAAACAGAGGAAGATATGTATTGTATAAAGTCTTGTCTTTCTCAGTAAAATGACTCTTTTCCTATATGACGTGTTAATACTACAAAAGGCTTACACTGAGTATCTGTGAGGGCCAAAAATATTGTTATTCTTAACTAAGAACACCTTTCAAACAAAGCCACAAAACAGCTCCTTTTATTTTCTAATAAGACTAAATTTATTCAATACCCTAGTAAAAGTTTTGATTATAAGTTTCCAACAGTATAAAAAGTACAAAACAGATTTGTAGATTTCTAATATATTAATACAAAGTGCATGACTACATACAGTACATCCTACAGGCAAAGAGAGGTGGAAGGGGAAAAAGAAGACTGTGGTTGAGGTCTAGTAATAAATAAATAAATACAGAAGTAGAGATGATCCATATTATAGTATATTCTACCACCAATACTGCAGCCAAAATGTACAAAAAAAAAAAAAAAAAACCCAAAAAACCATTTCAAAAATAACTCAGGAGGAGGATGAGAATGGCTGGGATTCTTGTAATACACCTCAAAGTCTGCAGAAGAGCTAACCCAACTCACTGTGTAGTCTGTGCATATGGTGGCTTGTAGTCTTTTTCCAAAAGGAAGAAATATAAAATTTTAAGTTTAGACTAAGAACTATAAAACTATAGGGTACCCATAAAAAGTGGCTCACTCCTTATTGTTATTTATACTATCCGATCTTTAAAATCCAGTTTTAAAAATAAGCACTGAGTCATGTTATTATAAGGTAGGCAAATGACCCTCCCTCATTACGAAAAGTCTGAACTGGTGATATATTTTTCCTGAACTTTTAGAAAAGAGGCAATAAATAGTACTTTGGTTTGGGTTCAAGTAAGAGGCTTTTGATGAAGGTTTTTAGAATTGAAAAGCTTCACATGTACGATGTATCAGCTAACACTTCAACGTTCAGAAAGCCTGACTAAAAGAAACCAAACCAAAACCAACCACTCGGCATTAACACACACCTCTTTTCTTTTACTAGAATTTTACTTTACTAGAGAATGAAAACAACAACAACAACAAACCCAAACTCTAACAGGTTAAAACAAGTCAAACAACCATTCTACGCAGATAAAACCTTCACAAAGGTCAACTGAAGTAATCCAGAGCTAAAACTGAATTGTGCAGATTTTCAATGAAGTCATCAGTCATGTAACATAAATTATTTACACACTCACAAGCCCTCTAAGAAATGTGCCCCAAGAAGCATTAACCTTTGTTTTTTGTTTTTTTTTTGTTTTTTTCGTGTGCCATCCTGAAGACTTGCACATTTTATTTTTTAGCTAATTTAACATTTTGACTAGAATGTGTTTTCTACCATGTGGTAATGCTTTGGTACTATTCATACAGGATTGCTTGTCCTAACTAAAGACTTGACATTTCCCCAAGAGGAACTTTGATTCTGCTTTAGAAATTTCATTCATATAAATTAAAATCTTTATCAAATACCAACACGGAGGGAGGTGACACAGGATGCAACATATACAGTCAAGTTACCTCTGTATATTTAGAAATTACTCCTTCAAGATAGTCGCACCAGAGAGCTTAGTCTGTCCTGCTTAATATTCAGTAGTACAGGTTTAAATCATTAGAACCTTGGCAAGACCCTAATATTTCAAAATTATTAACAACTACCTCTAGGGGCAAGTCCATGTTACTGAGTTATGACAAATTTATTATAACAAAGGAAAACAAGTGTAGCCAGCCATCTTAAAAAATGCCCCAACCACTGCTTCTCAAAAAAGAAAGACTAAAAAAACTACATACGTTTATCATACAACAAATCCCATCTCTGTCCCCTGAAATTCCCCTAATTTCATTCATTAGAAGGGGATTTTAAAAAAAGACTTAAAGAGCACTTTACAGCAGCATTCAGCTTTCCTATGAAATACTCAGCATCTTAAATATTATGTACACTTTTTTTTCTTTTAGTAAGCTAGACACTGGCTTCAGAGTTTGTGGAACTTGAGGAAAAAATAACCCACTCATAACTATTCTAGAGTTCCTGTCGCGGCGCAGTGGTTAACAAATCCGACTAGGAACCACGAGGTTGCGGGTTCAATCCCTGGCCTCGCTCAATGGGTTAAGGATCTGGTGTTGCTCTGAGCTGTGGTGTAGGCCAGCGGCTACAGCTCCAATTGGACCCATAGCCTGGGAACCTCCATATGCCGCAGGTGCGGTCCTAGAAAAAGACCAAAAAAAAAACCCAAAAAAACAAAAAACCTATTCTAGAAATTGTCTTTTGGCAGAATAGCAGGTATCCAAGTTAAAAATAAGAGGGTCGTTCTGTTGCTTTGTATTCCAAAATTCAAATTGTTTTTTGTTCCCCTTCTACATAAACCTCAGTCACCACTCCTGAGTGGAGATGGGCAGAGGCTCTGGGCCCTGCTCCTCCGGCTTCTCAGCAGCTGCCTTCTTATTGCTGCAGCAAGGCTTGAATAGATGTGTGTCGATGAGGACTTCCCCAAATCGGCCTTTATAGATAATGCCACAGCATATTTTCTGTCTAAAAGGAAAAAAATGGAGAAAAGATATATTAATAAGGCAGAAAAACAGGTACACAAAAGGTGTACAGTAGGTATACTATTCATCATTATAACCAGCACAACATGATCAAAAGTTCCTCTTCCACAATTTTATCACATTCTTAATGAAAGGGCTCCAAGAGTGAACACAATTTGCTGCGTAATGGGAATTACCCAGGCCCCTTAAATCTCACACTGGACTCTTATCAAATAGTAAGAGGAAAAAAGACATTCTGAGAGACAGTAGTTTCAGAGGTTGCTCCCAAATTTGCAAACTGTTTCCTCCAAAAATCACCAAATCTTAAGAGAAAAACAGCCACCATATTGCCGAGGGGAGAGGGATAGACTGGGAGCTTAGCGTTAGTAGATACAAACTACTGCATTTAGAATGGACGAAGTCCTACTGTATAGCACAGGGGACTATATCCAATCACCTGGGATAGACCGTGATGGGAAAGAATATAAAAAAGAATGTATATGTGTGTATAACTAAGTCATTTTGCTGTACAGCAGAAACTGGCACATTGTAAATCAACAATAATTTTTAAAAATTAAATTAAAAAAAAAAAATCTACCACAAACAGCCTGATACGGCTGGTGGTTTTAATACTGAACATATCAAAAAATACACATAAATACTATTAAATACACATTAAGGCATTAAAAAAGGACAAACAAATCACCTATGGATCACACACTCTAAAGAAAAAAAGTATTACTTCCTATAAGACCTCTCTAATCCAACATTCCTTCTCATCTCCTTAATTTCAGGTTTATTACTCCCTTTTTTCTTTCTTTCTTTCTTTCTTTTTTTTTTTTTTTTTGTCTTTTGTCCTTTTAGGGCTGCATCCGTGGCATATGGAGGTTCCCAGGCTAGGGGTCTAATCGGAGCTGTAGGCGTCGGCCTACACCACAGCTCACAGCAACACCAGATCCTTAACCCACTGAGCAAGGCCAGGGATCGAACCTGCAACCTCATGGTCCTAGACCGATTTGTTTCTACTGCACCACGATGGGAACTCCCCCCTTTTTCTTTATACATGTTTGCGTCTCTAAACATACTGCTTAGTTATCTCATATATATACATATATATAGAGAGAGAGAAATATATAAAGATTCATACTGCATGTGGCAATTTTTTTTGCTCAAGAGTAACTGAAATACATATTGTTAGACAGAGCCTTATTTCATTTTAACTTACATATGGTATTCTACCATGTGAATATACCACAATTTACCCACTCAACCTTTCAATGGGACAATCTCTGCTGTTACAAACATGCTGCACACATCAGATTTCTTTCTAGGTTATGTAGCTGGGATATTAGGAATGGAAACACGTTTAACTTTTCTTAAAAATGCAAATTATCAACATGGTTCCCTTCTATTCCTGTTTTGCTAAAGATTTTGTTTTTAAACCTTGAAGGAAAGTTCAAATTCATCAAACATCTTCAATATGCCACTAATACAACAGGCACTTTTCCCCCTCCTTTAGAAACTGTCAATGTGGCAAATTATATTAGTTGATTTTCTGATGTTTAGAACAATCTCAGAGTTACCGTTGTGGCTCAGTGGTTAACGAACCCGACTAGCATCCATGAGGACACAGGTTTGATCCCTGGCCTCACTTAGTGGGTCAAGGATCTGGTGTTGCTGTGAGCTGTGGTATAGGCCGGCAGCCACAGCTCCCACTGGACCCCTAGCCTGGGAACCTCCATATACCGCAAGTGTGGCCCTGAAAAAGACAAAAAGACCGAAAAAATAAAAAATAAACAATCTCCTATCCCTAGAAAAAAAATCTAACCTGGTCCTATTTTTATATCAAAGCTGCGTTAGCCTCACAGAATGCTTGGGGCCTATGCCTCTTTTATCTATAATCTAGAACAGCCAGTGCAAGATTAGAATCATTTGTTTCTGGACTGTTTAGTAGAACTTGCCTAGCTGGGCCTGGAACTTTTTGAGGGAAGACTTCTGACCACTGAATCCACTTCTTCATTATGAGACTATTCAGATTTTCTATTTTTTCTTAAGACCATTTTGGTAAAGGTCTTTTTCTACTAACATATCCACTTCACCAATTTATTGGCATTAAGTCATTTATAATATCCTATTGCCATCTAAATTTCTGTCCTTTTTTTGCTTTTTAGGGCCACACCTGTGGCATATCAGAGTTCCTAGGCTAGGGGTTGAATCGGAGCTATGCTGCTGGCAATGCTGGATCCTTTAACCCATTGAGCGAGGCCATGGATTCAATGTGCATCCTCATAGATACTTGTCAGGGTCATAACCCACTGAGCCACAATGGGAACTCCAATTTCTGCTTTTTTCTATGGCTGAATCTCCTTTTTCTTAACCAAGATGCTTATGGGTACCATCTCTTTTTCTTTTTGTCTTTTTGCCATTTCTTGGGCCGCTCCCACGGCATATGGGAGGTTCCCAGGCTAGGGGTCTAAAGGGAGCTGTAGCTGCCAGCCTACGCCAGAGCCACAGCAATGCAGGATCCGAGCCGCGTCTACGACCTACACCACAGCTCACGGCAACACCAAATCCTTAACCCACTGAGCAAGGCCAGGGATAGAACCAGCAACCTCATGGTTCCTAGATGGATTCGTTAACTACTGCGCCACCACAGGAACTCCCCATCTCTTTTTCTTAATCTGCTTTCTCTCTAGTACCTTTTTTGTTCATCTTTTTTAAGAACCAACTCAGCTTTACTGATACTATCCATTTGTACTAAGTTTCTACTCCAATACTTAGGATTTCCTTGCTTTTATTTTTCTTTATATTGGGCTTCATTAATCTTTAAAGTGCATACATATAACTTCATTTATTTTTAATCTTTCTTTTGTAAAAAGCATTACAGGGAAGAACTTCTATCTCTTTAACCTCATACCACATGTTTTGATTTGTGGTATTTTTCAGTTTTAGTTACAAGGATTTTCATATTATACTTTATTCACTGACCCATGGTTTACAAACATATGGAAATCTTCATTCTATTTGTCTAGGGATATTTTAAAATTCTCTGCCCTTCCCTTCCTCTCTAGAGGTTTTACATTGTTACTTTTATTCCTTGAGTGGTTACACACTTAATTAATCAAACTCAAAGTTATTCAAGGGAGGTCCCTTTGTGGCACAGCAGAAAAGAATCCAACTAGTATCCATGAGGATGTGGGTTTGATCCCTGGCCTAGTTTCAGTGCATTGGGGATCCAGCCTTGCCTTGAGCTGTGGTGTAGGTCACAGATGCAGCTTGGATCCCAAATTGCTGTGGCTGTGGCATAGGCCAGCTGCTGTAGCTCCAAATCAACCCCTAGCCTGGTAACTTCCATATGCTGAGAGTACGGCCTTAAAAAGGAAAAAAAAAAAAAAAATTATTCAATACATTTCTTCTCCACAATGCAAAGGATGTTAGGATATTTTAACTCTCATCACTACTATTATTTTGACTTATATGTTCCTATTGTCATGTAATTCTTTTTTTTAGAATTCCCATCTATTATCATTTTTCTTTATGGTCACACCTGCAGCATATGGAAGTTCCCAGACCAGGGGTCAAATTGGAGCAGTAGCTGCAGCCTATGCCACAGCCATAGCAACACCAGATCCAAGCCACATCTGCCACCTGAACTGCAGCTTGTGGAAATGCCAGATCCTTAACCCACTGAGCGAGGCCTGAGGACGAACCTGCACCTCACAGAGACAACATCAGGTCCTTAATCTGCTGAACTGCAATGGGAACATCCTATTTACTGTCATTTTAAGTAGTCAATGTTTGTTTCAATTTACCTAAGTATTTGCTACTTTATTTATCTTCAGAATTTCAATCTGGGATCTCTTTTTTCCACCTGTAGAATTTCATAAAATGAATCAGTTTGGCAGCAAATTCTCAATTTTCTTTTCTTTTTTTTTTGGTTTTTATGGCCGCACCCAAGGCATATGGAGGTTCCCAGGCTAGGGGTGGAATCAGAGCTATAGCCACCAGCCTACACCACAGCCATAGCAATGCGGGATCTGAGCTGCATCTACACCACAGCCCACAGCTATGCCGGATCCTTAACCACCAAGCAAGGCCAGGGATCCAAACCATGTCCTCATGGATCCTAGTCAGGCTTGTTAACCGCTAAACCATAAAGGGAACTCAATTTTTTTTCCTAGTCAAAAAATCCTATGCCCTTGTTTTCAAAAGATGTTTTTACTACAAATATATAAGAGCTATCATCTCTTGGGCCATTGAAAATATTAATCTATTGTTTTCTGAGTTCTTTTATTCATACTGAGAACTTAACTTGTATTTGTTGTTCCTTTGAAAATAATGTTTTATTTTCTCACTAAATTCTGTTTTGTCTTTCATGTTCCATAGTTCCACTATATGTGTCTATGGGTGAATTTTCTTCACCCATAAGATAAATGCTTATTACCTTGTTTTTGTTAGCCTTCCCAAATCTGTGAACTAGAAGATCCTTAAATACCTTCTCCTTTTTTAAATTGAAATACAATTGATTTACAATGTAGTATTAGTTCCTGGTATACAGCAAAGTGGTATACACCAAAGCTACACATATATACAAATATTCTTTTTCATATTCTTTCCCATTCTGGTTTATTATAAGATACTGAATATAGTTCCCTGTGCTATCCAGTAGGACCTTGTTGATTATCTGTTTTATATATAGTAGTTTGCATCTACTAATCTCAAACTCCTAGAGTTCCCAGTGGGCTAAGGATCTAGCATTGTCACTGCATTGGCTCGGGCAGCTTTTGTGGCACTAGCTTGATCCCTGGCCCAGGAACTTCTGCATGCCTCAGATGTGGCCGAAAACAAAAGCAAACAAAAAAAAACCCTAATCCCAAACTTCTTATTTTTCCCCTCCCCCTCAACCCCTTTCCTCTTTGGTAGCCATGCCTAATTAGTCTGTTTCTGTTTCTTAAATAAGTTCATTTGCTTAACCATATTCTCTCTTTCCTAGTCTACCATCTCTTTTTTTGACTTTGGGGTCCCATATTCACTTAGCATTTGGGTTCTGATTATTCTTTATTAACTTGTCCATTTATTAATGCCATTTTAAAAGACATAAAAATACATATTCTTCCAGCCCTTTTACTTTTTTCAGTGGGAGAGGTGGTTGGAATGAATACCTAACCTAGTCTACTCCAGGATAGGAAATTTAGGTTCCTCAACATGATTTTATTTTAAATCAATTTTAGTAGAAAAAATACACAAAATCCCAATTCTCAGCTCAATGCTTACCTAATCCACTGCCAACCACATATGCTACCAGCTGTTTGCCAAATGCCATTTAACTGCTAAGGAAGTGGGAAACCGTTACCTATAATTAAGAAGGTTTGCTGGTTAGAGTTATTTCTGTTGCATTTACCTTTTCCAGTATGTGAGATCTAAAAAGGAAAAAACTGGCGTTCTGTTAGAGCCAGAAGCCATCTCTGTATCTGAGCCATCATCTGACTGGTTACTATAACAAGGAGATTGAGCTGGAGAGGCACTTGAGGTGGTACTGTGAGCATCAGAATCTGCAATAAAGAAAAAACAAATTATAACTTCACTATATGCAATTGCATCAGCATAGAACTCTGTGAATGAGGTAGTAAAAGGAAGGGAAAGAATTGATTTTTTTATTCCCTACTAACATTTGAAAATATTTGTACTAAAGTACTACTAAGAGAAAATGAGGGCTTAAGTTTCTAGGAAGATAAAGAGTACACAGACTTCTCCCTATTCTGCTAACACAACTAAAACATACATGGACTTAACGCATAAAACTAGAAAAAGTCAGCAACAGCTAGGGAGCTCAAGAATTTAAGGACGTGAGGGTGAGCTCCCTAGCTTTTATGGTTTTTTTTTTTTTTTTTTTGCCTCATAAATCCCATTCTTGGAGCTAAAGAAGCCAGCAACTCAGAAACATCAATGGGTGCAGGCACACACCCACAAACACACACCCACACAAAGCCAACAAAAGCCTGTTCTCTCCAGTCAGAAGACCAGGAAAGGGACAGTTGAGCAAGACAGGAAAACTTTATTGGACAATAATCACTTTAGTCCAGCCAAACACCACAGAAAAAATGGGTCCCCACCCCCAACCCCCCAAGCAAAGGGCAAGTGGGGAGCCTAGATTTCTGTCCTCCCAAGACTTCTGTGAGGCCCCCACCACCCCGCAACACCTCCACCAGGGAAGCCTACTGAGGTCAGGGCTTCCACTATGGCCCACCAGGAACAGGAGCACCCCACCATGTGGAAGCTCTTAATTCCCACCCGACCCGACCCATCCCGTCCCGTCCCGTCCCGTCCCGTCCCGTCCCGTCCCGTCCCGTCCCAGCCAGTCAGGATCTCCTCTCATCTCAGATGTCAATGGAGACTGAGTGGGAAACCTGACTTTTAACACCGCAACACCAGTAACAAAGGTGGTGTCCCTCCCCCACCTCCCCTCCTGGAAAGGTGTTAAAAAAAAAAAAAAAAAAGCCAGTTAAAACAGAAAGTTTAAATAAGACTTAAGAGTCTCAGAACACAACATTTAAATGTCTAGGTTTCAATTAAAAATCACATCATATCCAGAACAATGAAGATCTCAAACTTAATGAAAAATCAAGTCTATTTTAACACAAAGATGATAGAGATGTTAGTAATAAATATTTGACACAGACTGAGCCATTACGAACAAGCTTGAAATAAATGAAAACAGAGCCTCAGTGAGTGGACCTCGGTTAAAAAAAAAAAAAAAAGGAAAGAAAGCTATAAAGAAGAACCAAGGAACTGAAATCTGAACTGAAAAAATACAATAAATGAAATAAAAAGCTCAATGGACTGGCTCAAGAGCAGAATGGAGGGGACAGAGGAAACAGTCAGTGAACTGGAAGAAAGAACAACAGAAATTACCCAACCTGTACAACACAAAGAAAACAAATGAATAGCGCCTTAGAGACCTGTGGGACTATAACAACAACAAAAAAAATCTACATTCATGTAACTGCAATCCTAGAAGAAGAGAAGGAAGAGGGCAGAGGTGAAAAAGTACTCAAAGAAATATAATGGCTGAAAATGCGCCAAATTTATCAAGAGACAGAAACCTATAGACTCAAGAAGTTGAGCAAACCCCAAACAAGCTATACCCAAAGACATCAACACCCAGACACATGATAATGAAACTTCTGAAAACTAAAGACAAAGAAAAAAATCTTGAGAGCACCCAAAGAAAAATGACACCTTACCTATAAAGAGAAAACAATAGATCATGGTTTAATAAGAAATAAAGGCAATTCATCAGATACAAGCTAAACATGATTTAGTATTTTTGTCCTCAGAAGACTTCATATAAATTTACAAGACAGAAAATAAATCTTTTGGTTGACGGTCACTGAGCTATAAAGCTCTTCCCAGCAAAGGCAATACCAGATAGGGGGCCAAGCCTACCACACATTTTACATTTAAGCTAAAGACTGCCCCCCTCCCAGGATAGGTGCAAAGAGACATTCTTCAACTCAGTGAACAAATCAAATATTTATTAAGTATCTGCTAGACACAAAACCCTGTGTAATATCCTGCATGGAAAGAAACAGACTAAAGAAAACTTTTTTGAATAGAACTCACAAGATATTTTCTATTAACCAAAGTTTACATAAAATTAAGTATATGAAACAAAGAAAGCACTATTAGTGTTTTCAATATATTCATTTACTTCCAATATACAAATAGGTCAACCTCATTAAAAAAAAAAAAAAAAAAGGGCCTCAAGGGCAAGCAGGCTTTAAGTGAATAAGTACACTGGTATGTTTTAAAGATTTCCTTAATAATTAATAGCAACTGCAGTCAGCTCTATGCTACCCTAGAAGAGGTTAATATCCATGAACCATTTGAAATTGCAGTTATTTGACCATTTCTGCCTATAAAAATGGCAATTTTAAGAAGCTCTCTTGTGGTGCAGTGGGTTACGGATCTGGCACTGTGACTGCAGTGGCTCCAGTTCCTGTTGTGTCTTGGGTTCGATCCTGGCCAGGAATTTCCACGTGCCTTGGGTGTGGCCAAAAAAAAAGGGGCAGTTTTATATGGTTTAGTCTAATACCTGGGATACTAGGATACAATTAACTCTACATAAAAATGCAGTTGGGGGGGAAAGACCCTTCTAGAATGTAGGTCTGGAGATTCATCAGAGAACTGAAATTTTTAAAATCTTAAAAATCAGGGAGTTCCCATTGTGGCTCAGCAGTAATGAACCCAACTAGCATCTGAGAGGATATAGGTTTGATCGCTGGCCCTAATCAGTGGGTTAAAGGATCTAGCATTGCCTCAAGCTGCAGCTTGGGTTGCAGATGTGGCTCAGATCCTGCATTGCTGTGACTGTGGTGTGGGCCAGCAGCTGCAGTTCTGATCCGACCCCTAGCCTGGGAACTTCCATATGCCACAGGTGCAGTCCTAAAAAAGAAAAAAGAAAAAAAAAATCTTAAAAATCAGGTAGGATTTGAAAAGGCACAGAGTAAATAGTTAGATGGCATGGGGCAGGTAGGGATGATGAGCAAAACTGTGGAAGCAGAATACACTATGCACAGGAAGGGAACTGACCCTTGCCCAAAACAGGACCTCCAAAGACTTGCTAGAGATTTTCGGCTTTATTCTACAGTAAACAGAAATCACTGCAGATTTTAGGAAGAAGAATGACAAAAAGAATGGCTAACATTTCTATAGGAATTTATTTTGCTTCATTTTTTACAAAGCCCCTTTTTACTTAATTATCCTCACTTCTCTGATTAGGAAACTGTGGTTAAATGTTAAGTAACACCTGGGTTCCATATCTGTTCAAGAAGTGTAATTCAAATCCAGATCTTCAAGCCCTAGGTCCGACGCCTTTCTAGTACGCCACAAAGGAAAGAATGCTCCAGGAAGAACAACATGCAGGGTGCATGGAAGCAAATATATAATCAGAGGCAGGCAAACCATTTATTGGGTGATGTATAAAAATTCAAATATCTCTAAACTGTTATGTCGCACACAGCTGCCAGCAATTCACAACACACCTGGGAAAACCCTGTTTCACTCCGAGTCTCCAAAATCCACTTATTTTCAGTCTCTAAGCCCTTCACAACACGGCTTTATCACAAAAATCTAAAATTACACTGGATATATTCCCTGAGGTAAGGCAAAAGTTAGTCAGATATCATTTTCTCTATAATTAAAGGGAGAAGCTAAGAATATATATATGAATATCAATTCCTTTCTCAAGTGACAGAAGAAAATTACTATTTTCCAAATGTTCACTAAGACATCTAGTGAGAATAAAGGGTAGAGTCAGTCCCCCCCACCTTGGTTAAGAAGGGAACTTGCATAATTAAAATACACACATATTTGATGTTGCCTAAATACTTTACTATAAATGTATTAAAATCATTTAGCCAAACATTAAACATACTATCAGAGTAACTACAGACTGGTAATACCTACTTACCCCGAGCACAGAGTTAGTAAAAGATCTGGAAAGATCTGGAAAAGAGATCCTGCGACACTGGTTATACTACTCCAGAGAACAGAATGATATCATAGAAAGAGCACAGGGCTTTGAAATGAGACAAACCCAAGGTCATATTCATCTATACCACTTATTAAGTGACCTGGGTCAAGGTTAAATTACCACTTTGTATTTCCTATCCTAATCTCATTGAGATTATTATGCATGCAATGTGCCAGGTACATATTCCAAAACGGTCAAGAGATGATTGTGCTCCTTCCTTCCTCTCATTCTATCTGATCAGTAAATTTAACTGTCTTTTTCTATTAATCTAAAACAAGCATTGGGAGTTCCCACTGTGGCGCACTGGGTTAAAGGATCCAGCATGGCCACAGCTATGGCTTGGACCTAATCCCTGCCCAGGGAACTTCCATATGCTGTGGGTGAGGCCATAATTAATTAATTAATTAATAACAAGCAGGGATTGACAATATTTTGTCTAACAAGGTCCCACATGTGGGGTTTTGTTTTTGTTTTTTGTTTTTTTTTTGTAATCCTGAAAATTCCATTGCAAGTCCAAACCCATATCTACAATTCTGAAAAGGCTCTGAAAACAAGTTTATTCCTGACCCATTTGGCCACAAAAATGGACTATTATGTCGGCACACCTGACTAGCTTATTTAGTTAGTTTATTCCACCTATATGAAATACTCCTACATTTTTCCCACAAATACTAACATGGTTGATTCAACAGTGCTGCCTCAGACACCCCCCCCTGTGGGTAATAGACAAGTTACATAATAACATTTTGTGCAGTGGATTTCTTTTTCAAAATCTGAAATCTAGGCGTTCTCGTTGTGGCTCAGCGGAAACGAATCTGACTAGCGTCCATGAGGACACAGGTTTGATCCCTGGCCTCGCTCAGTGGCTTAAGGATCCAGCATTGCTGTGAACTGTGGTGTAGGTCACAGACACAACTTGGATCTGGCATGACTGTGGCTGTGGTGTAGGCCAGCAGCTGTAGCTACGACTTGACCCCTAGCCTGGGAACTTCCATGTGCCGTAGGTGCAGCCCCTAAAAGACAAAAAAACAAAACAAATCTGAAATCTAAATTCCCAAATACAGAAGTACCACAACAGGTCCCCTCCCTCCAAACAATGACTTCATATAAAAGTAAATGAATTGTTAACATTGTCATTCATTTCCCTTCTTCTCACCCTACACACACACACCAAGCCTCTTAAACGTAAAATTCTTTTTTTTTTTTTTTTGCTTTTTAGGACCACACCTGTGGCACATGGAGGTTCCCAGATTAGGGGTCGAATAGGAGCTACAGCTGCTGATCGACGCCACAGCCACAGCACCACCAAATCCGAGCCATCTCTATGAACCTACACCACAGCTCATGGCAATGCTGGATCCTCAACCCACTGAGCAAGGCCAGGGATCGAACCCACAACCTCATGGTTCCTAGCTGGATTTGTTTCTGCTGCACCACAAAGGGAACTCCTTAAACCTAAAAGTCTTTAGGCTGGCTTTACTGCAACATATGAGTTATGATTTCTAAAATTACTTTCCAGAAAACCTGGACTTTGGTCTCAAATTGTCCACTAATTACTTATATACCTTTTTGCCTCCAGTCCTCAATCTCCTTATGCATAAAAACCAAGTAAACAAACTTGAAAAATTCATCTTCCAGAAAATTAAGATGTCAATAAAAAGGTCAGAATGATCAGTGTTCTCAGCACAATATGAAGATGTGGCTAGCTGCTGAAAGTACTTTTATGACATAAAAATCAACGATAAAGTTCCAAGATTTCATAGAAGCAAATATCTCGACCAAGTCAACATCTGTCTTCCATTCTTTTTTAAAAAAGGAATGAAAGAAAAAATGGTCTGTACATGCCATCTGCCACCCCAGACAAAAATGAAAACCAAACAATTATTCTTAAATTCTCATGTTTCAATATCAAACTTACTGTGACGTTTAAATTCCTTCTGTAGCTTACTGATCTGGTTGCTTTTTATCCTGTTTCCAGATAGAGTTTTCACTTTCTTTGGTTTCAGTGTAGTCTTTAGACTAGGTCCTGCCCTTGCATCTACCACCTGGAAGAAAATACTGAATATTTAATACCATTTAAAAAAATGACACCTCTGTATTCCCTTGGTTCAGATGAATGTTTATTTGAAGGAGCCAAATTTGAAAACCACAGTTTTCTACTCAGTGTTTGAGAGCCCATGGGCACTTTTAATCGTCACATGATATTAAAGAACAGTTTATCTAGGGGCTTTATTCTTTTTTTTTTTTTTTTGTCTTTTTAAGGCCGCACCCATGGAGGTTCCCAGGCTAGGGGTCTAATGGGAGCTACAGCTGCCAGCCTACACCACAGCCTCACATCACTGAGTGAGGCCAGGGATTGAACCCGAAACCTCATGGTTCCCAGTCAGGTTGTTTCCACCGCGCCACAACAGGAACTCCTAGGGGTTTTATTCCTTTGAAATAAGTAATAGCAGGAGTCTGCTGGACCAAAAATTCCTATCAATTTACATATGGTGAAAATGACCTAAGTAGGTTAAGAAAAACCAAGCCTAACAACATTTAACTTTTCTATGGGATAATGTTTTTCAGCTTTCACATTTTTTATTTTAACTTTACCACAAAGCAGTAAGGGCCTATTTTTGTTACTACAATTTTTAAGGTAAAGAAAAACAAGAAATAGCAAACTATGCATTTTGACTAATTTCACTTATTTATTACCAAATGGGCAAGGGTGGGTGGGGAAGGGGCCCAGACTAAAATGAAGGTTCAGACCTAGCTTTATGCTCATTTTAGTACACACCCTTAATCCCTGAGGTTAGCTATGTGACAGCAATGGCACGTTCTCTGTGGCCAAGCATGACCTTTGGTCTAATCCTATGTGGTCCCACTTCTCACGCCTTCATTCACATTTACTATTTGCAGATTTCTACCCTTACATATAAAGACTGACATTACCTTCAAAGGCACAATTTAGATCTTTCCAGATAAGCTATTAATTAAAGAAAAACTCACATTTTTATAAATTAACAGACTCATAGAAACTATCCTAATAATGTAACATTGTCACCAAAGGACAGTGTAAGGCTAGTGTAAGAAAAAAGACAAAGATAAATGCTTGCTGGAGTTCCCATCATGGCACAGGGGAAATGAATCTGACTAGGAACCATGAGGTTACAGGTTCGATCCCTGGCCTCGCTCAGTGGGTTAAGGATCCAGTGTTGCCGTGAGCTGTGGTGTAGGTCAAAGACGAGGCTCGGATCTGGCATTGCTGTGGCTGTGGTGTAGGCCAGCAGCTACAGCTCCAATTAGACCCCTAGCCCTGGAACCTCCATGTGCCGCTGGTGAGAACCTAAAAAGACAAAAAGACAAGCAAACAAAAAGAATAAATGCTTGCCTGCTTAAAAATGAGTATTTTATATAAATATAATAAATCTTCTGAAAGCATAAAAAAATTAGACAGCAGATGTAAGTGTTGTTCTGATCATTGAAAATATTTTCTAAAGAATTCTAGTGACATTACAAAGTGAAATGCAAATAGAAAACACATTTACATGTCAGTTTGATCTCAACTAAATTTAAATACAGAATAATAGCTTCTGAGAGATTACTATGCATAATACTTTATATATATCTTCTCATTCAGTTCTCACAACAGCTCTGTAAGATAACCATTTATCTCTGCACTTTATAAATAAATGTCACATGCCCAAAGTTCACAACTAGTAAGTGGTAAAGGCAGGATTCGAATCCTGTTGACTGAAAACCCACATGCTCATTATCAATACAAGCTAAGGTATATGTTTTCCTAAGAGATGAGAAAAAGGACCTATGTCTAACTAACTCTAGGAATTTCTGGGTTAAATCTAAAAATATGGGAAATATATACTGTGACTTTCCAATATGGGGATATCTGATACAACCTTAGGGAAACACCATATCAAGCTATTTCGCTCCCAAACATGCCGAAATGTTAAGTGATGATATCTGAGCAGCAACTAGCATTTTCTTTATTCTTTTCAGACTTTTCCACCCTGGGAACATATTATTTCCTAAATTAGGGGGGAAACTAATGTTATTTTAAATGGAAAAGGTATAACTGAGAAAGACGAAAGACAAACTCACATGATTCCAGTTTTTTTTTGATCCTGCTGGCAACTTCTTCCATCTTTTCACAAGCAGGACACAGGCATTACAGATGTCTCCTGAACGAGTCTCATGTAACCTGATAAGAAAACAATCAAACCTTTATTAGTCTCCCTTAAAGGATTCATGCAAGTACATTTCTTTTAGAAAAAAATTCATCTATTTATAGCTTATAGATGTTCTTTCTAATTGTTCTGGGTGATCTAGTACCATTGTTTTCTGTAGTACATTTCAGAAATATAATTAACTTCTAGATCCAATGAACCAATTCTATGTGCTGCAATTTGGTCATTTCACAACAATGTTTTTTAAATTAAGCAATAGTAAAATTTAAGACCTAAGAAGATCCTGGTCTCCATGGCTTTAAACAATGCTGTCCAATTAATCTTTCTTGAAATATGCACATACTTCATAAGCAATAAAACACGCCACCCTTTACGTAACATAATGTGCCAAAATATTGTAGTTTTACAACAAAATCAGATAGGCACTGTAATTTTTTTTAAATGATTGCACCTGCATGGAGGAAAGAAATCTATAGTTAACCAAGCTATTTTTTAAATGTATCTCTGAGGAACTTTTAATTTATTTTATTTTTTTGTATTATAAATATATATGGGAAAATAAAAAGAACATTTATTACATACACAACTGGAAAAAAACACATTAAGAGAAATATGTGATTTCAGGAAGTTCCCAAGTGGCACAATTCGTTAAGGATCTGGCTGCCACACCTGTGGCTTAAGTTGCAACTTCAGCACCAGTTTGATTCCTGGCCTGGGAACTTCCACATGCTGCAGATGCAGCCAAAAGAGAGAGAACGTAATTTCAAAAGGCAAGGTTGGTTGGTAAAGACTCTTTAAAATTAACTACAAAATTGGAGTTCCTGCTGTGGCACAGTGGGTTAAGAATTCAACTGCAGTGGCTGGGGGTGATGCAGGTGCATGGGTTTGATCCCTAGCCCAGCACAGTGGGTTAAAGAATCTGGTGTTGCCACAACTGCAGCATATGCCACAGCTGCGGCTCAGATTCAGTCCCTGGCCTGGGAACTGCCATATGCTACGGGTGTGACTATAAAAAATAATAACATCTATAACTACATAGTCTAGGATTAACAGTAAATAAACAAATGTTCTGATAAGAAAAACACAGTGGTGAAATTAATTCTAACATGAGAAATGGTTCAAGATTAAGGATTTTATTTCATCCAAGTATTTGCTGGAAAGTAAATTCCATTTTATTAAGCAGAGGTTTATTGCCAAAAGATAAATAAAGAATAAAATTATAAAATAAAAGCTAGGTTTCGGGGCAGAACATTAAGTCCTGTTAGTATCCTCAGCAGACTGAGCTAAATGGATTTCTATAGCTTAGAAAAACAATACAAAAGACAGAAAACTAGTTCAACTATTCTAAGAGAGAATACGTTAATCTTTTTAAAAACATTTTTGTACATCCTTAAGTTAACAACAAAAGGGTGTATTTGGTTATAACTTCTAAAGGGCCTCACAATTAATTTGGCAGTTCCTCCTAATCTGGAAAAGGGTAGGCTTGATTTGTTTTACGAGCAAATGCCTTGAAATAAGAGATTAGAATTAGCATATATGTGATTTTAATTATTAGCACACTACTCCAATCCCTTTGCTTAGAAACATTTCCATATACTGCAATCTCTTTCACTTTAAAAATGGTACAAACATCAGATGGTCTTACCCAAAACAGCTCTGGAAATCCTTTTCATAGCGTTTACTGTCAGTGAAGCGAGAACTAGAGGATTTAGCTCTGCAAATACAGCAGCCCTCTATACTTCGGTACATCTTTGGCTTGTGAAAACCAAACATCTTTTCTTCTGGGCAAGTCTGTAAAGCCAAGGGAATTGACACAGCTTTGTTGAGGGCTCTAACAAGAAACCATTAAAAGAGAAATCTCTGCTCCACCCCACCCCCAGCAACGTGTTATTACATGACTGAGCCTGACAGGAGCACTCCGGGGAAGACCCCCTCCTGGCAAACACTCATCTTAAAAATTGCAAGAAGGAGGTATTTTCTCAAACTTCAGATTTTAAGCAGAAAATACAACACACCCTTCCCACTATCCTGTGAAATAATGGAATCATAACACAATGGAGGACACATCCTAAAATTTAAGCTAAGGTACACCCTTTCACTTTGCACCTCTGCATGAATGTGATTCCCCCTTGGAAAGTTTTGGGCACGATGTGATGCTAAGCACAGAAGTAGTTCAATATGTATCACCTACACTTCTTTGCCCTATGGGAAATTAGAGGGGATTTCTTCTCTGATAAATGGGGAAGTTCTAAGCAGGCAATTGGGCCCTGAATTGAAACTACTGAAAGGGAGGCTGTAAAATTCACAAAAATCCAGGGTTATAATAATTTAAGAATAATAATTTCATAAATCATTAAGACAAATTAAGAATGAGCTCACGTTGCCTGACCAGTGGTGTGTCCTTCAGTTGTTAGAGAGGTCTTTGAAGCTCTCCAATGAGGTGCGGTGCCTGAGAGCAGTTAACAGTGGGAGGCCGATGTTCAAAAATAGTGAGATAAACCGTGATTCCCATGATCAAAAAAAAAAACAAAAAAACCCTCAACATGAAGCAAGGAAGGAAGAAACAGCTCTAGGGGTGGCAAAAACATGTACCTTGTAAGTAATGTAGAATATCCAAACCAAGGACCAACTTCACCAGGACATCTGGACTAAGAGAGGTGATGAAAAGGTGGTGAACAGAAACTAAACCCCAAGGGACAAATCCAGAGTGGGAGGGTGGGTGTGGGTGGGTGTGTGTGTGTGTGTGTGTGTAAGGGTCCAACTACAAATTATCACAAAACTAACAAAGCATCAATAAAAGGAATTATTAATACTAATTAGATTTGTGGCCATAGTTTAAGAGATGTAACCACAGAATACCATCCTTTTAAAAGTTCTTTTGGGTAGGGGGATACACTGGGGGTATGGGATAGAAATCCTACAAAACTGGATTGTGATGATCACTGTACAACTATAAATGCAATAAATTCACTGAGTAATAATAATAAAAAAAAAATTCCCTGAATGTTAAGCCTGTGGTAAGCCATCTTTTTATGGAAGAGCCAAAATAAAAACACAAAAAGTTAGAAAAAAAAGTTATTTTAGAAATACACTCAAATATATGAGGAAAACAAAAACATCATTATTTGTCTTTGGATGATCTCTTGCCTGATCTCATCCCATTCCAATTCTGTTTAGCCATACCAGAGCAAGTATTTATGAAAGTGATTCAGAGAAACAACCAAATAGTCAGGCTGTGTCTGTGTGCGAGAGAGAGAGATTGAGGGATTCTGAAATACAGAGGATTTATACTTTGTTTTTAAGAAAATATTTTATCAGCAAAGAATTAACTAAAAACACAAGTTTTCCTTTTAAACAGGGGCTATTGTTCATCAAGTGTTCTTCTTTGATGTTTTTGTTGGTGAGGGAGGCAGGCAAAAGGGAGATGGAGTGGGGCAGAAGTCCACTGATGCACTTCAATAATTAAGTCTAAACTAACAGTTATTTTAAGAATTGCTAAAACAAGAAAATAAAATATTCTTAGTTGACTGAGTTAATTGTTTGCACTAAATTAGTTTTTCGAAAGGAAATAATGAGAAAGGTGTTCTATTTATGCAAAGGTGTAGGCCTGTGAAACGAGGTAGATTTTTTTTTTTTTTCCGGTCTAACAACAAATCCACAGGAAAAGTGCCTTCTAAAGAAAATGGTCATCTGTTGCACTGGGAAAAAACAATGTCAACTGACACAGGTTTACAGAAACTGTAAAAGAAGAAGTGCTAAGAAAGTAGAAGTTATTGCTTTAGTTTGTATATTCCTGTTTCGAGGCCAAAATGGAACAGAACTCTTTCTATTCCTTACACCAACCTGTGGGCTTTCCAACCCCCCCCCCAATCACCATCAAGGTCAAAAGTCCACAGTTCCCCTTGTAGCTTCATCAACAGCTCTAGGAAACTTCAGCCTCCCTTCTCAGCAAGGACAAAGCAAGTACAGCGAGAAAGGCCAGTTCATTCCATTAATACACAGACCAAATCCTATTACAACAGACAGATTCCTATCTCTACTCTCACAATCCCCTTCTCTCCCAGAAATAAACATGCCATCAAAACTATACAAAATTCAGATCATCTTCAATATATAAACTACCATCACTGAGGCTGAATTTGACCATGAAGCCATAGTGTGCCCGATATCACGCTGGCAAGCTGGTTAAGGAATACTTGAGCTACAGCTAAATACTGGGGGGGGGGGGGGGTTCCTTCTCACCAGCAGCTGTTGTGAATCAGTGTTTATCTTCAATATGATCTTTATTGGTAGGGAGGATCTCCATAAAACTTAACCAAGAGTACCAGTGAAACTATCTGTTCTTCAGCTTGAGGAATGTTCTTCTTAGACATCAGGGAAAATACAATAGCCTGATATCTCTGATTGATAATCTTTTATGCAGTTCTGTGATCTTGTTTTTCCTGACAAAATTATTCTGGCCTAGCATCTGAAAGAAGCCTAAATCCTAGAGTTCATCCTCTTCCAGGAAGTGCTAAATACAGGAAGGGGGCAGACACTTGTCCTAGGGCAACATACAAGGAGCACATGAGCCTTCTAATGGCCGGTTACCTAATAAACCTATTAAACCTTTTCTGAGCTTATTCTTGTACTTGAGAGGCACCTGGGAATCTGCAGCAAATACACAGGGGTTTCATTTTGGGCTTTGTTTACAGCAACCCAGTTAATCAGAGGTTAGTGTTTAACCATTCTGAGCTTTGGGGAAGACAGAGATTAAATGAAAATATTGTCACAAAGTCTAGAGACCCTAATGTTTAAAAAAAAAAAAATAACAAAATAAAACTTACCTGATCTCTGGGAAAAAACTAAGGAGACGAAATGGCTCTGAGATCTAGTTACACATATGAAAAGGTGGTGGGTAAGCAAGGCACGATTTGATTTTAAACTTGAGATTTCTATTGTTTCAACGAACCAAGGTGGTTCTTTAGGATACATCTTTCCTATAAAAATACTGAATAACTAAGGTATACATCTGAAACTAACATAATATTGTGAACTTTTTTTTTTTTTTTTTTGCTTTTTAGGGCCCCACTTGCAGCATTTGGAAGTTCCCAGGCCATGTGTAGAATCTGAGTTGCAGCTGCCAGTTTATACCACAGTCACAGCAATGCTGGATCTGAACCTCATCTGAGACCTACACCATAGCTCACTGCAACGCCAGATCCTTAACCCACTGAGCAAGGCCAGGGATTAAACCCACATCCTCATAGTTACTGGTCGGGTTTGTTACCACTGAGCCACAACAGGAACTCCAACTAACTTCAATTTTTAAAAAAGAATACTTCTCAGAAGTCTCTTATGGTGCAGCAGGTTAAAGACCTAGCGATGTCACTGCAGTGACTTTGGTCACTGTTGTGCTCACTGGTTCGATCTCCGGCCTAGGAACTTCTACATGCCTCAAGTGTGGCAAAAAAAAAGTAAAAATAGAAAAAACTTCTTTTCTAATCCCACATTTGTGCAACATTAAATGGTTCCTCCAGAACAATCTATTGTATTCAAATTATTTGTGATTTTGTATCTATTCTTAGATGTTACATCACTCAGCACTGTTTTAATAGAAATAAACTAATACTATCTGCTTCCTCACTGATGAAAAGTTACAGATGAGAAGAGAACTCCCCCCACACAACTTCACTCTAAGGGTGCATGTGTATTTGCAGAAAGGAGAAGAAAATTTAGCTTTGAGATAAAGGCAAAATTCAGAGAGTCTCAAAATGCTGATAAAAACCATCATTTGAAAAAAAACACATCATTTGTCTTCTAAAATTAGACAGTAGTGATGGCTGCAAAAGTGTAAATACAATAAAAGCCACCAAACTGTATACTTTTAAAGTGAATTTTATGGTACACGAATTATACCCCAACAAGCTTGCTTTTAAAAATAAAAATAGATAGGGTTGGGAATTCTCTTGTCTTTATTCATCTCAGTAACCTCAATACCTAGAATAGTGCCAATCATCTTGTATGTAGTCAATAAATGTGCTGATTAAACTTTTCAAAAAAGCTGTCATTTCTACAGCACTTCATGTCTTATAAAGCATTTTCATTGACATTATTTGTCTACTGTCAGCCAAATAGCCACATATTTTTTGAATACTGTAACAGTTAAAGACAAATCAACCATGCTGAAATTGCTGTCTGTCCAATTTAATCCAATCTCCCAAAATTAAAAAGATTAAAGTTAATAGCTAAGTCAGCAAAAGCCTAAGAGAAATAACTATAATTATATAAGCAAATACTATGCATAGACAACAAAACGTGAATTTTTAAAATGCAACAATCAATCCCAAACATTTGTTTTGATTGATTTATTGTGATTTCTTCTAGTTTAAAGCTGTACATTTCATATAAATTCAATGATCAACTTAATAAAAGGATGGGGAATGCAATCAGTGTTGAAACAAGGAAAGGGTGAAATAATCACTGTATATCAGAGATACAGAAAGGCCAATTCTAATTGAATCTAATGAGATTATGAAGCCAAAGAGGAGGGATGATGTCTTATTACACTTAATTCAACACAAGTAAGGTAAATTTACGAGTGTAGTATAATATAAATAGGAAAGAAATCTTCACAGCAAGTCAATAGTGAAAGGATGCTATTTAAGAAAATTTTTCTGATAAATAATTCTAAGCTTAAAGATGATTTCTTATAATTTTTAATAATAACATAATATTTGACTTTAAGCTCCAAATAAGAAATGGTATGAAGAATAGTAAAAATGAAATTTGAGTTTTCAATACCATTTTTAATATGGAATTAGAATACAGGGAGTAGGAGTTCCCGTCGTGGTGCAGTGGTTAACGAATCCGACTAGGAACCATGAGGTTGCAGGTTCGGTCCCTGCCCTTGCTCAGTGGATTAACGATCCGGCATCCGGCGTTGCCGTGAGCTGTGGTGTAGGTTGCAGACGCGGCTCGGATCCTGCGTTGCTGTGGCTCTGGCGTAGGCCGGTGGCTGCAGCTCCAATTAGACCCCTAGCCTGGGAACCTCCATATGCCGAGGGAGCGGCCCAAGAAATAGCAACAACAACAACAAAAAAAAGACAAAAAAAAAGAATACAGAAGAATACAGGGAGTAAAAAACTTAATTCTTTATTTTCTTGTCTTTCAAATCTTAAAAGGATGGGATTTTATTTATTTATTTACTTATTTATTTTTGTTTTTGCTTTTTAGGGTTGAATTTGGGGTATATGGAAGTCCCCAGGCTAGGGATCAAATCAGAGCTGCAGCTGCCAGCCAACGCCACAGCAATGCCAGATCCGAGCCACATCTGTAATCTACACCACAGCTCATGGCAACACCTGGTCCTTAACCCACTGGGCGAGGCCAGGATTGAACCCACATCCTCATGGATACCAGCATAGTTCGTTACTGCTGAGCCACAATGGGAACTCCAGAAGGATGGGATTTTAACATTTAGGAAAATGGAGGGAGTTCTTATGGTAAATATAATATCTACTAGGCTCACCTTAGTTGGTAATCTACAAAGGAAACCAATAGTTCCTCCAATATAATAACCTCTCCATTCCACTTTATAGATTACTTCTAGTTAGTAAACGTAACATTTTTCTTATATTCAAAACTACCCTCCAAAACTCAAAATGCCACTGGATGGACTAGATAAAGAAAAACAGAGAGAAGTTAACTATGTCAAAGGTGATAATCAGCTTCATAGTTAATTTCACAACTTGTCCATGCCATCTTGCAAAATAAAATTCTGATGCACAAATTAGACGTGTAATCTCGGAGATTAAAGCATTCTTAAAGTGTTCTTAGTTTTCAAAAGACCAAAGCCCTATAGATTCTAATCATAGACCAAAACTCTATAGCCTCTTTTTAAAAACCAAATGACCTAGACTTAGGGGGAAAAAAAAGATAGAAGACGTTGGAATCAACCTCAATGTCCATGGAGTCAGACTGGTTAAATTATGATGTCTTTCAGCCCTTTAAAAAGACTGCAGGAGATCTATGACATGTGCCAGCAGGGAACTATCCAAGATTTCTTGTTCTGTGAGATAAGCATGTTGAATAATAGTTATACAATATAATCCCACAGTATGTTTTTAAAATGAGACCTTACATACACAAACTGGCTTTTTAAAATAGACTTTGAAAAACTGGTAAGTAGCAGCTGCACTTCTGAGGAGTGCAAGAATGAAGGAAGCTTACTTTCACTTCACTTCCTTCTATACTGCTGGGTTTTTTTTAGTCAAGAGCACAACACCCCAAAACTTTAGTTATCATCACATACCTTGACTTAACTAAAGAGAAATCTGAAAAAGATCAGAGAGCTTAAACAGACTTCCTCAAAGACATACAGATGAGGAGATACACATGAGGAAACAGATTCCACAGAAGAGAATACAGAACAGACTAGTAAGATTAGAATAGACATAGAGCAGAATGGGAAGGAAACTGCAGAAAAGAAATAAGCAAAACATTTGCAGAGTGGGAAGGAAGCAATGATGAACAAAGACAAAAGGAACCAAGCAACCAAAGACAACTCTGAAGTGAAGGAGACTGTACACTTTAGAACTGAATTTTAAATGGCAGGATGATAGGAAAGGAAGTATGAAAAAGACACTCGTCATCAAAAGCACTGAGCAACCTTGAGTGCCTGTAGTTGGTAATGCCACCCTCAACACCATTTTAGTCAATGGTATGCTATCTTTAATCACATAGAAGAACAGGATCCAAGAAACACTAACGGTGTAACTGGAGCAACACTCTTCACAAAGGGTCAAAGAGAATTGAGTGTTGTGTTCTCCTGCTGCTAGGCCACTTGGTTGCAGCATTCCCCTACAAAGAGACATGTTTCAGCAGCAATTAGGGAAAACCATGGAGCAATTAAACACTATTATTTCCTCTTACCTGCTTCTAGTAGAAACCAGCCCACATCCCAACACCAAAACTTCTGAATTTACCTTATTTCTTCACTTTTTGAAGTGAAATTTTAAAATTTAAACTTGCCTGGAGGAAAACTGAGAAAGAGGTGGTAGACCCCACGTGTTTGTCAATAGCTTCTCCAACCATGTACTCATTCTCTGAGGAATTACATGATAAAGCATTTATAACTGTGCAGCCTATGGAATCTACGTTAGTAAAAGAGCCTACAACTCTTCCTATAGGAAAGGAGTCTAACACAGAAATAAGTCTTCAGCTGAAATAGCACGGGTTAAAAATAAAAATCACAAACCCGGTCTCTGAGATTCAGCCAGTGTAAAAAAAATACTAGGTCCTCTCATTTGATAGTGTAAAAAATTACTGGGTATCCCAATCCTAGATTAAGAGCTATTCCAGAGGTGAGAAAGTTAAAGGTTGGGGAGATAGGATTTATTTGCTTTTAAGGGATGATAATCAATTAAGAAATGTAACTATTGCGAGTGTTGTGGTAGAAAAGGCACTAGAATGATTCAAGTTGGAGTCTATTTCTGCTTTTGTCTTTAAAACTGAATAGGAAGTCACTTCTAATTTTATTTGTCCCTCTGTAATATTAGGGTGAAATCTCACTTCTACTTTCCAGGGATGCTGTGAAGCAAGAATGTGAAAAATGTCTGGGTATATATACTCCATTTATTTTCTTGAATTTATTACTTGCATCTTGTAGAAATATAAACTCTTGGAGTTCCTGTCATGGCGCAGCAGTTAACGAATCCGACTAGGAACCATGAGGTTGCGGGTTCGGTCCCTGCGCTTGCTCAATGGGTTAACGATCTGGCGTTGCCGTGAGCTGTGGTGTAGGTTGCAGACGCGGCTCGGATCCCACGTTGCTGAGGCTCTGGTATAGGCTGGCAGATACAGCTCTGATTAGACCCCTAGCCCAGGAACCTCCATATGCCGTGGGAGCGGCCCAAGAAATGGCAAAAAGACAAAAAAAAAAAAAAAGAAATATAAACTCTTATCTGTCCCAAGACACACTCAACAAATTAAAATGAGGGTAGAATCCTGATTTCTGAAGGTTTTCTTTTAAGAACAGGTCTTTGGGAAAAGAGGAACTTGGGATTTTCAAGGAGACTTTAAATTCATGAAACTAGATCATATTCCTTTCTGTGAAGCTGTTTTCCCATTTTCAAGCCTGATAAAAAATGTTAAGAAAGCACACACCTGGTTTAATCCAAACCTTAGGAAAGTTTTTTAAGCTCTCTGAAGCACCTAATACAAGGACTAGCAGCCCTAACCTTAAAATGCCCTAAATTAATTACACAATCTTCTCTTCCAAATACTCTTCCTCTGTTCACCTATCTTAGTTTCTATCCCTATGGTCACGCAAAAAAATCTGAAAGCCAACTGGGCTGTCCCTTATCCTCTGCATGGCCCCCACCATGTCCACAATGAAGTCCTTAGAGAATCTGCATCTTCCTTCACTTCTCTGGTTCATGTCCCTTCCATCCCCAATGCTTTTGTTTGTCCTTAATCATGGTGTTTGAACTCCTGTCAGAGTGTCATAACCAACTCCTGGGCTCCTTCCAGAAGTTCAATTATCAATATCCCTTCCAAGGGCCCAACACTGGCTTCAAGATAATATCCAAACTCCCTGGCAATAAATCCAGCACTTCTCAGGATCTGGTCCTGCCTACTAGCTGCTCCGAATTTAGAATTCTGATATTCCAGGAGTGTCAAACCAACCTTAATAACCAGCCACATCTCTATTTAGGCTACTATTTCTGTCTGAGACCCTTCCCCCGCCCCATGCTTAACCCGGGAAATTTTTTAAGAATTATATCTTTTTACAAAACCTTTCCATCTCTCTATCAGAACACCTAAAATATACACAGGATTTCACATATTTGTTTAATGTATTACCTCCTCTACTCAATGATAAACTGCTGCAGGGCAGGAACAAGTCTTCTATTACAACCAGGTGCTGACTGTACATAGTACACAGGACCAGGTGGAACTTGCTAAAGAGTGGGGTAGCCAAAATATAGCTGAACAGTATATTTAAGAGGATGGAGCAGAAATAGTGTCCATAATAAAGATATGCATTAAACTTGGTGTTATGTATGGGGTCAGTTTTTTCTTTAACATTGAAGCTACAGACTTTTGTAGGAAAAAACTAAGCTTTAAAGATTTCTAGGAAATGGGAGTTCCCACTGTGGCACAGTGGGTTAAGAACCCAACTGCAGTGGCTTGGTTCTCAGGTTCAATCCCTGCCACAGGCAGTGGGTTAAAGGATTCATCACTACTGAGGCAAAGGTCACAGCTAAAGCTCGGATTCAATCCCCAGGCCTGGGGAACTTCCATCTGCCGTGGGTGTGGCCATCTAAGAAAAAAAAAATTCAAGAAATGTAAACCAAGTAAATTACTTTAATTTAAAAAAATTAATAGTAAACAAGCCAATGCTCTGCCATAACAACTGGCAGAAAAAATATTTCTTGCTGATTTCAAACAGGCACCTAGGAAGGAGAGATTAGGAGAATAGTGTGGGGAGAAATGAATCTCCAAATGAGAGCTATTTAAACTCAGCATACACTAACATCAACCAAATTAAAATAACTTTAAGCCAAAGCAAACTTCTAGTAGGTGGAAACAACTAAATATGAAGCTAGAAATGAATTATTTTAGTCCAACTGCAACTTTTGTACTTGAATATGTAATAGCAAATGTGCCTGTGACTTCTATATTTTCTAGTGCAAAACGAAAACTTCCCTTCCTTGAGAATAAATACCCTTCTTTTGGATTAGCTGCAGAGTTAATTAAAAGAGAAACAGCAAAACCAAAAGACAACAAAATATTTTCCATTTATAACACCGCCACCACCATCACCACCCCCAGTCAAAACTAAGTGTGCAAAATCCAGGACACTCTTGTGGACAAGAGAAATCAAGAAGAAAGAAAACGGCATTTTCTAGATCTCCACAGGACTTTTTGATGTAACATGTTTGAATCAGAACTAGATAGACAACCAGGAGTTGAAGGTAATACCTTCCCAGGACCAGTTTCTGAAGGTGGTAGAGGGAGCCAAAAACATTCTGCTCATCATTTACTGAATTATTTCCTATAGCAAGGAAACTGACCCAGTCGTCAGTTTTGTCTTCTGCAAAATGCCTGCTTCCCAAAGTTAGCCAACTACAGTCAATATTTACCAAGCACATTACTTGCTTATTTACATCCCCATGAATTAGGTATTATTACTCTTTTGCAAATGAAAAAACTGAGCCACAAACTGACTTATCTAAGATGATCAAGGCTTTGGGACCTAGACTGAACTAACCTAGTGCCTCAGTACATGTGTTCCCTTCCTTCTCAACCAATTAATTATATTCATAGCATTGCTTCAGGAAAAAAAGAAAATGTATTTTTAAAGCAACCTACTATGAGCCTGGCATGGTAAATTAGTTTGTTCTTATAATAGCTTATGACAGTGGTTTAAATTTCTTTTTTTTTTTGGTCTTTTTTTTTCTTTTTAGGGCCACACCAGCAGCATATGGAGGTTTCCAGGCTAGGAGTCTAATCAGAGCTACAGCTGCCGGCCTACGCCACAGCCACAGCAACACCAGATCAGAGCCTCGTCTATGACCTACACCACAGCTCACTGCAACACCAAATCCTTAACCCACTGAGGGAGACCAAGGATCAAACCCACAACCTCATGGTTCCTAGTCGGATTCCTTTCCACTGCGCCGCCATGACAGGAACTCCGACAGTGGTTTAAATTTCAAATAAGCTTAAGCTTCCCCTGGTGAAAAAAACTTATTTTACTTGGAAAATCATTTTCAAATTGCTTTTCTGACATAAATCTTTCTGAGTTTGACCCCCTGAGGCAGGTTTTCCCAGGACCTGATTACAACTCTGGGGGAAAAAAATGATCATCCAGGTTCCAGACTTACAGAATTAATAGTACTGTGCAACAGCAGCCTTGAGGCCCACCAAGGTTCTAGAATACCCTATCTACTGAACTTTTTTCATCTTCAATCTCCTGCAAAAATAATGCAAAAAGGGAAGGCAGTGGAGTTCCCATGTGACTCAGTGCATTAAGGATCCAGCATTGTCACTGCTTGGCCAGGGTTGCGGTAGTGGTGTGGGCTGGATCTCAGGCCAGGAACTGCCTCAAGTCATGGGGTTGGGGCGGAGGGGGGGAGAGAAGAGAGACCTTGTCTGTGTGTCTTTCCCATTCTCAACTCATTAACTCGATAAACCAAATCTCTGCTGCACAAATTATGAGATATTTAAAACTAAACCCATTAAGATCTATAAACTATTTGAAATTTTCCAGGATATTGAAATTCTAGCTGTAACTCAGCTATAAAACACTAAGAAAAACAAATCAAAGAGTGTGTTTGCAAAGCACCTCATGTGCATCTTAAATATCTGACACAGAGAAATAACTGCCCAAAGGGAAGGCGTAAAGTTATTAAATCCAAAGTTTCTCAGTCTCTGAACAAGTTCTTTCTATTCACTTCAGAAATGTACTGTTACTAATATTGGTAGCCTCCAAGTATTTGTAATTTGGTCAACCAAAACTCGGGAAAAATGTGTTTTGTAACAAAACAATGAAAGCACAAAACTGATTTCAATTTGTGTAGATGTTTTGGTTTGTGTGGGTGTGGCATCTAAGGATACTATGATTTTTCCGTAATGATCACTTTCAGATTCTAAGCCTTAAATATGATCCAAATGCAGGAGAAATCAGGAAAGAAGCAACAGACGTGGTTCTGCTTATCGGATGTCTAGACTGCAGGCAAACCCCAAATACCAAAGAAGCATCCATGTGTCAAACCAGCATGATTTCTGAGCTACGCCTGGGGCCACATACCAAAAAAAAAAAAAAAAAAGTTAGCTTGAAAAGAAAATCTAAGAGGGGTAACCAGAAGGTCAACCCTGGTTCACAGGAACTAGGAAGCGGCCAGCAAGGACAGCTAGCCATTACCCTGCCATCCCCTGAGCAGATTCCTCCCCAACCCCCAGAGAAAACCTCCAAGAAAGGCCTAACTGCTCTGAACCAGCTTCTTCAAGGTCGTCCAAAGATAAGGCAGAGAAGGAACACTGAGCCAAGCGTACCTTGAGGGCCAGGGAAGATTTCCCCTATCCCCAAATCTTAACAGAAATTTAAAAAAAAAAAAAAAAAAAAGCCATCGGGCTTTTCTCCAACTCCACCAGAATTTAATTTAGATTGAGCAACTAATAAATGTGTTCGGTTTTGCAACATAAATTATCAAAAGGCTTTTCGAGTCTGTCAAACTCCAGGTCAAAAACAGGTGTTTTCAGAGCACTTTGCATGACAAGGTCAAATTCACTTTTTTAATTATTAGAAGAGAAGGGAAGGCAGAGTTTTCTTAACCTTCCTTAAGACAACATGCGTGAGGGGTGGGGGGGAATAACTGCTGGGGAGAAACTGCCTCGCACCGGGCCCTTATCTGGCGAAACAGAAATTCCTGGTCTTCTGAGTGCCTGGAGTCATTGAATGTTAGAAGGAGAAATTAAAAACAAAGAAACCTACGAGGGTCAGAGTTTCTAGAGCAAACTCTGCACCGCCCTACCACCCCAAGAAGCCCCGCTGCCCAAACAGCCCCCGCCCCTGCCGCCCCCCACCCCGCACGTAAACACACAAAGACAAGAGCTGCACCCACGATTCGCTCACAGTCCTCACTTCCCTTTGTAGGATAACGGCAGTCCCCAAACTTCCCCGCGGTGGTTTTTCGGGTGTCGTCGGGGCTGAGTCCCCTGATCGTGCGGGCTGCGCACGGCTCGGCTGGGGTGGGGGGACCCTCGCCGCGCTCGCGGGTTTCCCCGAAAGCAGTCAAACGCCTCCCGGTTCCCACTCCGGTGCTCCGCGGCCGCCCCAGGCTGCGCTTCCCCCCACATACACACACCCCGGCACGCGGCGACGGCCGACCCAGAGACACCCAGGCAGCAAACAGAACCGCTCCCAGGCGGATCGGTGCGTAAACACAACTGCGGTCGGGAGGAAAGTTCCTGTGGAGAGCTGCCCGCCCGGGCGGGGGCGGCGGCGGCGGCGGCGGCGGCGGCGGCGGCGGCAGCGGCGGGAACCGAGCGCGTCCCTCGCTGCCGCCTCCCTCACCTGCGCCGGAACAACGGGCCCTGCGCCCGCCCGCCCACCCGGCCGGCCCGGCGCCTCCCGCAGGCCGCGCCTCCCGCACGCCGCGTTGCCGGGGCTTGTTCCTCCTCATGGCTTTGCCCTGACGTAATTCAAACATGGCAACAGTTCGACTTCAAAGGCGGATCCACAGACCTCCCAGACGCAGGCGCCGGCCCCGGGGAGCTGGCCGAGCCCTCGGTCGTCGCAACAGCCAGCGCCCGGGCTCCAGCGCGGGGCCCCTCGGCCGCCGCTGGCCGCGCGGAAGCACGCTGCCTCTCCGCACACCCGCACCGCGCACTAGTAGCGCCGCGAAAGTTTCCCCGCGAGAGGCCGAGGGACAAAAGCCCCTTCCGAAACTCGCCCGAACTTCGGGGGGCCAGGCCTGCACGGCCCTCCGCCCGGCGGCCGCCCAGAGCGCCCGCTGGGCCCGCAACGGCACATGCGGCTCTTTGTTTTCTGTCCAGCTGGGCGCTGCCTACGTGCAGCAGGAGGGACGTGGGATTGTTTCTCTGGGGGAGATACTAGACGATCGCCCAGGGGAAGGGGCCGGACCCCACGCCCCAAAAGTCCGGGGCCGGTCCTGCCGTCCTCCCTTAGCAGCGGGGCCATTTAATCAAAGTTTTGCAACGTCCTTGATGAGAAACGCCCGGATTCCCCGCCCTGCACCGGCCGAGAGTTGGCGACTTTCACTCTGCTTTTGAAACTGGCAAGACGCCATCATCAGCAAGTCACATTGTCCTGCCGGCCGGCCCCGACAGCACCCGCATCTCCCGGCTGACCGCGAGCCAGAGGCTCAGCCGGACCTGGGAGCAAACCCGGGTCGCAGCCCCAGCACGTGGTCTGTCACGCTCGGCACAAAAAGCAGTGCCCTCCTGAGTTCCCGCACTCCTCCGGCGCAGACAACGCCGCTGCCTCCATCCCCAAGTCAACTTGACTCCGACTGGCCATGTTAAGCCGTACACCGTGGCCCAGAGAGCGCCGCGGCGCCCAAACCACGCTACAGGTGAATAAATTGCGGACCGAACTTGAGGCTCCAGACACCCCGAACGCCTGCGCTGCCTGGGCGCGGCCCTGGAGAGAAGCGTTTCAGAGCCGGGGCCGCTTGCGAGCGGCCGCGTGCTGCTCATTGTCGCATCCGCATCCCTCCGGAGTTGGGCGGACAACGCCACCCGCATGCACTCCGGCCATGCCGGCACCAAGCCGAAAGGCCAATTTAAACCTCCTCCGCCGGCCAGCTCACAAGTAGACGCAACTTAGTTTTCGAGCGAAAGGCATTCTTTGTCCACACTCATCTAAACACGCGCCGGGGGTGGGGGGGGGGGCAAGAAACTCAACCACGAGGTCCAACAACGGCGCCCGGCCACTCCCGGGCGCGCGCCCACGCGGGTGCACCGACCCAGGGCCCCTCGGCAGTCGCCAGCAACTCGTTTTCTCTCGGGCCTTTCAGCCACCAGGCTCCTTTTCGCCAGCGAGCACTGCGGCTGAGAAAAGTCATTGTCACCTTCAATGTGGACCCCTCAACTCCGGCGACTCCTCACTCCTCCAGGCTTCACTCACTTCCCCCACCCCAAGACTTTCGGTTTGCCTCAAATACCCTCCCCAATTAAAAAGGACACACTAAACATGCAGATACAAAGAATCTGGGGTCTGAGGACCACGAAAACCGCGCTCCAAGCAATGCCATCTCCAAGACAAAACTTCCTGTGTGCGTATATGAATGTGTGCGTGTGTGTCTGTGGAAGGACTGGGGGAGGTGGTGAGGTGAGGTGAAAAGAGAAAAAAAGCCACTCCGAAATCAAAGCCTCCTGAGACAGTTTTGCACCGCAGTAATGGTTAGAGTCACTCACCTTCCAGAAGCAACCGTTCCACGCGCAATAATGTTTCAGAGGTGGGGAGTGCACGCCAAGCCAACCCACGCTCCAATCGCTCCCTCCTCCTCAACTGCCTTGTCTAGAAAGATTGTCTCCTGCAGTTCTGCAGTTGCCACGGCTGGCGGGGAAGGTGTAGATTCCGCTTTCCTTCTGCGCACGCGCAGCTCCTGGTACAAAATTCTCCTGAATCGAACTTATTTGCATACGGGCGCGCGCGCGTCGAGGGCTGGGAGGGGAGAAGGCCCGGCGGCCGCGCGCGCTCCCGAGGCCTCTATTGTCCTTTTAAGGGGAGAAGCGCCGCGGCGCGGGAAACGCGGCGGCCACAGGGAAACGGGGGCGGGGACTGCTTACTACGGTGACGTCACGTAAACAAACGCCCCCTGGCTGGAGGCCCAGGCTAAGGGGGAGTGGCGAGAGGGGAAAGGCGGAAAGGTTAGCAACCCAGGGAGAACACTGGGCTGCGTGACGTACTTTACACTCGGAAGCTTTTCGCGCACACCGTTTCGCGTTGAAAAATAGTTTTGAAGGCTGTTTTTGCAAAATTTTCATATCTCTGCCCAGTGTCTGAACTGAAGTGGCAGGGGAGGTGGTCTTCCAAGCGCCCAGATTGAATTAATACTTCTCCCATGTTTCCTAAATTTTGCTTGAAAAAGAGTTTTTGAATCTTTTTTTTTCTAATTCTCTGAGGCCAACGGAGGTTTGTCTTTCTTGCCGTTTTAATGAGTCGTTTAATAAAGTCCCGTTTTGACATTCTGTTCATTCACCAGCTCCCGTCTGCACTCCTCAAAGAGTAACCCACTCCATAATAATTCAGTTTTTTTCTCCACTTTGGCCTTAAGATTTCAAGCCTGTTGCAGTTGAAGAGTTGTTAATTTCCGTGGGAATAGTGTCGCTTTTCTTTTATAGTGGAAAGCCAGTAATCTAGGGACACACATCCCACCTCCAGCTGCTGGTAAAGGGTGATCCAATCACCCAGAAATAATACCACCAACTGGTGGTCTTGGGAATTGAAAAAGTTGCCAGTGAAATGCAGAGTTTCCCTTATGGAATATATAATAAACCAACAATCTAAATGCTTCTTGCCCCAGAAGAGGAAAAAAAAAAAAACTGAAGAACTGAAGTAAATCTCAGACCAATAAGTGAAAAATGAAAAAAGAATAATTGTGGTACATCTTTATTCCAAGAACACATCTAACACCAACAGGCTGAGACACTGATTTAATGACAGACATGGGGAGACAGGAAGGATGTTTTTCCCAGAAACTTGATATTGGTCCCAAGATACAAAAGTGTGGACTTTAACCATAAAACTTAATCATCTGCTGACAAGTTTCACTGCTTTCACTGTAGTGTCAACAATGTGGACTTAGATATTTCTGATGCAAATCAAAACCACTTTGAGATACCACCTTACACTGGCTAGAATGACCATCATTAAAAAGTCTACAAACAGGAGCTCCCGTTGTGGCTCAGTGGTTAACAAATCCCACTAGGAACCATAAGGTTGTGGGTTCGATCCCTGGCCTCGCTCAGTGGGTTAAGGATCTGGCGTTGCCATGAGCTGTGGTGTAGGTTGCAGACGCAGCTCGGATCCAGTGTTGCTGTGGCCCTGGTGTAAGCCGGTGGCTACAGCTCCGATTCAACCCCTAGCCTGGAAACCTCCATATGCCAAGGGAGTGACCCAAGAAATGGCAAAAGGACCAAAAAAAAAAAAAGTCTACAAACAATAAATGCTGGAGAGGGTGTGAAAAAAAGGAACTCCATTACACTGTTGGTGGGAATGTAATTTGGTACAACCACTGTGGAAAACAGTATGGAGATTCCTCAGAAAACTAAAAACAGAATTACCATTTGATCCAGCAATCCTACTCCTGGGCATCTATCCAGAGAAAAACTATGACTCGAAAAGGTACATGTGCTCCAATGTTCATTGCAGCACTGCAGTACAATAGCCAAGACATAGAAACAACCAAAATGTCCATCGACAGAGGACTAGATAAAGAAGATATGGTACATGTACACAATGGAATATTACTCAGCCATTAAAAGGAAAGAAATAATGGCATTTGCAGCAACATGGATGGACCTAGAAATTATCATGCTAGGTGAAATCAGTCAGACAGCAAGACACCAACATCATATGGTATCACTTACATGTGGAATCTAAAAAAAAGACACAATGAACTTCCTTGCAGAACAAATACTGACTCACAGACTTTGAAAAACGTATGGTTTCCAAATGAGACAGGTTGGGGGGTGAGGGGATGTGCTGGGGGTTTGGGATGGAAATGTTACAAAATTGGGTCATGATGATTGTTGTACAACTATAAGTGTAATAAAATAGAGTAATTAAAAAGAAATATCAAACTGAAAAAATAAATAGATATTTCTGAAATGCTGATTTAAGGCAAAAGCCAGTTCCTGGTACACACACGATGAACCCACTTCTCAAGTCTTCAATTAATGCTTCTTTTTTTTCTGTAGGCTCTATAGCATACTATTTCCATAACTGTATATGAAACCATACATTAAATACCTACAAAGGAGAAAAAACCTGACACCCCTCACTAAAACGTTAGCTTCCGAAGGGCAAGAATTTTATATTGTATTCACTTTTGTCTTCTAGTGTCTAAAACAGTGCAGAGCACATAATGAATTCTGAATTTTTGTAAAATAATAAATCAATGGATATTTTCAAACTTAGTATTAGAGATTTATCTCAAGGAAAAAAAAGCTTTAGTTTGGAATTTTTATATTTAACCTAAAATGAGTTTGGAAGTTATAATCGTCACCTCAACTGATATGATGCCTGTCCATATCCTAATAAATCAGGTTTAATAACCAGTTTAGTGGCAAACTGGGCTCAAAGCATAAGCTTCCACCTTCTTATTTCTGAAGAGGATTTTTTAAATTTGGCCCAGGTGTCTCAAGTACTTATTTGGTTTATGAAAGACCCTCCAAAAATAATTTCACTTTAGAAATTTCAAATTTCACTTTTGAAAGTATGAAAAGTGCAAATATAATAATGTTTTTCAGATTTCAATTATTGCTTGTAAGATATCTTTATATAAATATAAAAATGAATATTTATATGATATAAATACATACCTTGAATGCCTTTTCTTTTGAAAGTTTGTGTAAAGTATATATGTAGTAGGAGTTCTCGTCGTCGCTCAGTGGTTAACGAATCCAATTAGGAACCATGAGGTTGCAGGTTAGATCCCTGGCCTAACCAGGGGTTAAGGATCTGGCGTAGGCCCACAGCAACAGCTCTGATTTGCCTAAAAGGACAAAAGACCAAAAAAAAAAAGAATATTTGTAGTGGAGTTCCCCTTGTTGCTCAGTGGTTAGCAAACTGGACTAGCATCCAGGAGGACCTGGGTTCCATCCCTGGCCTCCCTCATTGGGTTAAGGATCCAGTGTTGCCCTGAGCTGTGGTATAGGTGGCAGACGCAGCTTGGATCCCACGTTGCTGTGGCTGTGGTATAGGCCGGCAGCTACTTCCGATTGGATCCCTAGCCTGGGAACCTCCATATGTCATAGGTGCGGCCCTAAAAAAAGACAAAAGAAGAAAAAGAATATATGTTCTAAGCCACTGTTTTGTAATAATTTGTAATAACTTTTAATACAATGTAATGTATAAAAAATTGAATCGCTGTGTTGTATACCTAAAACTAATATATCGTAAATCAACTATACTGAAAAGGAGAAGTTCTCTTGTGGCACAGCAGGTTAAGGATCTGACATTGTCACTGCAGTAGCTTAGGTCGGTTCTATGGCATGGGTTTGATCTATGGCTCCAGAAAATTCCACTTGTTGCAGACACGGCAAAAAATATATGTATGTATACTATAATCCAGAGATGGAATAGACCCAGATGTGCAAGCAATGCAGGAATTACAATATTTTGGATACATCATTCAGATAGGAAAGTACCTGGAAACTTCAGAGCTACTGAGCTAATATCGTACAGCAAGACTTTTTCTACTTACAAAAGAGAAGTTAAGAAGCAATCTGGGGAGTTCCATCATGGTGCAGGGGTTAACGAATCAGACTGGGAACCATGAGGTTGTGGGTTCGATCCTTGGCCTTGCTCAGTGAGTTAGCATTGCCATGAGCTCTGATGTGGGTCTCAGATGTGGCTTGGATCTGGCGTTGCTGTGGCTCTGGTGTAGGCCAACGGCTACAGCTCTGATTCGACCCGTAGCCTGGGAACCTCCATATGCCATGGGAAGCGGCCCTAGAAAAGGCAAAAAGACAAAACAAAAAAAGCCATCTGGGTAATTTCTGTAGGAAAGATAACAGCAAAATCCTTAAAAGAGAAATTTGACTTCCTTCAAGCCTTAAAAAAAAAAAAAAAAAAAGCCACCTGCTATTTTTTTGAACAACCAGGTGCATTCCAAAGGTTCTTTTGTTCATTTCACTGCTTGAATATGTTGTTATAGCTGGCTCTATCCAGGGCCAATAGCTTCATTTATGAATTACTTCAAAATACTATTACCTAAATAGCCCAAGTGAATTTTTTATCAGAAAGAAAGAAAGGAAGGGGAGTTCCCGTTGTGGCACAGAGAATCCGACTATTATACTCGAGGGTGCAGGTTCAAACACTGGCCTTGCTCAGTGGGTTGGGGATGTGGTGTTGCCATGAGCTGTGGTGTAGGTCACAGAAGCAACTAGGATCCCGCATTGCTGTGGTTGTGGTGTAAGCCGGCAGCTGCAGTTCTGTTCCACCTGGGAACTTCCTAATGCTGCAGGTGCAGCCCTAAAAAGCAAAAACGAAAACAAAACAAAGGAGGGAGGGAAAGAAGAAAGGGATGAAAGAAGTAATTTATAATATAAATTTGGATTATAGGAGATTGATACCATGTTAGTAAAATATTTGCATATTTTTGAAGAGTATAGTGCTATTCGAAACTTATACTGAGTTATCAAAAATATTGAAATTGAGGAGTACCCTGTGGTGCAGCAGGTTAAGGATCTGGCATTGTCACTGCTGTTGTGTTGGTTCAATCCCTGGCCTGGAAACTCCCATGTACCTCGGGTGTGGACAAAAAACACATATATTATATTGAAATTGAACATGTAAATGTAAATTGAAATTGAAAATATGTTGCCAGATCTCTGCAAGTGAAGCCAACTACCTTGCTTACAATATGTTGTTCTTGCTATAGAATTATGCCTATTGCCGGAATGTTTCCTTTCATTTAGCAAACATTTAATGACAATTAAATGTGCAAGATAGTAAAACCATTCTAGAAATCTGGAGCTTGAGGCCCCCATTACCTCCTCTCATTTATTTCTATAGAATTCTATTTTATTTGGTACCTTTTTGTTCTGTAGAATTTGTTGCCTTGTTTTGAGACTTAAATGTTGTTAGCAACTTTATAATTTATTGTAAAAGATTGAAAAGGTCAAAAATTGGTAGTGAAAGATATTACCAGCAATTTAGTAATGTTTGTAATGAAAACTCAAACTAATGATTATTTTTTAAATGAAGGCTGATACCCTCATCATGAGAGCCCGAAAAGAACCACATCAAAATATTTTTCTTGAGCCCAGGAAAGAGCTGATTATTTTTATTACACAGGGTTTTGTTCCTTAGCAGGTAACAACTATAAGACCAATCCTTTTTCTCACACCCAAACAAGCACAGTATTTTGTTACTTATTGGTTTAAATCCTTTTGAAGTTCAACTAGCAAGAGGTCAGAGTAAGTCAGATAATTTTGGTTATGTGATCTAGGCAATACTCCAGCAACTGTTGACAGCTGCCAGAAAAAGGTATCTATTACTTAAAATCAAAATTAACTTTTCTGAGGGTTTGGGATAGACATGCTTTCAAATTTGGTTGTGATGATTGTTGTACATGTACACATGTAATAAAATTCATTACATAATAAAAAAACTTTAAAAAATAATAATTCGGAGAGAACCAACATTCTATCAACACTGACTCTTATCAAGAGCACAATTTTGTCTGCTTTTGTTCAAGTCTTTATGTTACTCATTAAAATTTTATTTGCTTAAACAAAACATTAAAAAAATTTAAACTTTTCAAATTTCTGAAATTAAGACTGAAAGCATTGTCACAAATTTATCCTTAAAAAGAGCAATCTCTGAATTTATAGAAATTTGAAGTCTTATGACATTTGAATAGCATATTTTAAAAAATAAAAGTACTGGTCACAAAAATAATTTTATTTTAAGAAGGATGTTGACTGAATTCACAAGAGAGTAAATCAGAATGATGAAAGAGTCTCGAAACCATAGCATTAAAAGCAATAATTGAAGGAGGGGCTATGATTTGAGTGAGCTAGAGAGCAATTTTTGACTATCTGAAGGATCATATTTAGAAGAGGAAATGGGCTCATTAGGATACAAATTAGTTTTGAAAATCACAAGAATTTCTTGTTAAATATCCAAATATGTATATATATATATATATATATATATATATATATATATATATATATATATAGGGGGTTTTTTTTGTCTTTTTTTAAGGCCGCACCTGCTGCACATGGAGGTTCCCAGGCTAGGGGTCCAATTGGAGCTGTAGCCACCAGCCTACACCAGAGCCACAGCAACACGGGATCCCATCTGTGTCTGCGACCTACACCACAGCTCACGGCAACGCCGGATCCTTAACCCAATGAGAGAGGCCAGGGATCGAACCTAAATCCTCATGGATGCTAGTCAGGTTCATTAACCACTGAGCCACAATGGGAACCCCCAGAAATATTTCTAACATATGAATAGTCCAAGTATGGTGCAAGATGCTTCAGAAGGCAACTCCCCATCATTAATGATAGATATTTACAAAAATAAAACCAAGACTTTGGGGAGTTCCTGTCGTGGCGCAGTGGTTAACGAATCCAACTAGGAACCATGAGGTTGCGGGTTCAGTCCCTGCCCTTGCTCAGTGGGTTAACGATCCGGCATTGCCGTGAGTTGTGGTGTAGGTTGCAGACACGGCTCGGATCCCGCATTGCTGTGGCTGTGGTGTAGGCCGGTGGCTACAGCTCCAATTGGACCTCTAGCCTGGGAACCTCCATATGCCACAGGAGTGGCCCAAAGAAATGACAAAAAAAACAAACAAACAAGACTTTGATTTCTGTGAGTTACATTATTTATAACATAAAGCCTGCTACATATAAACTGTTAAAATCTATGAATCTATGATTATAGGAGCTAAATGAGTAATATCAACCATAGGAGCCTTAAGTTTGGGAAAAGAGTTTACCTATCACTGTGGCTGGAGAGGTTAGGAATGTCATTTTGGAGAGTATGGGATCTGAGTTTGGATATTCATTCATTCATTTGTTCATTCAACAAATACTTACTATCTACTATTTGCCAGGCTCTGACAATCAAATAATGAGCAATATAGACATACTCTCATGGAATGCAGGAGGCAGGCATTCCAAATATACTTACAAACTGTGAGAAATAAAAGAAAAAAAGTACTGTGAGTTTAACCATGTACGGCAAGGGGATCTAACATGGATGTAAGAGAAAGACTCTTTGAGGAGTTCACACTGTGGCTCAGTAGATTAAGAACCCAACTAGTGTCCATGAGGATGAGGGTCCAACCCCTGGCCTTGCTCAGTGGGTTAAAGAATCCAGAATTGTGGGAGCTGCGATATAGGTCGCAGATAAGGGCTCAGATGTGGCATTGCTATGGCTGTGGCATGGGCCAGCTGCTACAGCTCTGATTTGACTCCTACCCTTGAAACTGAAAAGAAAAAAAAAAAAGGAGAGAGAAAGCCTCTTTGAAGAGGTGAAGTTGAATTTACAGCAGGATTAGATAGAGAATTGGACGGTGGAAAGAGTGTTAAACCAAAGGCAACTTCATAAACAAGTTCTTAGAGACAGCCAAGTACTTGGGGTGGTGGGAAAAGACATGATAGAAGAACCATGAGTTTTATTGAAAAAAAGTCATGCATGGAGTTCCTGTCGTGGCTCAGTGGTTAGCGAATCCGACTAGGAACCATGAGGTTGCGGGTTCGATCCCTCGCCTTGCTCAATAGGTTGAGGATCCAGCGTTGCCATGAGCTGTGGTGTAGGTCGCAGACTCGGCTCGGCTCCCACGTTGCTGTGGCTCTGGCGTAGGCCGGTGGCTACAGCTCCGATTAGACCCATGGCCTGGGAACCTCCATATGCCTCCGGAGAGGCCCTAGAAAAGGCAAAAGGCCAAAAAAAAAAAAAAAAAGTCATGCATGAATCTTGTTTGAGGGAAAAGATCATCAGGTGTTGGTGACTCAGCAAAATCAGGATGATCAGCCCTATGGATTTGGAAGTACAACACTGAGTTGGAAGTAGCTGACTATGAAAGTGCAGACTCCAGAGACAAACCCCTATCATTAGATTACAATCAGTTAAATCAATATCTATTTCTTCTGTGAAAATTACTTTTCTAAATGTCAATAAGGTATTGACCACCCCCCAATCATAGAATCCACTTCCTGGAAGAACTCCTGTTCTAATCATTAAAATCATTACTGAAGGCAAACATGCCACATCACCAGCAGATGCACAAGTGAACAAGCAGATACACAATACAGGAAAGTCAATGAAACATGCTGGGTTGCCATTTCTAAGAACTTTGGGAATAAAATATCTAGGAATCTAAAAAAATTTAATATTTTGCTTACTGTTAATTTTTAAACTTTTAAATATATATTTTGAAGAATTTGAATTTTTGTACATGAATTTAAAAAAATAGAATGCAATTCATAGCTTAGGTTAGCACCCAGGAATTACAGCTTTCAAGGTTTCAGATGATACAGACATTAAAAGTTTTTCCAGATACATTGTTAATCTAACAGTGCTTTCGTGTTCCAGAAATGGAAATACAAGGCAGAAGAGATGAAACAGAGGTAATCAACATACATATTGCATCTGTGGCAATGGTTAGAAAAGTTGGTATCAGCAAAGAGTAAAAACATATTGCATTATTGTTTTCCTAGCAGGCAAAGGTTAGTATATGAACATAATTTAAATTTCTTTAAGAAATAGAGTTAAAACATACCCTCAGGCTTGTTGAAAATAAGGAAGTGTATTAGTACTCAGTTGCTGACAACTAAAACATTAGTGTAATGCCAATAATATAATCTATACTTACACTAATAATTTACAAAATAAATTGTTGTAGAAGAGAATAGAGAATGCCCAGATCTTTGAAACTGCTCTTGAAAAAATACATTATTTAAAATTTTACATCTGTCAGGAGTTCCCATTGTGGCGCAGCGGAAACAAATTCAACTAGGAACCATGAGGTTGTGGGTTTGGTACCTGGTCTCCCTCAGTGGGTTAAGGATCTGGCGTTGCTGTGAGCTGTGGTGTAGGTCAGCATCTGTAGCTCTGATTACACCCCTAGCCTGGGAACCTCCATAAGCTGTGATTGCTGCCCTAAAAAGAAAAGAAAAAATTTTACCTCTGTCATTTCTTCAATCAGCATAGTTGCCAATGGTGCTAGAATAAATTTCGCATTTTAAGTAATTAAGTATTCTCTTCCAAATCCTTTTTTTTGTTTTTTTGGCTGCACCTGCAGCATGTGGTTCAAACCAGTGCCTCCCTGGAGACAAGCCAGATCATTAACCCACTGCAACACAGCAGGAACTCCACGAATATTATTTTTTCAATGTTGCAATTAAAGGTTGGAATCAAAGTTATATTAAAAATAAAAAATAATTTTTAATCCTGGAGAGCGGGAACTCAAAAAACTTGAAAAATTAATAAATTTAATTACATTAACTTTAAAAATTTGTGCATGGGAAAAAATATGATAGTGTCAAAGTGACCCAAGCCACTGCAGTGACAAAACTGCATACTTAATCCACTGTACCACAAGAGAACTCAAAGATAATTTCTCAATATGAGTAAAAGTACAAAAAGTTAAGAGTTCCTGCTCTGATGCAACGGGATCAGCAGTGTCTCTGCAGTGCCAGGACGCAGGTTCAATCACAATCATGGCATAGTGGGTTAAAGGATCTGGTGTTACCACAGCTACAGCATAGGTCACAACTGCAGCTCTAATCTGATCCCTGGCCTGGAAACTCCATGTGCTGCGGGGTAGCCGAAAAAGGAAAAAAAAAGTTAATTCACCCAAAAATATATAAATGGAAATAAGCACATGGAAAAATGCTGAACGCTAGTCATACTTTATAATAAGATTGTTTATTTATAAATTTTGTGATTTTATTAATAATTTTAATGTAATATTAATGTGAATAAAGTCAACTACTTTTTGTCTAGAATTGATTATAAATAGTTATCTATTAACATAGAAGATAGGAGGTCCTGTTGTGGCTCAGCAGTAATGAACCTGACTAGTAGCCATGAGAATGTGGGTTCAATTCCTGGCCTCCCTCAGTGGGTTAAGGATCCAGAGTTGCCGAAAGCTGCAGTGTAGGTTGCAGGCTCAGCTCCCATCCTGCATTACTGTGGCTGTGGCGTAGGCTGGCAGCTGCAGCTCCAATTCGACCCCTAGCCTTGGAACTTCCATATGCCCTGGGTGCGGCCCTAAAAAAGACAAAATGTATAGATATATAGGAAGATTTTAGCACTCTATTTAAAGTAGATAAAAAACAATTTCCAGAACAGGAGGAAAAGTATGATTTCACTTGAGAGGCAAAAAGGAATATGTGTGTGTGTGTGTGTGTGTGTGTGCGCGCGCGCGCGCGTGCACAAACATATTGTATATGTATTTATATATATATTTGTAAAAAACATAATTGTAAGGAGACATCATAGTGTTAATCACAGTTACCTCTGAGGAAGATTGAACTGAGAAAAAAAGTGGGAGGAGTGATTTTTATTTTACATAATTTTTTCTCTTTGAGATATTACGAACATCAATTACTTATAAAATATTTCAAGGTAGAAAAACACATGTTAAAATACATGTAGCACATTAGGAATACAAGCAACATTACTAAAACAAAAGTTTCTGCATTAGTTTAACAGATGAATTGCAGAGTAACTGTTAGCACTGCAGGATCCGAGCCACCTCCGCAACCTACACCACAGCTCACGGCAACGTCGGATCCTTAACCCACTGAGCGAGGCCAGGGATTGAACCCACAACCTCATGGTTCCTAATTGGATCCGTTTCCGCTGCACCACAATGGGTACCCCGACTGTTAGTTTCTTCAATCCAAGATCCATATCTGGTTTGGTTTCAAAACTTCCAAAAGTGTTTTGTATGGTACATGCATATAAATAGCTATAAAACTGTGCAGCTAGAAGTTCCCGTCATGGCTCAGTGGTTAACGAATCTGACTAGGAACCATGTGGTTGTGGGTTCGATCCCTGCCCTTGCTCAGTGGGTTAAGGATCCAGCATTGCTGTGAGCTGTGGTGTAGGTCGAGGACGGGGCTCGGATCCTGCATTGCTGTGGCTCTGGTGTAGGCCGGTGGGCTACATCTCCAATTAGACCCCTAGCCTGGGAACCTCCATATGCCATGGGAGTGGCCCTAGAAAAGGCAAAAAGACAAAAAAAACAAAACAAAAGTGTGCAGCCTATAAAAGTTCTTCTTTCTCCTACCCAGAATTACCTTCCACCTCACCTCTGAATGTTTAAATGCTACCAACCTATCCTTCAAGGCCTGGTTCAATGCCAGTGCAGCTTCAGATATAATTATCATTTATTGATTGCCTGCTCTAGATCTACCCTCACTCTATGTGCTTCCACATGTTTTATCCCTCTTTATTGTTTAACATCTTCACAATGATTCTGTGACATAGATGTGAGTCTTTCTCACATTTTTTTTGCATATGAAAAAAAAGGGCTTTGCTGTTATGAGGCTTATTCAGTGTCTCCTGTGTCATAGTAAGCGGTGGAGATGAAAGGGGAAACCAGGTCTCTTAGGTCTAAATTCTAGATCCATTCCACTTTACTCCCCCATGGACTTCTTTGCTCTTTTTTTTTTTTTTTTGGTCCTTTTTTTCTTTTCAAGGCCACACCTGAGGCATATGGAGGTTCCAGGCTAGGGGTCTAATTGGGGCTGTTGCTGCCGGCCCACACCAGGCCACAGCAACGCCAGATCCGAGCCATGTCTGAGAACTACACCACAACTCAAGGCAATGCCAGATCCTTAATCCACTGAGCAAGGCCAGGGATCAAACCCTCAACCTCGTGGTTCCTAGTCAGATTCGATTCCGCTGCGCCATGACGGGAACTTCCTCCATGGACTTCTTGATTCCTCAAATAGGAAGTAATGTTTTCCTCCTCTGAACTCTTCTAACATTTTGTCGGTGTATCCTAAGGCACACATCAATTTCTGCATTATTATTATTATTATTACTATTGCCCATGCCCATGGCATGCAGAAGTTTCCAGGCCAGGATCAAACCTGAGCTACAGCAGTGACAACGATGGATCATTAACCTACTGAGCCACCAGGGACTCCAATTTCTGCTTATATTTCAATTATTTTTGCATAGCCTTGTGTCTTTATAAGACAACAAAATCTAAATCTAACAATTTTGATCCTTGGAGGACATGAAAATCACCTGTGAACATTTTCTCCAATTTTTTTTTATCGTAGTAAAATACATAAAACATAAAATTTATTGTTTTAACAATTTTAAGTATACAGTTCACTGGTATTAAATACATTCATAAGGTGCAACTATCACTGCCACCCATCTCCATAACTCTTTTCATCTTGTAAACTCAAACTCTGGGGATTTCCTGCTGTGGAGCAATTGGGTTAATGACCTGGCTTGTCTCTGTGACGTTGCCAGTATGGAACAGTGGTTTAAGGATCCAGTGTTGCTGCAGCTGTAGCATAGGTTGCAGCTCTGGCAGGGATTCAGTCCTGGGCTGGGAAACTTCCATATGCATCCATAATGACCTTGACTATTGTAAGTATCTCATATAAGTGGAATCATTCAGTATTTGTCTTTTCGTCACTGGTTTACTTCACTTAGCAAAACGCCTTCAAGTTTCATTCATGTTGTAGCATATGTCAGAATTTTCTTCCTTCTAAGGCTGAATAATATTTCATTATTATTAAGGCTGAATAATATTTCATTATACACACACACACACACACACACACACACACACACACATTTTGCTTATCTATTCATCCATGAATGGACCCTTGGGTTGCTTCTACGCTTTAGCAATTGTGAGTGATGCTGCTATGAACATGGGTATATAAACATCTCTTCAAGACCCTCTTTTCAATTCTTTTGGGTGTATACCCAGAAGTAGAATTTGATAAATCATATGATAATTCTGTTGTTAATTATTTTTAGAAATCACCATATTGTTTTCTACAGGAGTTATACCATTTTACATTCCCACCGCACAAAGGTTTCAATTTCTCCACATCCTCACCAACATTTGTTATTTTCTGTCTTTTTGACAGTAGCTATTCTAACAGGTGTGAGGTGGTACCTCATTGTAGTTTCGATTTGCATTTCCCTGAAGATTAGTGATGTTGAGCATATTTTCACATGCTTATTGGACATTTTTATATCCAAATGAAAAAACATCTAATTTCTTTGCCCATTTTTGAATCAGGTTGTTTTTGTTGTTGCTATTGTCGAGTTTTAGTACCTCTCGTTATATACTGGATATTAACCCCTTGTATATGATATGCAAATCTTTTCTCTCATTCTTTAGGTTGCCTTTTTACTTTGTTGATTTGTCTTTTGATGCAGAAAATGTTTTAATTTTTATACAATCCAATTTGGTTATTTTTTTCTTTTGTTGCTTGTGCCTTTGGTGTCCTATCCAAGAATTCATTGCTAAGTCCAGTGTCTGAAGCTTTTGCCTTATGTTTTCATCTAAGAGTTTTAAAGTTTTAGATATGACAGTTTTGGTCTTTTTGAGTTAGTTTTGATATATGGTATTAATTAGGTAAGGTCCAACTTCATTCTTTTGCTTATGGATATCTGGTTTTCTCAACACCATTTATTGCGAAGTTGTTCTTTCTCCGTTGAATGGTCTTGGCACTCTTGTCAGAAATCATTTAACCAGGAGTTCCCATCGTGGCTCAGTGGTTAATGAATCTGACTAGGATCCATCAGGATGTGGGTTCAATCCCTGGCCTCGCTCAGTGGGTTAAGGATCTAGTGTTGCCATGAGCTGTGGTGTAGGTTGCAGACACAGCTCGGATCTGGCACTCGACCCCTAGCATTGCTACAGCTGTGGTATAGGCTGGCAGCTGTAACTCTGATTGGACCCCTAGCCTGGGAACCTTCATATGCTGCTGGTGTGGCCCTCAAAAGAAAAAGAAAAAGAAATCATTTAACCATCTATGCATGGGTTTATTTCTGTGTTCTCAATTCTGTTTCATTGGTCTATATGTCTGCCTTCGTGCCAGTACCACACTGTTTTGACTACAATAGTTTTGTAGTAAATTCTGAAATCAGGAAGTATGAGACCTCTGGCTCTGTTCTTTTTCAAGATTATTGGGATATTCAGGATCCTCTATGATTTCAATTTTTTTTTTCTTTTTTGCTTTTTAGGGCCACACCTGTGGCATGTGGAGGTTCCTAGGCTAGGGGTCAAATCAGAACTACAGCTGCTGGCCTACACCACAGCTCATGGCTACGCCAGATATTTAACCCACTGAGTGAGGCCAGGGATCGAACCCACAACCTCATGGGGATTTGTTTCCACTGCACCACGATGGGAACACCCGATTTCAGATAAATTTTGAGATAGGTTTTTCTACTTTTGAAAATAAAATCATTGGGATTTTTATAGGGATTGTTTTATAGGGATTTGTAGGTCATTTTGGGTAGAATTTACCTCTTAATATTAATCCATGAACATGGATTTGGAATTTCCACTTATTTACATCTTCTTCAATTTCTCTCAACAGTGTTTTGCTGTATTCATTGTACAAGTCTTTTCTTGACTGGTGAATTCCTAAGTATTTTGTTTTTCTTGATGTTACTGTAAATGGAATTATTTTCATTAACTTCCTTTTCAGGTTGTTTACTGTTATTATATAGAAATGCAACTGATTTGTGTGGGTTAATTTTGCATCCTTCTGTAGTTCCCATCTGGCATTGCCATGAGCTGTGGTATAGTTTGGAGACATGGCTCAGATCCCTCTTTGCTGTGGCTGCAGTCCGGCAGCTGCAGATCTGATTCAACGCCTTGCCTGGGAACTTCCATTTGCCAAGGGCACGGCCCTAAAAAAGACCAAAAAAAAAAAATGTGTAACCTTCTACTTTACTGAATTCATTTATTAGTGCTAACAGTTCTTTTTGTGAACTCTTTAGGGTTTTCTATATATAAGATCACATCACCTGATGAGATTCAAGACACACTACCCCAAAATACGTCACCTTGGCATATTGGATATTTTAAGCTAACGGAGTTTGAGAAAATGGCAGAAACAGGAAAGTCATTTTGGCTTTGCCCGCAGCACTTCTCCCCTAAAATAGGTCATAAAACTCCTATGTAAGAGATACCCTTCCTTTACCCAGAGGAAAGAAGCATCCTTTATCCAAAGATAAAAAGGACACACACTAGGAAGAATCCGAACAAACAAGACTTGCTGAGTTTCCCTCAGTTACTACATCACCCTCATACTCTTTGACCTATTGTGTTCCTTTACAACTGTCCCGTTTCCATAGTGTAGTGGTTATCACATTTTCATCAAAACTATCTATGCTTCATCAAACCTGGCATAAAAAAAAATATTTAGGTTTAATTATTTCTTTTGGTTCCCATTTCCTTACAAAAGTTCTCATGCTCTCATGTCACATAAAACAAATAAACCTGTATGTGTCAATTTAATTTTCAAATGCAACTGGGGATAAGAGGGTTGAAGGAAATGTTTTCCTCCCCTCCACCTGCAAACAGAGATAATGTTACTTCTTCCTTTCCAATTTGGATGTCTTTTATTTATTTTTCTTTCCTACTTCCTCTGGGTAGAACTTCCAGTGCTATGTTGAATGGAAGCGGCAAAAGCGAACATCTTTGCCTTGTTCCTAATCAAAGCTACCAAATTTTATCATTGAGTATGATGTTCACTGTGGATTTTTCATATATACATTTTATTATGTTGAGGCAATTTCCTACCTTTCTTTCTTCTTTTTTTTTTTTTTTTTTTTTTTTTTTTGCTTTTTAGGGCCACAACTGTGGCATATGGAGGTTCCCAGGCTTGGGGTCGAATCCGAACTGTAGCCGGATGGCAACTTGGGATCTAAGCCATGTCTGCAACCTACACCACAGCTCACGCTGGATCCTTATCCCACTGAGCAAGTCCAGGAATGGAACCTGCAACCTCATGGTTCCTAGTCAGATTTGTTTCTGCTGTGCCAAAACAGGAACTCCTCCACGGCAATTTCCTTCTTCTCCTTGTTTGTTGAGTGTTTTATCATACAAGAATGTTGAATTTTACCAAATGCTTTTTCTGCATCAATTGATCTGATCACACAAGTAGGGGTTTTTTGGTCATGCCCATGGCATATGGAAGTTCCTGAACCAAGGATGAAAACTTTACCATAGCAGTCTCCTAAACCACTGCAGTGACAAGGTTGGGTCCTTAACCTGCTGTGCCACAAGGGAACACCTAGGAGGATTTCCTTTTTTTTTTTTTTTTCCCTTTTGACATGTTAAGCCATCCTCACATTCCAGGAATAAATCCCACTTGATCATGGTATATGATGCTTATATATATGGCTGAATTTATTCTACTAGAATATTTTTATTAAAATATAGTTAATGTACAGTGTTGTGCCAATTTCTGCTATACAGCAAAGTAACCCAGTCATAGACACACACACACATTCCTTTTCTTATAATATCTTCCATCATGGTGTATTACAAGAGACTGGATATAGTTCCCTGAGCTATACATTATGACCTCATGGCTTATCCATTCTAAATGTAATAGTGAACCAGGTATGAATGAGTCCTCAAGCCGTGGTATGCATCAGAATGACCTATGAAGGTTTTTAATACACAGTTAAGAAGAAAAGTCCAACTGACTGGGTAATTGGAGCACTGTGAAGATCAGGTGGCCTAAGCTCCAGGGAGGTAGTGGACAATGAGGTTAAGAGGCGAAACAATTGGGGCCCAAAGATGTGCTCAAATACACCTTAGGTGTTAACATGGGAGCAGCCATAAGGAATGAGGAAAACAAGTTTATAGGTCATTCCCTCAAACTACATATTGCCCTTTTTTAAAATTTTATTTTTATTTTTATTTTTTGGTCACCCCATAACATATGGAGTTTGCAGGCCAGGGATCAGCTCTGAGCCACAGTTGCAACCTACATTACAGCTATGGTAATGCTGGATCTTTTAACCCACTGTGCCAGGCAGGGATTGATCCAGATCACACTTGCATAAAAATGTTTATATTATATTGGAAAAATAAAGAGCTTGCCTTCATTGCTCTCCTAGTCCCATGGATTAATCTTTTGCTTCAACAGTATTTGGGTGGAACAGACCTAAGGGTACCCTTCTTCCAGGCTTCTACCACCCTCCAACCTCTTTTGCAGAACCAGCCACTAATACACATATATAACACAATGGAATACTACCCAGCCATAAAAAGAACAAAATAATGCCATTTGCAGCAACATGGATGGAACTAAAGATTCTCATACTAAGTGAAGTAAGTCAGAAAGAGAAGAACAAGCACCATATGATATCACTTATATGTGGAATCCAATATAAGGCCCAAATGAACCTATCTATAGAAAAGAAACAAACTCAGCACAAAGAGCAGACCTGTGGGTGCCAAAGGGCATGGAGAAAGAGTGGGATGGATGGACAGGGACTTTGGGGTTAATAGATGCAAACTATTGCATTTGGAGTGGATAAGCAGTGAGGTCCTGCTATATAGCACAGGGAACTATGTCTAATCACTTGATGGATGAAACGTGATCATGTGATGAAACATGATAGAATATGAGAAAAAGAATGTATATATATATGTATATGTATAACCAGGTCACTTTGCTGTACAGCAGAAATTGACAGAAGATTGTAAATCAATAATAATAAAAAAATTTTTTTAATATTTCTGCTAAAAAAAAAACTGTAGTTCCCGTCATGGCGCAGCATTTAACGAATCCGACTAGGAACCACGAGGTTGCCGGTTCGGTCCCTGCCCTTGCTCAGTGGGTTAACGATCCAGTGTTGCCGTGAGCTGTGGTGTAGGTCGCAGACGCAGCTCCCATCCCGCGTTGCTGTGGCTCTGGCGGGGGCCGGTGGCTACAGCTCGGATTAGACCCCTAGCCTGGGAACCTCCATATGCCGCAGGAGTGGCCCAAAGAAATAGCAAAAAAAAAAAAAAAAAAAAAACCAACCACTCGGCCATCCTCAGCCTCCAAGACCAGCAAACACCACATTTGATCTTAGGTCCTTGTTGCTGATCAACCATAAACTTCCAGATTCATCAGAATTATTCCACCAAGTTGGAGGCTGCCATCAACCTACCCCTCCGTGGGCTTCCATTTTGATGGCAATGATGTGGATGTGGGTGACTTTTTCTGTGAACTGACTAAGGGGAAGTGCAAATGTCTCTTCAAGATACAAAACCAGCACAGCAGCTGAGCCCTCCTCCAAGACTAGCAAATGTGATCCCAGAATGAGTGGGATAAACCCAAGATGCTATGGAAGCCACCAAGCGCATGGAGGAGAACCTGAGCCAGGCCTTTTGGGTCTGCATGCCCTGGGTTCTGCCCATGCAGACCCCCATCTCTGTGACTTCCTGGAGAGCCACTTCCTAGATGAGAAGGTGAAACTCATCAAGAAGATGGCCATCACATGGAGTTCTCTTGTGGCTCAGTGGGTAAAGGACCTGGCATTGTCACTGCAGTGGCTTGGCTCACTGCCATGGTAAGGGTTTGATCCCTGGCCCAGGAACTTCTTCTACAAGCCACAGGGTAGCCAGGAATGAAAAAAGAAGATGGCCACCCCCTGACTAAACTCTCCAGGTTGGAGGCCCTCAGGCCGAGCTGGATGAGTATCTCTTCAAAAGGCTCACCTGTAAGCACAACTAGGATCCTTCAGAGTGAGCCTCTCTAGCATCGCCCTAGTGTCAGGGCTTCTCTCTCTGTAGCCACTAAGCAGCGTTTTAACCATCCTAGAGCCGTCTCCCAGGCAGTGGACCAAATGGAAACAATAAGGATTATTTGAAGGAAAAAAAAAAATTTGCCTTTGCTCTCCCAAATTTCTTTGAATTTGTAAGATAGATAGCAAAAGAGGACTAGATCATGCTGGCAGTGATATTTGAAAAAGGATGAATTTATCTGGGATGAGGAAGGGGGACTTAAGGGGATCACAGCAAGAATGTGGTTGAACAGGATTGACTGCATATGCAGCATGAAACATGGTGCTTCCTTCCTGAGGAACCATCTATTAAGGGAGCACAATTTTGTTGTTGTCTCTGCCTGTTAACCAGATACTTTTATATAACAAACAAACAAAAAAATGTGTGTGTGTATGTGTTGCATTAACTGCTGCTTCACTTTTCTCAGTCAGTCTTTATAGAATTTAGAAACCTTTTTTTTTTTTTTGGTCTCTTCTAGGGCGGCACCTGTGTGAGGCATAAGGAGATTCCCAGGCTAGGGGGTCTAATCGGAGCTATAGCTGCCACACACCACAGCCACAGCAACACCAGGTCCGAGCTGTGTCTACAACCTATACCACAGCTCACGGCAACGCTGGATCCTTAACCCACTGATTGAGGCCAGGGATCGAACCTGCAACCTCATGGTTAACGGGAACTCCGAATTTAGAAATTTTGTTATGATTTGTTGTTATTGGATTTTACCTGAAATGAGCTGCTCTTATTACATAGGAATGATAGTGCTGACCCACAATTACTAGAGTATAGACTTATTTTTCATAATATTCACAATAAAAATCATTAATAAGTAACTTTATGAAGATAATCTGCTATGAGGATACACAAAGTTATAACATATACCTTCTACCCTTAATGGACTTCCAGTTCTCAGGAGGGAGATATAACAGTTACATAAAAAGTAAATACTTAAAAGAATTCCCCTGGCCGAATACAACTAAAAACCATGATGCTGCAGGTTCGATCCCTTGCCTCGCTCAGTGGGTTAAGGATCTGGTGTTGCCTTGAGCCGTGGTGTAGGTTGCAGAATGCAATTCAGATTCCGTGTTGCAGTTGCTATGGCTGTGGTGAAGGTTGGCAGCTGTAGCTCCAATTCGACCCCTAGCCTGGGAACCTCCATATGCCTCAGGTACACCCTAAAAAGCAAAAAAAAAAAAAAAAAAAAAAAAAGGAAATACTCAAAGGAAAGTGATACAAGCTTTGCGTTAAATAACATATACTCATGTTTATTGCTATATGAGCTCACATGGTCTGTGCCTGTAAGGAGCTTAAAGGATACCAGATAGATGAATAGATAAATATCCATATAACATGATAAAGTGTGCACAATGTACTCAGGGAACATAAAGCTGGAATATTTTGCACACCATGGTGTTCAGAGAAGGCTTGGAGAACATGCTGCTTGAAGGAATCCAGAAGAATGAATGTGAGGTTGAAAGGAGAACAAACATGGGCAGGGCTTTCCAAGCTGCAGTAACAGCATAAACAAAAGCTTTCCATGTTGAAGGAACATGCAGAATTATTACAGTGTGTGATTGGGTTTGATGGGGGATACGTCTGATCAGGTCACAGAGGGCCCATGAGCCATGTTAATAAAGAACCTGGACTAGGCCTCTAGGCAGTGTGAGCCATTAAAAGCATTTAAGCAGGGGAATGACATAATTAGATTCGAGTTTTTTGTTTTATTTTTTTTTTGTCTTTTTTTTTTTTTTTGCCATTTCTAGGGCCACTCCCGTGGTATATGGATGTTCCCAGGCTAGGGGTCTAATCAAAGCCGTAGCCACCAGCCTACGCCAGAGCCACAGCAACGTGGGATCCGAGCCGCGTCTGTGACCTACACCACAGCTCACGGCAAAGTCGGATCGTTAACCCACTGAGCAAGGGCAGGGACCGAACCCGTAACCTCATGGTTCCTAGTTGGATTCATTAACCACTGAGCCATGACGGGAACTCCCAATTTGAGTTTTTAAATATCTAATTCTAGGTGCAGCAGGGAGGACAGATTAAAAGGAAATAAGACTGGAGGCAGGCTGATGATTTAAGATTATAGTGCTATCGTTTAGGCAAAATATCATTAAGGGTCATAATTGGATCTAAATGGACTAACTTCAGAGGATAGATTGGGAGATTTCAAGGAGGGAAAACAAGAAGTGCTTAGTTATTAACTAAATGTATATGAAGGAGAGCATGGCGTCTAGAACAACTCTTATGTTTCTAATTTGGATGATGAGAAAACCGAGAAACGAACAGCTTTAGAGGGAAAGATGAACAGATCTGATTTGAGGAAGGAAAGGAGAGGGAGTAGAAGCTAGAGAGGAATGAAAGGTCACAGGAAGTTTTTTGTTTATAAGCTTTGTTATGTTTTAGGGTATGAATAATTTGACCATGCTCATAGGTTGAAACCCAGGGTTGCATTTTATGCAGCATTGTAGGTACTAAATAAATCAATGTTGAAAGAATGAAAAGAATGCATTGGAGGTAAAGAGAGAGTCTGTCTGCTAAGGCAAGGTCCTGGGGAAAACAACACAGAGAAGACTGGAGAGCAGAGGCAGATGCATTGGTCTGGAGCAGTACAGGGATTTCTCATCCTCTGAGACTCATGGGATGGATGTCGCCATGGTGGGAAAGCAATGCCATCCTTTTAGGAGTGGGAGAAGCTCAGACATCTGTTGCTTCATGACCTTGATTTTCTTCATGAAAATGGAAGCAAGTTAGTTTGTCTGTTTAAGAGGGAAAGTCAAGTGCTTGGGTGGATTGACAAGAATTGTGAGGGAACTGGTGCTGAGTGGAATGAGAGACAGTACTTTCAAAGGATAAATGAAAGGGTTGTTGAGGGGGTTTATCTGAGTTTGAACCCCATGCATTTGTAGTGGTGATGATCTGTAATTGCCTGATTTTTCCCTCCTAGCCAATGGCTTTCTGGATAGGTGGGAGAGAAGACATGAATGCAAAGTAGAGGGTGTTGGAGAGACAGTGATTTATACAACTAGCCACTGCTAGTTGGAGATAAGGAAGTAAGACAGATGGAGCAACGTGGTGTGCTGAATAATGGCCCCCCAAGATACTCTAATCCACAAAATCTATGGATTCTTATATGGCAAAAGGAAGTTTGTAGATGAGATTAAATTAAGAATTTTGCAATAGGGAGATGATCCTGGATTATCTGGGTCATCACGAGTATCCTTACAAGGGGAGGCAGAGGGAGAGTTTAGTATGGAGAGAAGGCCATTTGGCAAGGACAGAAGCAGAGATTGGAATGCTGGGCTCTGAAGATGGAGGAATGGGCCACAAGCCAAGGAACAGAGGTGCCTGCTAGAAACTGAAAAAGGCAAGTTAACAGATTTCCCCCTCAGAACCTCCAGAAGAAATCCGCTCTGCTGACATCCTGACCTCAGCCCCGTGAAACTGATTTTTGACCTCTGACCTCCAGAATTATCAACGAATAAATTCGTGTTGTTTTAAGCTACTAAATTTCTGGTTATTTGCTACAGTAGAAATGAGAAACTAATACAAGCAGTGAAAGAAGACTTGTCAGAAAAGCTGGGCTTTGGAGGAACAGTAGGACATGTATAAACAGAGATGAAAGAATGTGGAAATGGGTGATAAAAAATGCAGATAAGGAGAAGCTGACAATGCCCACAGCATGCTTAGGAACCAGTAGACTGGGCTGCAGGAACAAAAAGAGTGCTGGAAAACAAGGTGGAATTGGTCGGGTACAGCAAATGCTGAGGGCCTATATTGCCTCCTTAATGAGCTGGGCTGTGTCCTGCAGTCTTAGAGGAGCAACCAAGGAAAGATAAATTTGATGTCTAAGATTTTGGAGTTGAGAAGCACTTCAAATAGGAAAAGTAGTTAGGTTTCCTATAGTACGAATATTAGATGGTAAGATCCTTCATTAGGGGAGTTCCCTGGTGGCTTAGCAGGTTAAGGACCTGGTGTTGTCACTTCTGTGGCAGGTGTTCCATCCCTGGCCCAGGAACTTCCCCATGCTGCCAATGTGGGGGGAAAAAAAAGATCCTTCATTAGGGACAGTGGTGATGTATATCTCTCAGAGTTCTCCACAGAAAGAGAATGAGAACCTATATATGTATACACACACAGCTATATATGTAATACATATATATATTATATATATAAAGAGATTTATTTTAAGGAATTGGTTTAATTATTTGTGGGGGCTGACAAGTCTGAAATTTTTAAGGCCGAGCAGAAGGCTAGAGAAACTTAGGTAGAAGTTGAGGCTGCAGTCTTGAGGCAGAATTACTTCCTCCCTGGGAAACCTCAGTTTTCACTCTTAAAGTCTTCTGTGGTGACCCACTCAAAATCCCAGGTTTGTATAAAGATTACCTTAAACTGAAGATAGTTGAAATTCAACAGATGGAGAAAAAAAATCCTTAGAGCTTCCCTTATCTGACTAAAAGCAGCAACTTCTGGGAAATAAGGCTGCCATAAATTCTTCTTCAAGCCAGATCTATTGCCAAAAGGGAAAAATGGGGAAAAGAGCCACCCCTTCTATAGAAGAGGATTTTTGTGGTTTTTTTTTTTTTTTTTATGGCCCTGAAGGAGTTGGAAAGACTACTCATACCTGTATAGGCAAATGTTATCACAAACTTTCTTATCACCTGTTTGTTCTCCTGAAAAATCCATTTATCTTTACAATGATAAATGTTTTCCCATAAAGTGCCTTTCTCCTTCTTTGCTTCACCTATTAAGATGGTATACAAGCTCCAAAATCTAACCACTCTGAGAATCGAGAGTTCTCCTGCTACACGAACACTGTATGGGTAAATAAACTCTTTCTTCTTCCTGTTAGTAGATCTTTGGCACTTTTTTTTTTTTGTCTTTTTGCCTTTTCTAGGGCCGCTTCCCGCGGCATATGGGAGGTTCCCAGGCTAGGGGGTCTAATCGGAGCTGAAGCCGCCAGCCTACGCCAGAGCCACAGCAACTTGGGATCCGAGCCGTGTCTGTGACCTACACCACAGCTCATGGCAACACCAGATCCTTAACCCACTGAGCAAGGCCAGGGATTGAACCCACAACCTCATGGTTCCTAGTCGGATTCGTTAACCACTGAGCCACGACGGGAACTCCAATAGATCTTTGACATTTTAATTTGCAGCTCCCATTCACTAAACCTAAAAGGATAGAGAACATTCCCCACAACACACATTTTCAACTGACTGTATGAGGCCCACCCACATTAACAAGATAATTTCCTCTTTTTTTGGCCACACCCACAGCATGTGGAAGTTCCTGGGCCTAGATCAAACAGCACTGCACCGGCACCACCACAAACAACGGCAGCAACCCAAACCCTTGCAGTGACAACACTGGATCCTTAGCATGCTGCATCACAAGAGAACTCCCAAGAAGTAAAAATGCGAAATCATCCATGCACAATTATACCACCAAAATCAGAAATCATGAGAAGAGGTGGATACAAATGCAGGGCACTGGAAATGAACTTGCAATTAAGAGAAAAACAACTTAAAACAATCTCATATACATATAGACTCTTATATCAAAAACTTCAGAATAACTGCAAACCAAAAATCTACAATTGATACACAAACAAGGAATCTCTGGAGAAGAAATATATCTCATAGTAAGTAAGTGCATAATCCACCATGAAAGGGGTCATTTGACATCATTCTTGGAATGCTGAAGTCTTACATCTGATTCTGACTTCCTCTCCATCAAAGAATTTATGATAATTATAATTAAATAATGCAACTGTATATTAAAAAATACAGTTCTACAATTGGGGTTTTTTTTTGGTCTTTTTGCCTTTTCTAGGGCTGCTCCCTCGGCATATGGAGGTTCCCAGGCTAGGGGTAGAATCCGAGCTGTAGCCGCTTGCCTACACCACAGCCACAGCAGCGAAGGATCCGAGCCGCGTCTACAACCTACACCACAGCTCACAGCAACGCCAGATGCTTAACCCACTGAGCAAGGCCAGGGATCAAACCCGCAACCTCATGGTTCCTAGTCGGATTCGTTAACCACTGAGCCACGACAGGAACTCCCCTACGATCCTATTATTAACCATTTCTCTCCATGGTATAATGTAAGGTCTATAATGTCTTGTTTATCACATCACCTAGAATGGTGTAATGCCTATATTGAAGAATCAATAAGATGTAACAAATTGTGAGGACATATTTATATAATTACACTTTTTTAACCTGTTTATGCATTTTATATTTTATTTATTTTCAGAGGGTGTATTATTTTTTCTATTCTTACCAGTTAAGTTATTCTTTTTATTAAGCTATATAAAATATTTAATGGTATATAAGGCTTTCATCTTTATAAATTTTAGTTGCATAATATACACAATCTTAATATAATGCTAATTTTTAAAGAAAAATTGAAATGTAGTAGATAATACTAAATAGTAAAAATGAAAGCCATACAAAATGGGATAAAGTATAGAATAAATTTCCTATTTGTCTCAGCATATTTTCCATTCCGCTTCTTCAGAGGGATTCACTTAATCTGTTTCTTAAGATCCATGATATAATAATCTGTGTGAATGTAATTGTGTTTAAATATATGTATTTTATTCTGTAAAAAAATAAAATAAAATTGCAAAAAAAAAGATCTATTTTAAAGCTAATGAACCCTGGATAACCATATTCTTTCTCCCTCATGTGCATTCCTTTATCATTACCACACTTGATGACATTTTTTTTCTATTCTTTAATTTCTTTTAATAAAAATTGCAAATATACATTATGTATAGGAAAAAAAAGAGAGAGAGAACTCCCAAGATAATCTCCTTTACTTTATTTACATCTATAAAATACCTTCACTGTAACCAAAACTTAGATTAGTGCTTGATTAAGTAACTGGGCACTGTAGCCTAGCTAAGCTGATACATAAAACAATCTCATGAGGGAAAGGAAAGATGGGTAGTGTCCAGGAAAAAAAACTAAGAAAACATTAGCAGGATTTGGTGACGGACTGGAATAAGGGAGGAAAGAGAAGGGCAGGTCCAAAATTTTAGGCTTGAAGGCGATGGTTTGCAACTATCCTTCTCACTTCTGTCCTATTCTTAGCATTGAGGACTCTTGTTCCTACTCTTAATCTGCACCTCCTGTTTGTCCTACTCTGAACAACCCCGCACACACACACACAGTTTCTAACAACTGATTAGGGGTACAGTGTGTGGCAATGTAACAAAGTTCTGCTTAAGGATGATCAGTGACTTTGACCCCATAGGGGCAATGCTTTAGGTAAAAGTAATCCCAGTTGGAAGTATTAACCTGGCTGTTATAGAAAGAGGAGTCTGTTACCCAAGGATGGAATAATCAGACAGGAAAAGAAAAAAGAGCCAGAAATATTGTGAGAAAATTTTCTGAAACTTGAGAGAATTGTCAATTTCCTCTGTGCAGGGATGTTGCAACTGATTAATGGACTGCTTTAATCAATTTCAGCAATTCCTATAAACTTGGGCACAGTTTACAAGTTTTCTGCATTTGACATACCATTCATTTATATGGGTTGGTGTTTTCCTGAGTTTCAATTCTATTTCTAAGGTCTGGGTTTCTTTCTAAGTGACATAAGGCTACTTGTAAATTATAGGCTTTGGGCATTTTGGCAATGGTCATAACGAAAACCTGAAGCATGGAGATTAAAAACCCTGCCCGGCCAGGTTTTAAATTGAGTCTGGATGCACTTCACTTATTCTATTAGGCTGCTAAATTGTTGCCAACAGCAACTTAAAGACGCACTTTCTGCAATTAATATGTTAACTATCATTAATGGCTTTGTTTTCTCCAGACAAGCCAACGGCACAGGAATTAGTCTTTAGTCTTGATAAACTGGTTCTGAGAAATAAAACACATAGGAATTAGGGAAAGAGAATACAGCCAAACAGTGAATCTAGCAGCAAAATGCTTTTTGTCCCTCCAAGGTGAATTAAGACCTTACATTATTTATTTATTTATTTGTCTCTCTAGGACTGCGCCCATGGCCCATGGAGGTTCCCAGGCTAGGGGTCGAATCAGAGCTACAGCTGCCGGCTACGCCACAGACACAGCAACGCAGGATCCAAGCAGTGTCTGCTACTAGCTCATGGCAATGCTGGATCCTTAACCCACTGAGCAAGTCCAAGGATCTAACCTGCGTCCTCATGGATGCTAGTCAGATTCGTTTCTACTGAGCCACAACGGGAACTCCAAGACCTTAAATTTAGAAGCCAATATAATAGACTTTACTTGATGTTTCAGAAATGACACAAGTTTTATAGCCTCCAGTCCAAATCTGACTAAGCCAGTGGACTACTTTCCACAGCCCCCAGGGCAACCAGCTACCCCCCAGTTCTCCAGATCAGCGCTTCCTCCACTCTGGACCAACTGTTTTCAAAACCTCACTTGATTCCTCATACTCTCCCCAGCGTATCTATGAGCCCACTTGGCTACATTTCAGCTGCAAACCAAAGGCTATTCCACAAAGCACCAGGCACTTTCCCAATTTTATCTGTTCTAACTACTTTATCTCTTTACTTCACATTCTCCCTCTGAACTTAGCATCATTCATTATTATCATATCCATTTTATCATGGGGCAAAACGAGCTTGAGAGAAATTAAATTAAATTTCATATTCTAGTAAGTGATTGAAATGGGATTGTATCCTGGTCCTTTTGAATCCAAATATTGCTCCTATCATTTTACTTTCTTCGTTTGTACAGGATAATTTTCTGTGAAAGGGATGGCTTTGTCTATCACTAAGTGTGTGTAGAGGAGCCCTACACCTTAACTACAGGGCGACGTTCCCCAAAACTTTTATTTACTTAGCACAAACAAGGGAGAATCAATTTGGGCATCTGAATTGTCCTTACAGCCTCTTTACACACACACACACACACACACACACACACACGTATACATATATAAAGAGCAGACAGGAAAAGAAAAAAGAGCAAGAAATGTATGTATATACATATATACACATATATATACACTTGTCTTTTTTTTCTTTCTCTGGCCACACCTGCTGCAGAATATGGAAGTTCCCAGACTAGAAGCTTAATTGGAGCTGCAGCTGCCAGCCTACACCACAGCCACACAGCCACAGCCACAACCACACTGGATCTGAGCCGTATCTGTGATCTCCCCCATAGCTTGCAGCAACACCGGATCCTTAACCCACTGAGCGAGGCCGGGAATCAAACCTGCATCCTCACAGAGACTACGTTAAGTCCTTAACCCACTTCGCCTCAGTGGGAACTCCTCCAGCTTCCATTTTTAATCTCTTTGGTGTAATGGAAGAGTGATGGGCCACTCAATAAAGTTGAGGGATACAGGCTGGTAGGAGTCACTGGCTCACAAGGTCCCACACTTCTGGGATAACACTCTGAGCTGCCAGTTCCCTTCCGCCACCACCATAAGGTGGCTGTACCATCTTCAAGAGGATTTCATATCTATTATCTCAACCTAACTTTAAACACAATTCTCAGAAAAATTAAATTGTGGGAAACCTTGAGTCTACCCTCCACTTGGTGGGCAGGAACAAGAAGAGTAATAATATAAGCCTGTTCCTGAATAACTGCACTTAATAAGTGCACGATTCCAGTCTGATTGTCCACAGGAACCAGACTGTGTCTCAGGCTGATTTTAACCTGTGAGGACCTGAGCTAAATTCTGTGGAATGATGGTTGTCTGTGAAAGCTGCCCGCACGATGGTTTCAGAGGGTCTTTTGGAACTGAACTTCAAATGTGTGCTTTTCTGCTTCTATTCCTGCTCCCTGCCCCTGTTCTTAGAGGCTGTCAGCTGAGGAGCATCGTCAGAACATCTACAACAATCTCAAGGGAGTTCCCATCATAGCTCAGTGGTTAACGAATCAGACTAGGAACCATGAGGTTGCGGGTTCAATCCCTGGCCTTGCTCAGTGGGTTAAGGATCCGGCGTTGCCATGAGTTGTGGTGTAAGTCACAGACGTGGCTCGGATCCTGCATTGCTGTGGCTGTGGCATAGGCTGGCAGCTACAGCTCCGATTTGACCCCTAGCTTGGGAACCTCTGTATGCTGCTTGTGTGGCCCTAAAAAGACAAAAAAACAAAAATAATAAGAAGAAATAAATAGAGAAATAAAATAAAGACTTTAACTCACAGTTAAATGAAGACGATGAAAAATTTCCATGGAAACAAAGCATTCTTATGTCAACCAGAAGGAGTGGGTGAGGAGGGAAGCTTGTTGATGAGCCACAAAAGCAGATTGAAGAGGCAGGCAGGTGTTACCCTGCTCGTGTCTTAAGCCACATCCTGGATTCTGTCTAGTACCGCCTGTGGGTCTTTATCCTCCTGCCCGGTTGGAATTATTCCCATTTGCATTTAAATAGGCTCTGGTATCTCCCATACTTAAACCCTATCCATCTTGACCCCATTTCCCCTTTCTGTTCGTTGTACCATTTCTCTCTCCCCATGGTAAATAGATAGATGCTTTGCAAGCATTGTCTACCTCCCAGTGACCCTTCAACCTGGTCCCGTCTAGTTTACACCCCCCTCTGCTCCACTAAGGAAGCCCTTGATGAGGCCACCAGATTCAAGAAACACCTTCTAATTCTCATCCCACTGGATTTCTCAGCAATTGATACATGTGATGAGTAGCTCCTCATGACATGCTCTTTTTGGAATCAGTGACACTACATTCTCTGCGTTCTTCTGCCACCTGCCTGGCTGTGCCTTTTCAGTTTTCTTTAACACTGCATTGTACCCAACAACTCAGTGTAAGTCGTTCCTCCAATCCCAGTCCCTAACTCCTCTTCTCTTGCTCTATGCTCTACCCTTAGCAGCCCCACCTATTCCAGTTGTTTTTTTCCAATCATTCACAGATTTCTCCCACCAGCCCAGAGCTTTCCTATATCATGAGACTCAGATATGCAAGTAGTATTTACACCACTACCAAGAAGGTCCTACTGTATAGCACAGAGAACTATATTCAATGTCCTACGACAAGCCCTAACAGAAAATAATATTTTTAAAAGGGAAAAAAAATATATGTATATATAGACTGAATCACTTCGCTGTATAGCGGAAATTAACACAACATTGTAAGTCAGCAATACTTCAACTTAAAAAAATTTAGGAGTTCCTGTCGTGGCTTAGAGGTAGCAAACCCAACAAGTATCCATGAGGATGTGGTTTGATCCCTGGCCTCTATCACTCTATCATTGGGTCAGGGATCTGGCATTGCTGTGACCCGTGGTGTAGGTCACAGATGTGTCTAGGATCTGGTGTTGCTGTGGCTGTGGTGTAGGCCAGCAGCTGCAGCTCTGATTCGATCCCTGGTCTAGGAACTTCCATATGCCACAGATACAGCCATTTAAAAAAAGAAAGATAGAGGGAAAAAAAATGACCTGGAACATTAAAACTCTTCAGAGGCTTTCCATTGCAGTTAGCATAGAATCTAGAGCCTTTGCACTAGGCCTTGACTCATCTCTCTGGGCTCTTCTCAAGTCACTCTCTGTTGGCTAATTATTTTCTTCAGCCACATTTCTCTTTTATTTCTCTTGGCCACAGGGCCTTGGCATACATGTTTCCCTTGAGTGGATTCTCCTCCTTTCTCCTCACCACGCCTTCCCTGGCTAACTTTTACTCACATTCAAGTCTCAATGGTCTCTCCTCAGAGAGGCCTTTCTTCTTCTTCTTCTTCTTTTTTTTTTTTTTGCATTTTAGGGCTGCATCTGTGGCATATGGAACTCTCAGAGAGGCCTTTCTTGACCTTCCAATCTAAAATAAATAGGTTCCTCATGGAGTTCCTGTTGTGGCTCAGAGGAAATAAACCTGACTAGTGTCCATGAGGATGCCAGTTCAATTCCTGGCCTCACTCACTGGGTTAAGGATCCCCTGTTGCTGTGAGCTGTGGTGTAGGTCAAAGACATGGCTCATATATTGGCATTTCTGTGCTGTGGCCTAAGCCGGTGATTCAACCCCTAGCCTGGGAATGTCCATATGCTGCACCTGTGGCCCTAAAAAAGTAAAATAAAGTAAAATAAAATAAAATAAAATAAAATAGCAAACTATTGCCTTTGGAATGGATAAGCAATGAGATCCTGCTGTATAGCATTGGGAACTATATCTAGTCACTTATGATGGCACATGAAAATGTGAGAAAAAGAAAATATATATATGTGTGTGACTGGGTCACCTTGCTGTACAGTAGAAAACTGACAGAACACTGTAAAACAACTATGATGGAAAAAAATAAAAATCATTTAAAAAATTAAAAAATAAAATAAAATAAAATAGGTTCCTCATGGAGTTCTCTGGTGGCTCAGAAGTTTAAGGATTCCATGTTGTCACTGCTGTGACAATCCCTGGGCCTGGAATTTCCACATGCTGTGGGTGTGGCCAAAAGAAGAAAAGAGGTCCCTCTAATTCTCATAACTTTTCCCTCCTATTGAATACTACTTGTAATTATACATTTCCTAATATATTTATTTGTTGAAATTTTTTTTTCTTTGTCTACAGCAGTTTGATGTGGCGAAAACACTGAATTCTATCCACTAGACCACCGGGGAACTCCCATTTGTTGACTATCTTTCATCTCCTTTGAGAACTCCATGGAAGGAGAAATTACATTCCTTTTGTGTATCACTGTATACCCATCGTTAGCAAAGTGTTTGGGATATAATAGGCTCTCCTAAATGCTTGTTGAATAATGAATAAGTTAATATTCTTTGACAGGCAGGTTCTACTATGAAAACAGATATTGGAACCTGATGCCAGTGAACAGGTAAGTCATACAGCTTGAGTCAGTACCCCTGACTGGGATTCTAGGCTTGCCAAGAGTCTTTTGATAACTTTCTTTCTTTTTTTTTTTGGTTGTGCCCATGTCATGCAGAAGTTCTGGGGCCAGGGATGGAACCCACTCCACAGCAACAACCTGAGCCACTTCCATGAACACACTGGATCCTTAACTGGCTGAGCCAGCAGGAAACTCCTCATTTCTAACTCAAATATCTTCAGGTCCCATGGGGTCATAACCATGGGGTCCAGCTGAGCTTTAACAGCAAAATTTCTGATTTGGTGGCTCTCTTTTAGATCCACATGCCACAGCCCCCAAAGTGTCCCCAAGTACTTCTCAGGTCTCCTTCTCTCCCCCACCCAGCCCCTCTGCTTCTCTGGGAGGACCTGGAATCCTTCCCAGGGGTCTTTTCCCAGAGCTTTCCCAAATGGTACAGCCCTCAAGGTCCACTTAATGCTCTATGTCTTTTGTCTTCTCTAAGCTACATGTATCTCCTAGGACTCTCTTCCTTCCAAGTGATAGACCAAACTCAAACTAGCATGAGCACAATGGAAGCCTGATTAGTTCTCTTGACACTGGAAGAGCCAGGGTGAGTCTGGGGACAGCTGGAAGCAGGGACCTCCAAGCAATCTGGCTCTGGCTCTCTGCCCCTCATTTCAGCTCTTCCTCTTTTGCTGGCTACATTTTCTCATACTGCAGACAAATTCTCTCCACATATTTGGGGATGTAGCTGCAGCTGGTCTAGGATGTCATGCCCAAGTCCCATATCCCAGGCAGAAAGGGCTTTCTCCCACCAACTCTACTTAGAAAAATCTGAGGGAAGGGTGTTATTTGACTAGCCACATGCCCTGCTTGGGTAACATCTCAGTCCTGTATGGCCAGGGGTGTGGAATCTCAGGTTTGGAGTAGTGGGGACAGGAAGAGAGAATAAGAGTGTAGAAGGTAACAGTTGAATGCCCACCATGCTATGTTTCATGCAGAAGTAGTGAGACTGCTTGGCATGGGTTGACTTGTGTTCCCCAGAAAGACATGGTGAAGTCCTAAATCCCAGCACTTCAGAAGGTGACCTTATTTGGAAATAAAGTCATTGTAGTTGTAATTACAGCTGACCCTTGAACAACAGGGGTTGGGGGGTGGGGTGAGGGGCACTGACTCTGACTCAGTTGAAAATCTGCAGGCAACTTTACAGTCTGCCCTCCATATCCTCGGCTCCGCATCTGCAGATTCAATCAATGGCAGATCATGTGGTCCTGTGGGAGCACAAGTGGACCCATGCAGCTTGAACCCATGTTGTTTAAGTTTCAACTGCAGGTAGGATGGTGTCACCCTGGGGCAGTGTGAGCCATTCATCTAACTGGTATCCTTATAAGAAAAATTATTCATGAATTATTCATAAGTTTTTCATTTACTCATCATGTTAAAAAATGATGAGGGAGATTTTATTCAGGGTACCATCATGGTAGGTGTAGGTAGGAACCACTCCAAAGGCGTTTGTTTGTTTGTTTGTTTGTCTGTTTGTTTGTTTGTTTGCTTTTTGGCCACACCCTTCACATATGGAAGTTCCCAGGCCAGGGGCTGAATCTGAGCCACAGCTATGACCCAAGCCGCTGCAGAGACAATGGTGAATCCTTAACCTGCTGCACCACAGCGGAAACTGCAGAAGTTTTGTATTAGGGAAGAGACTGGGATTTGACTTTGAACATAACAAGGAAAAGTGAAAATGTATAGCCAGAGAGCAGGGTCGGCAGGTCACTGGATGGAAAATTACTAAGAAGAAACAGTAGGGGTCAGGAGGGGTTTCTTGCTAAACTAACGTAACAGGATTCTTACCAAAGGCAGGCCAAGGTGATCAGACATTACCTGGGGGATGGAAGAGGATGATGAACTAAATCAGATGTCGAGTGTGACCTAATATCAACCACGGGGCACTCTGACTAAAACTGGGCCATACAAAGAAGGATACAGAACTCCAAAAGTAGAGGTCTCATTGAGAAAACAGTTCAGAGGAGTCTGACTAGGGTTTGATCAAGGGGAGAATCTTTTTCTTTTTTCTTTTAGGGCCATGTGGGTGCAGCATCTGGAAGTTCCCAGTCTAGGGTCAAATCAGCCTATGCCACAGCCACAGCAATCCTTAACCCACTGAGCAAGGCCAGGGATCAAACCTGCATCCTCATGGATACTAGTCGGATTTTTAACCCCCTGACCACAATGGGAACTCCAAGGGGAGAATCTTTATCAGGGAGAACCCCCTGTAAAGACTGAGGTGATGTGTCTACAAGCCAAGGACTGCTAAGGCTTGCCAACTGCGACCAGATGCTAGGAAAGAAGCATGGAACAGACTCCCCTCAGTGCCCTGAGAAGGAACCAGCCCTGCTAATGCCTTGATAACAAAATTCCAGCCTTCAGAACTGTGAGGGAATAAATTTCTATTGCTTTCAGCCACCCAGTTTGCAGTATTTTGTTATAGCCGCCAAAGAACACTAATATATACCCCTTTCCCAATTCTGCGTGGCCTTTTGTCTCCTGGGCTCAGAATCACATATAGTTTCTCAGGAAGCCTCCCTGCAGCTTCTGACCAGCTTCTGACTATAGCTCACTGCCTGTGGGTGTTCAAAAACCTGGTCCATGTGTCTGGAAGGAGAAATTGATGCCATTACCACTGTATCTGCTCCACTCTACTCGTTTCCATCCCTCTTCCCCAGGAACCACCTTTTTGGCTAACATAGGTACACACTGCCATGAGCCTCTCTTACTGACCAGGAGAGAGGACTGGATTGACTCAGTAACCATGAATTTGGGCAGCTCTATTTCTCATTGGAAATGAATCATTTGGCATTCTATCTTGTACATCGCTGTCTTTGAGCTTTGTTAGTGAGTTTGCATCTGAGTCCTGTTAACTTGAGGTTGCGACTTCAAGATTCTGAATCACCAAAGGTAAAAGCCAAACTCCTTGGGCCTGTCTGGAGGGACTATCAGAAGGCCAGGCGACACCTGTCCCCATGACATTACCTTGTTCCTGTCTTCATGGATAAAATGAACTCTGCTCCTAACCCTCTTTCCTGCCCATGGGCCCCACCCCTCAGTCCTAATTGAGGATTAGAACTAAATGGGGCTGCTTTTCCACTTTATCCCTAAAAGCTGCTCTGATTTTGTCTCTAATTTATTTTTATCCTAGAAAAAGTAAAATGCTCCCAACAGATTAACTCTACTGTAATTTAGTGGTTGTATCAAATTCCCAAGACTATTTGTCCTTGGGCATAATTTTTTTTTTATGCCACTAAGCAGTTATGAGTGTCTGTCTGTGTGCATGGATGCTTGGCTTCCAATGAGGTGCTTTTACAATGTGATAACCTTGTGCCATATGTTGGGCAAATATCTTGGCTGTAATTCACGGGCAACTGACACATTAATAGATCCTCTGTCATTCTCATTGTGGAGACTCTGTGTTAGTAGCCTTTGTCTACAGTGGATGTGACAGAGGGGCAGGATTAGCTCAGTGACGCTTGGAACACAGTTGACAAGGGATTTTATGCAAACAAAGCCAAACATCGAGGCAGCTTCCATAGACACCTGGCTGAATAAATTAAAGTTGATTGAATCTTCTATTGTAACGATGATAGAAAAGGAGGTAAAATATGCTTCTCCGAATGAATTTCTTTACAATCATTAACCATTTCAACCTTGCTCTTCCAGGAAAGCAGCAACTTTGCAAGACACCTTCAACTGGGTCTGGCCCCCAGAGGTATTGTGCATGCTTTCGGCAAGCAGAGTCACTGGACAATGATGCTTCCAAAGCAGGGCTGGCAAAGAACCCAACACTCTCTTCCCCTTGGCCTGCCCTGGCCTCTGAGTGGCCACATGGGAAGGGCTCAATGCAGGAGAAATTAATGTGCCCAGAAGGGAAAAGGCTGAAGTAACAATCGAAAGAGGACTAGGAAAATAGAGACGAAATAAGTCCACCTGCTATATGAAAGAAGAAAACAAACAGCACCAAGGTTTACTGATAAACTTGGCATAAATAATCACTCTCCCATCGCTTTTATTTATGGACTTTTCCTTTGCTGTGAGTTGGCATTACCAGCGAGCATGAGGCACTCAAATGCAAAAGTACAAGGAAAAGCCATTTTTGCTTTGTTAAAATGAGCACATACAAGATCACACAAGTGCCCTGTGAAGCAGTGAAAGTCTGCCTTCTGTGGCTTTAATGGAGTCACACCTGTCCAAACAGAAACCCCATCACAACCTGCCATGGTGCCCACCTCCACTGAGAATGTCCCCCGAAAGAGCCCCTTAACAAAGACAGCCATGTCCGTTCCAGAAGGATGGGGTTAAAATACACGGGGATGTAAATGTTATCTAGGCGTGAACAGAGTAATTGAGGTTAGCTTTTACCCATCACTAAATTGTGGTTGGCCATAGGACTAGCTATTCCTCTTGGTAGACCTGGGATCGATGTTTGATTTCTGTGTGGGATCAGAGTGCCCACCCCAAACAGGAAGTGACCAAGCATCATAGGGAGCAGAATAAACACAGCATGTGAACCAGCAAGAGAGGTGCAGAGAAGGCAGTGTGCATGGGAAGAATACTCACTGAATCAGCTCCGGAAAAATATTACTACTTCCGCTTCCTAAACAAGATCATTTTTCAGCAAACTACTGTGTTTTATGGGCCTCAGTTTCCTCATCTGTAAAACTGGGGTCATAAGACCATAGTCATAGGACTGTTGTCCGAATTAAATAAGATATATATGTAAACCCAAATCTATGAGACACAGTTAGCAGTTGAAAATGTAAGCTTTCCCCAGCAACTCTGCTACAGGATAAGTCACAATTGTGGAGGAGGAGGGGAGGGGGAGCAATGGAGCTCGTAAGATGCCCCTGAAGTGCAGCTAAAGTTGGAGACCTGGAGTTCCCGTCATGGCTCAGTGGTTAATGAATCCGACTAGGAACCATGAGGTTGTGGGTTTAATCCCTGGCCTTGCTCAGTGGGTTAAGGATCTGGCGTTGCTGTGGCTGTGGTGTAGGCCGTCGGGCTGCAGCTCCGATTCGACCCCTAGCCTGGGAACCTCCATATGCCACGGGAGTGGCCCTAGAAATGGCAAAAAGACCAAAAAAAAAAAAAAAAAAAGTTGGAGACCTCTGCTTTAACTGATTAATACTGGTCTTTCTTCGTGTAACTGATATAATCAGTGCTAGACCTCAACAGGGGCTTTTGGCAAACTTTTTCTATAACAGGTCACACGGTAAAATTTTTGTTTCAGTTTTCGTTGTTGTTAAATATTTTAAGTTTTGTAGTTCATGCACTCTCTCAGCTACTCTTTCCAGAAGAGCTGAGAGCTATCCACGGACAAGACTTAATGAGTGAGCTTGACAATATTCCAATAAATCTTTATTTGGGGACACTGACATTTGAATTTCGTGTAATTTTCACGTCTCGAAAGTTTATACTCCTTTGGATTTTTCCCAACTATCTGAAAACATGCAAACAATTCTTAGCTTATAGGTCATTAAAACCAGGTGGCAGGACTGGATTTGGCTTGTGGGCTGAGATTTACTAACCCCCCTTCTGGACACTGGATTATTTCCTTTTTTTTTAATTATATGATTTTATTTTTTTAATTTTTAAAAAAATGATTTTTGTACAGTAGGAAAAAAATTGTATTGGGGAAATAACTATTAAAAAAAGAATAACAGGAGTTCCTGTTGTGGCTCAGTGGTTAACGAATCCGACTAGGAACCACGAGGTTGCAGGTTCGATCCCTGGCCTTGCTCAGTGGGTTAAGGACCTGGCATTGCCGTGAGCTGTGGTGTTGGTTGCAGATGCGACTTGGATCCTGTGCTGCTGTGGTTTTGGTGTAGGCTGACAGCTCCAGCTCTGATTAGACCCCCAGCCTGGGAACCTCCATATGCCATAGGTGCAGCCCCAGAAAAGGCAAAAAGACAAACAAAAACAAACAAACAAACAAAAAAAAGTATTTTTATTATTTCCATTATAGCTGATTTACAGTGTTCTGTCACTTTTCTATTGTACAGGAGTTCCCATCGTGGCTCGGGAGAAAGGAATCTGACTAGGAACCACGAGGTTTCGGGTTTAATCCCTAGCTTCGATCAGTGGGTTAAGGATCTAGTATTGCTGTGAGCTGTGGTGTAGGCTGGTGGCTACAGCTCCGATTTAACCCCTAGCCTGGGAATCTCCATATGCCATGGGTGTGGCCCTAAAAAAAAAATAATAATTTTTTCTATTGTACACCAAGGCGACCCAGTCACCCATACATATATACATTCTTTTTCTCACATTATCCTCCACCACAAGTGACTAGTTATAGTTCACAGTGCTATACAGCAGGTAGATTATTTTCTTTACATTCGTTATCTCCTCTTATTCGAATATCAACCTGACCAGCTAATGTCAGGAAGGGAACTCATTTTACGGAAAAGGAAACTGACTTTGGGATTCAGCTGGGTGCCCCTAGCAAGTTTCCTAACATTTCTCTGCCTCAGCTTCCTTGTCTACCTTGTAAGCTTGGGAGAGAATTAAATGAGTTCAGACATAAAGCACTCAAAACGGTGCCTAACACATAGTAAGCTCCTCATAAATATTAACTGTCACTTCTTCAAGCATTAAAAACTCTTCTAGGAGCTCCTGCTGTGGCGCAACAGGATCAGCAGAGTCTCTGCATGTTTGCTCCCCAACCGGGGACAGCGGGTTAAAAGGATCCAACGTTGTCACAGTTGTGGTACAGGTCACAACTGCAGCTTGGATCTGATCCCTAGCCTGAGGATCTCCATATACCACAGGGTGGCCAAAAAAGAAACACAAAAAACAAAACTCTTCTACATGACCTTTAATGACTGCATAGTATTTCATATAGGTTTTCATGACTGACTTCACAAAGTCTTTAAAGTTGGACTTTTAATTTGTCCTTTATTTTCTTTCTTAAAAAGAAACTCATAATTACTTTGTGGAAAAACTTAAAGTGGAGGTATGAAAAAGAAAAATCGGAGTTCCTGTCGTGGCTCAGCGGAAACAAATCTGACTAGTATCCATGAGGATGCGACTTCAATCCCTGGCCCTTGCTCAATGGGTTAAGGATCTGGTGTTGCCATGAGCTGTGGTGTAGGTCGCAGATGCAGCTCGGATTGGCATTGCTATGGCTGTGGCTGTGGCTGTGGCTGTGGCTGTGGCATGGGCTGGCAGCTACAGCTCCCGATTCAACCCCTAGCCTGGGACCCTCCATAAGCCACGGGCTTGGCTCTAAAAGACAAAAAAAAAAAAAAAAAAAAAAGAAAGAAAAAGAAAAATTGCTCAGAATGCATTCTAGAGATCATAACTGCTTTTATAACATGATGTATGTTTTTCTAGCTTTACTTTTTTTCATTTTTTAAAGTTTTATTGAAATATATTTGATTGGAGTTCCTTGATGGCTCCGTGGGTTAAGGATCCAGCAGTGTGTCACTGCTGTGGCTCAGACCACTGCTGTGGTGCTGGTTTGATCCCTGGCCCAGGAACTTCTGCATGCCATGGGTATGGCTGGAAAAAAAAAAAAAAGAAAGAAATATAGTTGATTTACAATGTTGTGATCATTTCTTCTGTACAGCAAAGGGATTCAGTTGTACACATACAAATATCCTTTCTTTTTCAAATTCTTTTCTTGTATAAGATTTTCACAGAATATTAGGTAGAGTTCCCTGTGCTATACTTCCATGTTTATTTTTATCTTTAAATGAAGCTGGGATACACTGTGCATACTTTATAACCTGAATTTTCACTTAACACGACAGTGAAGGGCCTCTTGACCTCTAAAATCCTGATCTTAGAGTCTCTGACTTTTATTATCTTAGTTTAACTTGTGCCTTCCCACTGCTCACACTTATTCCCCTAAGGGAGACTAAGCTGACCATCTGGTCTTCTTGGCATTATATTTCTTTTTTCTTTTCTTTTTGGTCTTTTTGTCTTTTTAGGGCTGCACCTGCAGCATATGGAGGTTCCCAGGCTAGGGGTCAAATTGGAGCTACAGCTGCCGGTCTACGCCACAGCCACAGCAACGTGGGATCTGAGCCGTGTCTTCAACCTACACCACAGCTCACGGCAACGCTGGATCCTTAACCCACTGAGTGAGGCCAGGGATTGAACCGGAAACCGCATGGTTCCTAGTTAGATTCGTTTCTGCTGAGCCACAAGGGGAACTCCCCTGACACCTTTCTTTCTCTTTTTTCTTTTTTTTGCCACACTCGTGGCATATGGAAGTTCCTGGGTCAGGAGTCAAACTGGTGCCACTGCAGTGACTGGAACCCCTGCAGTGACAACACTGGATCCTTAACCCACTGCACCACAAGGAAACTCCCTTCCCTGACATCTTTATTTTGCTTTCTTTAAGCACCTTACCAATTATACATGATGACTAGTCTTTATCATTTTAAGTGGCAACAAGCTCTGAGTAATTCTGGCGGAGAGCATCTTCACACACAGTTGCTAGAGACCAGCTGAAAGTAGATGTCCCTTTGGAATATTATCTGGAGTGCTGGCTTTTTTTTTTTTTTTTGGTCTTTTTGCTATTTCTTGGGCTGCTCCCTCGGCATATGGAGGTTCCCAGGCTAGGGGTCTAATCGGAGCTGTGGCCACAGGCCTACGCCAGAGCCACAGCAACCCAGGATCCGAGCCTCGTCTGCAACCTACACCACAGCTCACGGCAACGCCGGATCGTTAACCCACTAAGCAAGGGCAGGGACCGAACCTGCAACCTCATGGTTCCTAGTCGGATTCGTTAACCACTGCACCACGACGGGAACTCCTGGAGTGCTGGCTTTATACAAAAATGCCAAATTACTTCTTACACTGTTGAAGCATCTTTTTACCCTTCTCCTTTCTGTTATCAGTGAAAAATAGTATGTAGACTTCAGAACTCAAATTTTGATCTGTTCTTGATTAGATCTAGGTTTACCACACTATGGTTGAGAAAAAGTTGAACTGTTACAATGAATTTTCACATGGTTGAGAAAAAGTTGAACTGTTACAATGAATTTTCACATGGTTGAGAAAAAGTTGAACTGTTACAATGAATTTTCACATGGTTGAGAAAAAGTTGAACTGTTACAATGAATTTTCTGTGAGTATAGAAGCTTCTACAATTGATTGAAATACCTAAAATTCTCAACACAATGCGCCTGGCTCCACTTTTGATCTCGTATGAAGTCAGGCACTGGCACACACTAGAGTGTGAAATGGACTGATTTGACAGTGTTTGAAATCAAGTGTTTAGTGATCTGGAAATAGAGTCTTTATACCTGCTGCTGATAGCAGACTGTGGGCCACATGTGAGCCACAGGGTTTGGTATGCTATCAGTAATACAGTCACTTCCCTTTCACCTGCGACAAGGGCCAGAGCCCAGGCACGGAGACCTGAATACAAACACGAAAAACACCTTACCACCTGGGAGTCGAGGCAGGTCCAGGCACATCCATTCCTCAGGCATTTAAGCAGCTGTTTCTACAGCGTTACACTGGAAGAGCAGATGGAAGAGTTAGATTAAAAACCAGTAAAACAGTGGTCTCCTAACCGCTCGACCTTCTCTTTCTCCATCTCCTGTAAAAAAAAAAAAACAAAAAAAAAACCCCAAAACCCTAAAGTACTTTGTCAACTAGACACTAACAATCTTTAGCTTTGTCTATTTCCAAGGAAAAATTACAAGGATTGTTAAAGTCTTTTTAAACTACACAAGAAGCAGTTATGGGACACTTACTGTTACAGTGTCATGCACTGTCTTATTTGTGGTTTATTTAATTTAATCTCAGAAGGGGACAGGGGGCAGCTAATCAGCAGGCCCCATCAGCGGAGGAGGCCTAGGTGGCTGGTAACACAAGCAGGGTCAAATATCGTAAATGGCAGAACTCAGATCTGAAAGCAGACCTGAGCCCTCAAGCCCAGGTCCTTCCCACGATCACATTACCACATGTCTAGAGCACAACTGAGAAGGAGAACCTTCTTTGGGGGAGGGGGGTGCATTCTAGTGGCACGTGAAAATTCCCACACCAGGGATGGAACCCATGCCATAGCAACGACCCAGACGAACAACCCAAGCAGCCACACGCTGGAGCCTTAACCCTTTTTGACAGAGAACTCCAGGGCAAAATCTTCTTAGCAACAGCGAGCAGCCAGGAGAAGATGATTGCAGAGGAAGCGCCCAGAGGAAAACTGCCAGGAGTGTAGAGTGGGGGAAGGGACAGAGGCTTTTTTTTTTGGCCGGGTAAACCCCAAGGAGACAGGGATCCAACCCAGCCATAGCAGCATCCCAAGCCGCTGCAGTGACAACGCCGTATCCTTAACCCACTGCGGCCACAAGAGAATTTCAGAAGCGTTTTTTCTTAGAAGAAAAAATAGGTAAGGTCATACGCAGGCCTGTCTCTCAAACATTCATTCATCCTGCTTGCTCGCTTGCTCGGGCACAATAGAGATGTTGGCAGATTGGCCGCGGGGGTGGAGGGCGGGGACTGGAGGAGTTGCCACTGTCGTAGTACAGCCAGCACAGGGTAACTGCAGGGCCACCGGGAGGAAATCTCGCCAAAGGCGGGAGCCCGCAGGATAGCGCAGTTACCTGCCCCGAGGAGGGTGCTCCTAGAACAGTATTCAAATCTCAGGGTTAGAGTAACTTGTGGATTGAGTCACCGGGAAAATGAAAGCTGCAAAATGCACTTTGGGTTCGTGTTTTGCTTGTTCCTTTTTCTTCTGCTTTTTGCGGGGACTCCCCACCTCATCCTGGAACAGTGCCGCATTCGGATTGGCTGGAGGAACTGGGTGGCTCTCCCTTCCCACCTGCCGTTCTGAAACCCCACAAAAGTGAAGCCTGAGGGTGTGTGTGAAAGAGTGAGGCGTGACGCCACTATCCTCCAGAGGACAGAGAGGACGAGTGGCCCAAAGGGGCTGTGTGTGTGTGTGTGCGCGCGCGCGCGTGTGCGTGCGTGCGTGCAGCTTGGAAGTGAGGTGGCAGGTTCTGGCTGCCTTAGCCTCTTCCTGGGGCCAGGTGGACACGGTGTGGGCGCAGAGGCATGACAAGAGCAGAGCAGGGTTCTGTCTTAAGCGAGAAAATGGGGCTTTCTTCCCTCCTCTCCTTTTTGCAAAGAGCCGGCAGTCTGGAGGCAGAGCAATGGCCAAACCCGGAATTCGAATACTAAGGGCTGAGTACTGAGCAAGACAGATGGAAACTGGAACCCAGAAGGACCCCTGAGCTGGTGTGGAGGAGAGGCAGAGCCCCAGAGGCGGCCCTGGTTATCTATTTCCGTGTAACAAATTAACAAAAACGGAACTGCTTGAAACAGAAAACGTTTATCAGCTCAGCCTCTTTGGGTGGGGAGTCCAGGGCGTGGCTCAGCCTGGTGCCTCTTGACTAAAGGACTTTCATGGGGTAGCAGTGATGCTGTTGGCAGAGGCTGCTCTCTCCTTGGAAGGTTCAACAACTGGTGAAGGACCTCGTTCTGAGCTCAGTCACGTGGTTGCTGACTGGAGTCAGCTGCTCACAGGTGGTTGGCTGGAAGCCTCCCCTCTGTTCCTTGTCACATGCCCCCATCGCAAGGCATTCACAACAGGACAGCTGACTCCCCCCAAAGGAGAGCCATAAAGCCCCCAGAAAGGAGCCACGGTCCTTAGGGAGCAAAAATGTCAATTCTGCCATATTCAGTTCTCCAGAATCACATCAGGAGATCAGCTCACACTCGAGGGCATGAATACCAGGAGGCAGGGATCAGTGGGGCCATCTTAAAGGCTGCCTTGTCACAGTGTCCAAGATGAGACCTGGAGAGGAGCTGGCTGGGCAGAAGGGAAGGGGGTGGTGTGGAGAGGCTAGTGAGGTGAGCTGCAGCTGTAATTCATCGTGGCTAAGTGGTTCACATGAGTGGAGATGCGTGCTAGGGAGACCAGCAGGGCCCAGAAGGTGTAAGGCTGTTTCATTGTGTGGGTTTTTTGGCCACACTTGGGGCATTCGGAAGTTCTGGATATCAAACCCACACCACAGCAGTGACAAGGCAGATCCTCAATCCGCTGAGCCACCATGGAACTCCTGTGTAAGACCTTTTAACCCAGATTTGTGAAGGTGGACTTCATCCTGGAGGAATGGAGAGCTTAAACCTGGAGGCTAAAATTTAAGATTTGGCTTTAGAAAGATGACACTGCTGTGGGGAGAATGGATCGGAGGGAGTAAGAGAGAAAGAGGGAGGCCGTGGGGGATTTTGAACTAAGGTAGTGACTGAAGAGATAGATGGAATCTGGAGATAGACAGAAGTTGAAGGCGTTCCCATTGTGGCTCAGCGGTTGACGAATCTGACTAGGAGCCGTGAAGTTGCAGGTTCGATCCCTGGCCTTGCCCAGTGGGTTAGGGATCCGGCATTGCCGGGAGCTGTGGTGTAGGTTGCAGATGCGGCTCGGCTCCCGCGTTGCTGCGGCTCTGGCGTAGGCCAGTGGCTACAGCTCCGATTCGACCTCTAGCCTGGGAACCTCCATATGCCCCGGGAGTGGCCCAAGAAATGGCAAAAAGACAAAAAAAAAAAAAAAAAAGAAAAAGAAAGAAGTTGAGATCCATTAGGTCGAGTGACTGAGTCCTCATTGTCTGCCATCTCCTTCTTGAACACACGTTCAACAAGGTCTCTGGTATCTCCAGTGCCTAGAATGGTGGTTGTTTTTTTTTTTTTTTAAGACTTTATTTTTTATGAGCAGTGTTAGGTTTACCACAAAATTGAGAGGGAGATACAAGAGATTTTCCATACATCCTCTGTCCCCACAGATGCGTTCATTCCCTCTCCCTTTATTAACATTACTCACAGAATAGTACTTTTTTTTTTTTTACCAAGGATGAACCTACATTGATACATTAAAATCACAGCGTCCATTGTTCACCTTACAGTTCACGCTTAGTGCTGTACATTCTATAGGTTTTGATAAATATATAACAGATATCCATCATTTTAACATCATACAGAATTCATTTCAGTGCCCTAAAAATCCTTTGTGGTCCACTTGTTCATCCTCATCCACCATCCCACCCCTGGCAACCACTAATGTTTTATTGTCACATAGTGTTGCCTTTTCCAGAATGTCATATAGTTGGAATCATGCAGTGAAATAAGTTTGCTTCTTTCACTCAGCAGTAAGCATTTCAGTTTCCCCTATTCTTTTCATAGCTTCATAACTCATTTATTTTTAGTGCTGAATAATATTCCATTATTTATGTTATATATGTTTAGTGCTGAACAATATTCCATTGTGGCTTAGTGGTAATGAACCCGACTGGTATCCATGAGGACTCGGGTTTGATCCCTGGCCTCACTCACTGGGTTAAGGATCTGGCATTGCCATGAGCTGTGGTGCAGGTCAACGACATGGCTTGGATCCTGCGTTGCCACGGCTTTGGCATATGCCGGCAGCTGCAGCTCTGATTCATCCCCTAGTCTGGGAACTTCCAAATGTCTCGGATGCAGCCCTGAAAAGCGAAAATACTGATAATAATTCATTGTGTGAATATACCCATTTATTCATCCATTCACCTACCGAAGGCCATCTTGGTTGCTTCCTAAATGGTGGCTTTAAATGGATGTGTCGTTTATCCCCAGCTTTCTATGAATAAATTGGTAGACCCTTTCTCTGAAATACAGAGGAAAAAACATGGCTAGGAACTTAATATTTGAGAAATAGTGAGTTTCTGGCACATCCAAGAGGAGATGCTCAGTAGGCAGCTGAAATGTGGGCAATTGGAGAGCTGCCCAGAAAAATAGTGAGAGATGGAGATTAGGGTGTCCTAAGCACCCAGGTGCCGATTGTGGGAGTGGATAATATGGGCAGCAGATTTCCAGGACTCCCTGAGCAGCAACAGCACTTTGAAAGACAGTACAGGAAGGAAAGCCAATGGTCATTCACCAAAGAAAGCCCAAATGTGCTGCCAGAAAGGAAAACCAGGAGTGGAGGGAACCAGAAAGAACAGGAGGCAGTGAGAGTGTCAGGTAAGGACTGCAGAGCCCAGGGCTTTGAAGCCTGGGGCAGGTGGGGAGGGAGGTGAAAAAGGAATGTTTTCCAGAAATGCAGAGCATTACTTAATATCTTAGAAGTTAAAGCTGCTGCTTCCAAATTTCATTAAAGGACAAAGAAAATTGATAAGCGCTTAGACATCAACTCCCCCAAATTGGTCTTTCTTGCAACAATTTAAGAATCACTTGGGAGGCTTTTCAGAAATACCGGTTTGAAGATGTGTCCCAGCCCTATAAAACAAGTCTCCCAAAAGGGAGGTAGAGACAACTGTAGGTTTTTTTGGTTTGTTTTTTGTTTTTTAAAGCCACCAAGTGATTTTTGAAGTGTGACGAGATTTGGAAATCACTCATTTATACAAACCTCTAACAACTCCTGGTTCATATTTGGCTTAAGCCCTTTTTGAAGAATTAAAGTGGCAGGAAAATTTGTAGATTGCTGAGCTATGAGAAGCTGATTGTTAAATTTAAAAGTTTCATAGGAAATTTAAAGCAATCAGGAAAATAAACTCCCCTACAAAGTTTAAAAACAGCAACTAGAAAACACATCTTGTTTGTTTGTTATGAACAAAATGCTCCAGTTTTCTTGCGGTGCAGTGGGATCTGGCATTGTCATTGCAGAGGCTTGCATCACTGCTGTGGTTCGATCCCTAGCCTAGGAACTTCCACATACCGTGGACAAGGTAAAAAAAAAATTTTTTTAAGAAAGAAAATGCTGAGGACAGTAATTAGGATTATAAATATAGTTGAGAGTAAATGAGAGCTAGATTAGTAAATAAAACTGCCTGTAAACACTTGTACAATAGTTATCCTCCTGGATGTGGTTTGCAAAAGAACCCAGTGGATATCTGAAGAGCAGGGGACCTGTTCCAGGCTCTGCCTCGGTGAGAAGTCCTCATTGTTTCATAAGCCAGGAAAAATTCCCCAGCTCACCGCTGCCTCCTCGCTGGAAAAACCCGGAAGCTCCCTTCTCAGCACTCCTAGAGCACAGCCTGGACTGTCTGGCTGCCCCCCACTTCCTTACACCCCACCCCCCCCACTTCCTTAGCACTTTCCTTTGTGCCTGGCAGTTTAACTTTGAGCCTCAGAAGTCCATTAAAACTCCCCTGCGGGTCCTTGGGGGACCTCTGGCCTTTGTAAGCTCCACAACCAAACAGTAGCCTTGCACGAATTCTTGCCCTCCTTAGGGCCCCTCCAGACTGACAGAGACCCCCAGGGATTTACTTCCCACCTTCTGGAAATACAACTCAAAGCTCACCACTCACCCCTCCCCTTTCCCCAGGATTTTACATTGAAATCATCCCCCACCCCCACCCCACCCCACCCCGTTTCTACGTTTTCTTGCTGTCCTTAAGGATTTGTATACTAGTTTTTCATTTGTTTTTAGGACATGAACTTCTCACCAGGAAATGAAAATCACAGAGAAAGTAGTAAGTCACAGCTCCCCCTCCCTAGCTCAGGGGAAGCCTCGCTGGCAAGGCTCAGATGTTTACATCTTCAGGTTAAATTGTTCCAAACAATAGGTGCCCTTAGGTTTCCCCTTACTGGGCAGAATGTACCCAAATTCACTGGTTTCCTACCCCACACGGGATTTCTCTGGGGTTTTTAGAGGGTTTCTTTAAATTAGTTCAATCTTAATCTAATTAGCCCACAAAGAGATGCACATAAAATATTATTTCTCTCCTATCAAGATGGCAAGAAAATTAAAATGGAGCTTGACAATACCCTGTTTGAGCCATCTTGCTGGGAAGCTGATACAGTCTTGCACCACTGGAGGGGTTCTGAATCAAGAGTCTTAAATATGTGCATACCCTTCCCAGTAATGCCACTTCTAGGAAAATATCCTAAGGAAATAATCAAGAGAGGCCATCAATGATTCGTGAACAAAGCATATTCACTGCAAAGCCACAACTGAGAAAAACTGGAGAGGACTTACTTGCCTCCCAGGTAGGGCTTAGCTCCACAACTCCTCCTACAGCTCAGTGATGGAACGAGGCGCCTCCAGCCTTGCAGTCATCCAGGCGGCAAAGGCTTACTAGGTATCTACTCGGCATCAGGCACTTGGCTGGGTAAACAAAACAGCTAAGTCCCCAGCCCCCGTGGAAGTTGCACTCACTAGAATTCACGATCTCCTAAAACAGTTTTTAAGTTGTTCACATTATGCTTTTCGGGCCGAGGCCGGTTACACACTGTATCACCCCCTCCTCTCTCATCTCCTGCCAAAAGCAATTACCAATTCCGAACCCTTTTCCCTTCAGTGGCTCTCTCCAGTCTCCCTAGACCTCTTCATTCCTTTTCCAAGGCAGATCCTAAGGCTCCGAGGTAACCTGATAACAGCGGGAAGAACACCAACATGGAAGTCTTCCGATTGGTTTCTAGTTCCAGGAAGTTGCCGTCTTCAGGCAAATCACATCACCTCCGGGTCTGTTTCTAACCAGAATAAAGAAAGAAAGGGCTGGACCAGTCTTCTGGGTTCTCTGAGTCCAATCATCTTTGGCTCTGTGAAAGAACCATCCATAGATGAGAGAGTCTTAACCCGCCGCTCAAGGGAGCGGGAGACCGAGACCCCCAGCCCCCAGGATCTGCGCATTTCTGGCTGGAGGAGGGGCTGGGAGGCTGGGCCCGGGGCCCTTCACCCATCCAGTCTTTTCCTGAAAGGGCAGTGGGACGGTCTCCATTTTTACTACTGCAGAAGACAGGAACTCGGGTCATTATAGTAGTTGGTTTATTGATTACCAACTGGGAGACAGATAAATAGAGTTGCAGAAGTTTACACAGGATCTTAGAATATGCTGGAGGCTCCTCCTTTCATTTAGGACCCCCTTCCTGCCGGCCCTTGTCCCCTACTGTGCTCTTCTGCTTTGAAAAGGGCAGTCGGAAAGAATCAATCCTTGTCCTCGCCTCAGAACGAGAGAGCAATTTGCAACTCAGAAGAGCAGTTGGACTTTGACCCTTGCAGTTAAGATCTGCTCTGAGAAATTTCCTGTGACCTGTTGAAGTTTGCTGCGTCGAAGCAGTAAGGAGTTTTGACATTAATGTCGATCTAAATCAGGAGTGGAAAAGGCGGTTCAGCGTCAAGGTTCTACCAGCTCCTTGAAATTGGGCATAAAAGTGAGTTTGTGTGTATGTCTGTAGGCACATTTTACTAGAGAATGTTCACAGCTTTCCTTGGACTTACGAGCTGCCCAAAGATTCAAGTCGCTTCAAGTGACAAGTGGGTGCTGGTAAGGGGGAGCTGGGGTGCGAGTCCATGGGAGTGGAAGAGGGAGAAGGAAAAGTGGGGGAGGAGGTATTCAGGTAAAGACTTCACAAAACAGCAGGACTATGGCATGGGTAACATTTCTTGTGCTCTTACTCTATGCCAGGTATGGTTCTAGACTAAAATATACAAGGACTGGTTCATTCGTATACCAACTTTATGATGTAAATAAGAGTATTGTTTTGGCTTTGTAGAGTTACTCATTTAATAAATATTTACCATGTATCAGGCACTGTTCCCAGAGCTGGGGATATAGTAGGTAATGAAACAGTCGAAAATACCTCCTATGTGGAGCTTACATTCCTGTGGGGAGATAAATAAGGAAACCAGGTTTGCAGAGATAAACAAGTGATAAACAAGGGTCTTCGGCTAGTAAGCAGTAGAGATTTGAACCCAGGTGGTATGGCACTAGAAGCTGCTTTTTGTTTGTTTGTTTTATAAGGAATAGATAATAACGTTGAACAGTTGAAAACTAAAAAATTCTCTGCCACAAAAAATACCAAAAATTAAAATGAAAGTGAGAAAATATTAACATGTCGTAGAGCAAAGGATAGCTCAAAAATATTTTTAGATAAGTCAAAACCAAAAATACACATTAAAAATGAATATGCAAAGATTACTAAAATAACTCAGAAGAGGAAATATATATGATCAATAATGTTGAATACTGGCTTCCTGAATTATGATTAAAACATTTTGTTTAGGGAGTTCCCTGGTGGTCTAGTGGTTAGGATTCAGCATTTGTACTGCTGTAGCAAACCCCCCCACACACAAAGAAACAAACAAAAACAGTCTGTTTATTGCTTGCCCGGTAAGGTAGAGCTTTACATTTGACAGCTTCTTAGTAACCATCAGAGGGCAAAGGGTGGGACCTGGATATTTACTGAGAGTTTGGAGACTAGCCTTAACCAGGTCTTAACCCACTGCACCATGATGGGAACTCCTCAATTAGACTTTTAAGAAACCTTGAGACGTCAGTGACATTCAACAAATTTCACATACTTAAGGTATGCAGTGTTAAGTTTTGACGTGAGTCAGGAAACTATCTCTACAATTAAGATTATAAATATATTTGTCACTTCCAAAGGTTCTTTGTGACTGTCATTCTGCCCCTAGCCTCCATCTCCAAGCAGCAACAGTCACTGCACATTATTTGCATTTTTTGTTTGAATTTATACAAATGGAATTCTATAGCATGAATTTATTTTTTGCCTGCTCTTTTTACTCAGAATAATTGTTTTGAAATGCATCTATGTTATATGTATCAAATGTTTGCTCCTTTTTATTGCTGAGTAGTATTCCATTGTATATCACAACTTATTTATCCACTCATCTGTATAGGGTTGCTCCTGAGGCATATGGTGGTTCCCCGGGCTAGGGGTTGAATCAGAGCTATAGCCATGGGCCTACACCACAGCCACAGCAAGATCTGAGCCGCATCTTCAAACTATACCACAGCTCACAGCAGTGCCAGATCCTTAACCTACTGAGCGAGGCCAGGGATTGAACCTGTGTCCTCATGGATACTAGTCAGATTCATTTCCGCTGAGTCACGGCGGGAACTCCTGTCCATTCATCTGTAATGCCAATTGGGTTGATTCGTTTTTGGCTATTACAAATAAAACTGTGATTAATATTCACATACAAGTATTTGTGTAGACATATGCTTTTACTTCTCTTCAGTAATTAATTACCTTAGAATGACTGGATTATATGATAGGTGTATGTCAAACTTTAAAATTTTTTTTCTTTTTTTTTTTTTTTAGGGCTGCACCCGTGGCATATGGAGGTTCCCAGGCTAGGGGTCTAATTGGATCTGCAGCTGCCGGTCTATACCACAGTTACAGCAGTGCAGGATCCAAGCCACGTCTGCCCTATACCACAGCTCAAGGCAATGTGGGATCCTTAACCCACTGAGCAAGGCCAGGGATTGAACCCACAACCTCATGGTTCCTAGTTAGAATTGTTTCTGCTGCTCCACAATGGGAACTCCCCAAATTTTGTATTTGTATGTAATTATTCTTTTTTTTTTTTTTTGGCTGCACTCACAGCATGTGGAAATTTCTGGGCCAGGGATAGAATCCCAGCCATAGCAGCAACCAGAGCTGCGGTAGTGACATTGCCAGATCCTTAACCTTCTGTGCCAAAAGGGAACTCCTATTTTTATTTTTAATTTAATTTTTTTTAAGGGCTGCACCCATAGCATATGAAAGTTCCCAGGCTAGGGGTTGAATCGGAGCTGTAGCTGCCAGCCCACCACGGCCACAGCATGTGGAAGTTTCCAGGCCAGAGATTGAACTCACCACAGCAGGGGCCAGATCCATGGCAGTGATAACACCAATCCTTAACCTGCTGAGCCACCGGGGAATCCTATGTCAAGGTTTTTAAAAAGTCATCGAACTGTTTTCCAAAGTAGGTGTACTATTTTCCATTGCTCTCAGCAGTACATGAGAATTTCATTTGCTCTACGTCCCCACCAATATTTGGTATGGTCAGTCCTTTCCACTTTAGCCGTTTTTCAGAGGTATATACTGATATCACTCTTGAATTCCCTTTTTTTTTTTTTTTGTCTTTTAGGGCTGCACCCATGGCATATGGAAGTTCCCAGGGTAGGGTTCAAATCAGAGCTGTAGCCACTGGCCTACACCACAGCCACAGCAACACCAGATCCTTAACCCACTGAGCAAGGCCAGGGATCGAACCTGTGTCCTCATAGATGCTAGTCAGATTTGTTTCCACTGAGCCATGACAGGAACTCCCTGAGTTCCCATTTCTGAGATAATGATGCTGAGCATCTTTTTTGTGTCCTCTCAAAATTCGTGTATTGAAGTCCTAACCCACAATACCTCAGAATGTGACTATATTTGGAGATAAGGTCGTTAAAGAGCTAAGTTACAATGAGGTCCTTAGGGTTGGCCCTAATCCAATAGGACAGGTATCCTTATGAGAAGAGGAAATTAGGACTCAGGCACGCACTGAGAGAAGACCATGTGAAGACAGAAGTTCTGTCTGTAAGACAAGATTCTATCTGTAAAACAAGGAGAGAAGCCTCTGAAGAAACCACTTCTGCTGACACCTAGACTTCTAGCCTCTGGAATCATGAGAAAATATATTTCTGGAGTTCCTGTCGTGGCGCAGTGGTTAACGAATCCGACTAGGAACCATAAGGTTGCGGGTTCGGTCCCTGCCCTTGCTCAGTGGGTTAAGGATCTAGCGTTGCCGTGAGCTGTGGTGTAGGTTGCAGACACGGCTCGGATCCCATGTTGCTGTGGCTCCTCTGGTGTAGGCCGGTGGCTACAGCTCTGATTCGACCCCAGCCTGGGAATCTCCATATGCCGCAGGAGCGGCCCAAAGAAATAGCAAAAAGACAAAAAAGAAAAGAAAAGAAAATATATTTCTGTTGTTTAAACCAACAGTCTGTGGTACTTTGCTCCCAAGATGCCACCAATCCCACTGCACCACAGCGGGAACTCTGTGGTACTTTGCCAGATCAGTCCTAGCAAACTAACATACTTCTTCATCCATTTTCTGGAAGATTGAATATAGAATTTTTATTTATTATTTCTTCCTTAAATTTTTGATAGAATTTCCTAGTGAACTTATCTGAACCTGGAGTTTTCTTTGGGAGAAAGTTAACTATTCAATTGAAATTGAATAACAAATTCAATTTCTTTAATAGACAGGCTATTCAGGTTATCTGTTTCTTCTTAAGTGAACTTTGATAATTAACGTCTTTAAGAAACATCCGTTTCATCTAAGCTGTGGAATTTGTTGACAAAATGTTGATTGATGAAAAAAAGGCATCAATTGCCATATCAGGAATGAGAGAGGTGACATAGATACAGATTATATATTACAAGGACATAAGGGAATATTATGAACGACAGGAACTCTTAATCATTATTATTTCTATTATTAAGTTTCTAAAGGTAGAAGCATAGGTCATTGATTTGAGATGTTTTTCTAATAAAGGTGTTTAGTACTCTTTAAGAGCTGTCTTGGGAGTTCCCATGGTGGCTCAGCAGTTAACAAACCCAACTAGGATCCATGAGGACACGGGTTCGATCCTTGGCCTTTCTCAGTGGGTTAAGGATCCAGCGTTGTCATGAGCTGTGGTGTAGGTTGCAGACGAGGCTCGGATCCCGCGTTGCTGTGGCTCTGGCGTAGGCAGGCAGCTCTAGCTCTGATTTGATCCCTAGCTTGGGAACCTCCATATGCCTCGGGTGCAGCCCTAAAAAGCCAAAAAAAAAAAAAACCCACAACAAAAAAAACTGCCTTGGATGCACCCCACAAATTTTGATATTCTGTGTTTCCATCCAGTTCAAAATACTTTTAGCTTTCACTTTTGATTCATTTTCTGACCTTCGTGGCCAGAGAACATACTTTACATAACTTGAATCTTTTAAAATTTGACACTTGTTTTATAGTACTTGGAAAGAATTTGTATTCTGGTATTGCTGGATAAAGTATTCTATTAATACCAATTAGGTCAAGTTGGTGGGTAGTGCTGTCCAAGTCCTCTGTGCCTCTACTGATTTCTTTCTTACCTGTTTATCAGTTACTGAGATAGGAGAGCTTATCCTACTATAACTGAGACTTTGCCTATTTCTTATTGATTCCATGAATTTTTCTGTCTACATGTTCTGAAGCTCTGTTATTTTTGAGCAGGATGTAAGTGAGAATTCAAGGAAAAGTTTCGGAGCATTTAAGGACACAAGCTATGTGCAGGTGAAAGATAGACTGTGCAGTTGTATCACATTGGAATATAGAGAACATCTGGCCCATATTCTGGCTCTGACAGCAGTGATTTATTTTTAGGTTTTGCTGCCCAGAGATTAATTGCTTCATCTAGGTTACCGTATCTATTTTAATCAAAGTATAGTACATGAGGATAAAGAACCCAAAGAATTCTTAAAAATATTAGGTCGAAGATGGTTCTCTGGGACACAAGTCCACCATCTTCCTAGTCTTCTGGCTTTCTGAATAAAGTCGCTTTTTCTTGCCCAAACCCCTCCCCTGCCAAAAAATTAGGTTGAATCATATGGAGTTATTGACATTTGCCTTTGACCTATAAAAATGGTAATTTAACAAAGCAAGAATGTTTGTTCACTATGGTATTGTTCAGAATAGTGAAACACTGGGAGTCATCTAAATGTCAAACAATAAATCATGCCACATCCTTATTGTAGATTTAGAATTAAAGTTTTGAGCGATTATCTAATAACTCCCTTTGCGTTCTCATCCAATTTTCATAACACTAAATTCCATCTATATATGCCAACAACTCTCAAGGTCATATCAGAAGTCGAATTATTCACAAAATCCAGACTCAGACACTCAATTTCCTGTTCGCTATTTCCATTCGAGTTCCTAACCAATATTTGAAATGTAACATGTTCAAAACTGAATTCCCGATCTATCTTCAAAGACTTTTCTCCCCACATCCTTACTCATCTCAGTTCATGGAATTCTAGCTTCACCTTTCCCAGTGGTTTAGGTCAAAACCTGTTGGGGTCATTTTTGACCTTTCTTTTCCTCATCCCCCACATTCAATCTGACAGGATATTCTTTGACTTTAGCTTCAAAATATTCCCAGTACCCAATACTCTTCACCACCTTCATTCCTACCACCGAGGTCTTCTTTCCTTTACAGTGCAAAAGCTTCCTGACCTTACTGCAGTTAGTCAATATTTTAAAGGACTATGATGACAATTGTATACATCTCTGGGGTTCCTGTTGCAGTGCAGCAAAAACAAATCTGACTAGTATCTATGAGGATGCAGATTCGATCCCTGGCCTCGCTCAGTGGATTAAGAGTCCAGTGTTGTCGTGAATTGTGGTGTAGGTTGCTGTGGCTGTGGTATAGGCTGTCAGCTGTAGCTCTGATTCAACCGCTCACCTGGGAACTTTCATATGCAGCCCTAAAAAGCAAAAAAAAAAATAAAAATTAAAATTAAAAAAAAATTATATACATCTGGAGCAAGTTCAAAATGAGCATGGCAGACAATGTCAGCTCTCAACCATGGTCTCACAGGGCTTGGAGACATTTGCTCTCTATCTTCTCATCGTTTCCGCCTGCATTTTCCCACTCCCATTTTTTGTTTCTTCCTTGGCCGAATATAAGGAACTAAACTGGGCCAGTTATCAATTTTATTGCCTTTTAGCTCCAAATGCACCCTCCGTTGCTTGCTCTACAACAATGGAGCTAGACCCTCTTACCAACATTTCTCCTTTGTCAGTTGGCACAGTGGTAACCTTTGTCAACAGAATGCACTGGAGGGGCCCTCTAGGAGGGTGCTCTTCTTCCTAGTTCTGCTGGGCCCCCCTCTGTGGGCTCTTGTAATAGGCAGCTCCTGCTCTTAAAGCAGAGCAGAGGGTAACCTCATTTGGCACCCCCTTTGGATGGCTCTGCAGTGAAGTTTACTGGTGTAACACTATGGATGGCTTCCTTGGTACCCTCTCCAGCGGTTTCCCAGCAAGTTCAAGGAGACAGCACGCCCCATGGATGTTGCCTGGCACCTGACAGCAGATTCCAAACAAGTGGCACTAGTGCAACATCTCGGTAAACTTGTCATTCAGTGTGCCATGGCTGTGCCCTAATAAAATCAGATGCTCAGTCTAAGGGGGAGAGGCTCCTTTAGGAGCCTATTCTTGTATTCTTATATTCTTTAGGGTTATTTTTATTGCCTAGCAACAAATCCTCTGTCATTCTGATTGTTTGTTATAGTAGTCTCTGATGGTTAATTTTATGTGTCAGCTTGGCTGGGCCATGATGCCCAGATTCTTTTTTTTGTGTGTGTGTGCTTTTTATGGCCACACCTACAGCATATGGAAGTTCCCAGGCTAGGGGTTGAATTGGAGCTATAGCTGCCAGCCTATGTCACAGCCACAGCAACACAGGATCTGAGCCATGTCTGCGACCTACACCACAGCTCACAGCAATGCTGGATCCTTAACCCACTGAGCGAGGCCAGGGATCGAGCCTGTGTCCTCATGGATGCTAGTTGAGCTCGTTAACCACTGAGCCATGAAGGGAACTCCCACGGTGCCCAGATTCTTAGACATTATTCTGGATTTTTCTGTGAAAGTGTTTTTTGGATGAGATTAACATTTACATTGGTGGACTTTGAGTAAAGCAGATTCTCTCCATAACGTGGGTGGGCCTCATCCAATCAGTCAAAGGCCTTAACAGAGCATAGACTGACCTCTTATTAGCCAGAAGGAATTCTGCCAGTCAACTGTCTTTGAGACAGAACTCTTTCCCTGGTTCTCCAGCTCACCAGCCTACCCTGCAGATTTTGGATTTACCAAGGCTCCACCATGCTGTGTGACACACACACACACACACACACGTCCTGTTGGTTCTGTTTCTCTGGAGAACTCTAATGTAGTTCTTTACCCCTCTTCAAATTGTTGTGTGGCTTCTAACTCCTGATTTGGACCCTGACAAATATAGCATTATTTCCCTGAACTCCTAATCTATAACACAACTGCCTACTCGGCATTTTTACTTGGATGTCTAACAGGTTTGCCAAACTTAAGTCCAAAAGTAAGTTCTTGATGTTCCTCTTGCAAACTTATCCCTCCTATGCTTTTTCCAATCTCAGGTAAAGACAACTCAATTTCTGTGAGGCTTTCCATGGCTAATCCATTTACAATCGCAGTCCATCTCTAAGCAGCCCCAACCCTAGTTTCAATCCCTCTTCTTTGCTTTTTTTTTTTTTTGCTATTTCTTGGGCTGCTCCTGCGGCATATGGAGGTTCCCAGCCTAGGGGTCGAATCGGAGCTGTAGCCCCTGGCCTACGCCAGAGCCACAGCAACGCAGGATCCGAGCCTCGTCTGCAACCTACACCACAGCTCACGGCCGCAACGCCGGATCGTTAACCCACTGAGCAAGGGCAGGGATTAAACCCGCAACCTCGTGGTTCCTAGTCGGATTCGTTAACCACTGTGCTACAACGGGAACTCCTCTTCTTTGCTTTTTATCAATTATATGTATTACTTTTCTGTCACATTTATTGTATAACTCCTGCATTAGAATATAAATTCCACGAGAGCAGGAATTTGAAGTGTATATATGTTTAAACTGCTGTATGCCTATGTATGCATGTATATGTGTACGATTAGTGGGTAGTCAATGAATCTTTCATTTTTACTATGGATTATTAATTTTTTTAGTCAAAAACTTTTATATTTTTGAGTGTCTTGTTTAAGAAACACTACCCTTTCCCAAGTTCATAAATACATTCTATATTTTCTTCTAATATTTTTATTTTGCTTTTTACATTGAGGTTATTAACCCAATAATTAATTGATTTTCCTGTATGGTGTGAGGTAGGGCTCAAGTTTTTTTTTTTTTTTTTCTTTTTTCTAACCCCTTTTGGATAACCAGTTGCCCAGCAGCATTTCTACTGCATAATAGTTTTAGGTAGTTTTCTCTCTCATAATGGTTTTATCTCTCTACTTTCTGAAGTCACTTGCTCCCGTGAACTGCTTAGTATTACAAATCTATAATAATGAAGCAAAACAAAGTATCAACCCCACAGTTTTATTTGTAAAGAACAAAGCATGAAAAGTCATATTTAAATGTACTCCAAAACCTGAAAAACCCACATCAGTTTCTCTGATAACGTATGTTAAAGTGCTTGATATCACAATACTCTTTAAATTTTAATTATGTTCAGATGAGAAATTAAAAAATCCAGTTTTGATGCATTCTGTTAACAACACCAAGAAAAACAATATAATTTAAATGCAGAAATGCTCATTTAAAAAAAAAGATACACAGGGTACATTTATACATGGTTCAAGTGTAACACAGAGGACTTTTTCTGTATGTTTAACACCCTCATTTGATTGACAACAGGAACTCTTACTGTACCTCTCTACTGTTACCAAGATCTGTCCGTTGTTTGGAATAGAGCCTGGAGCCACACGCAAAACATTTAGGAAATCTAGTCAAGCATGATTCTCTCCCACTCTACCCAAGGATACCCTGGATTCCTTCAAATGAAGAGAAATTTTTTGGTTGATTTTTTTCTACTCTGGTATTAAATGCTCAATGTGATACATTTTTGGAGCCAATCTTTATTTTGTCCTTGAGAGGAGGATCAGGTCTGCTAAGATCTGAAAGGATAAGGTTCTCCTTGAATTATTCTGATCACACTCCGTTGGCATCCTCTTCAGAAAGCTTGGAAATCATTTTGATTCAAGAGATTTATAAAGTATTTTAATAGGAATAAGAGACCTTGTAGTTTATTGTTTATTTCTGTCTCCTTTTATGTGAAAGGGTAAGGTAACAAATACTTATATAAGAAACACGGACTTCAAATGTAGTGGATGACTTGGGAATAGGATTCACTTAATAAAAGTAGAGATCTCCAGACTCCATTTTCAATCAATGAAGGTGTGTTAATACTGAAATATAAATAGCTAAGGTTCAGATTGTCCTTTCAAATGGTGTAAAGGATAGACCAGGTTCTGTAAATCTGACAGAGAAAATACTCACAGTTCTCAAAATGAAAAATCTACTGAAAAATGATCATTCTTAGCAGAAAGAAGCTGTTTCATTATTAAGAGCTACACTCCCAATGCTGTCAAATAAATATTTCCCTGGGGAATCCGAGGTCCTTGTTTGTTGCCTCATGTTTCAAAATATCTCAGAGGTGTCAATGTTCACTACACATAAACTGTTACAGATAGTCTCTATCCTTTTTTTACCTACATTTACATAATACAACAGTGTTTTATTGCCAAAAAAGGAAATAGGAGCAATTAGAGATTTCCCCTGTCTCATTCTTACAGTGGGACAGAAGTTCATTTAAATAATTTTTTTAAAAGCCATGTGAAAGTAAATACCACAGGGTTACAAAAGGTACAAAAATGTGGGACATATTTAAAATAAATTTTAGAGGGAAAAATCACAAACTTTTGCAAGCTTTAGGTTTCTCCTATCAAATTCTTGCACCTGGTGGGAAAGAGGGTGGGGAAAGTTGGGAGGTCTTACTTTCTTTTCAGTAGCCCATTTTTCTCCAGTCCTTTATGCTACTCCACGTTGAGCCTTAGTCATTCTCAAGGTGCTAATGAGTCCCTGGGCAGAGCACAGTTTAGGGTCTCACACATAATACCAACATGAGTGTAATGCTGCTGTGTCACAAAGGTTGAGATTAGGAGTTTCTGGACATTTGAAAAACACTTAGAAATGTTTCAAGAGGTAATATTTTTGACAATTTAGTGTAAAAGAAATTTCTTCTTAAGCTACGATTATGTGAGAACACTGATTTTGATCTCAGACATTACCTTTAATTTATTTTGAGGAAAAAAAATTTACAAAATTGGCTTTTATGTATTTTGAGGTGTGATGATAAAGGAATTATATTAATTTAAAAAATGAACATAGCTGAATAACTTTCAAAAGTCAGCTCAGAAGGCTATGTACATTTACATGTACTTTTATTCTAAGGACTCTGCTACTGTCCTGCTCAAAATATTTTGATATTGGTTCAGAGCTATATAAGCCACATAAGAATCATCTTACTTCTTTAGAACTGTGACCCCAAACTCTGCTTACATGTCCTTTACATTCATCAACTTGGAACGTAAGGACCTCCTGTTGTCTCCAAATACGATATTTCTTCTGAAAGGCCAACATTTACCATCACTGGCAATATTCAAAAGAAGGAGCTGTAAGTCACTCAGGCAGCTCACAAGGAGGTCCCAGGTGTTTGGAACACTGGCTCTATCACTGGCTTATGTATTAGTATAAGGACTCCCAAGGTGACCACTTTAAAGGGCCTGGCATCTGGAGGATGTGTCTGCTTTGGTGTGATTCTTTTTTTTGAAATTAGTCGTTTCACTACTATAGTCAGAATGATAGTAAGACTTTAGGTATAATGCTTTGGGTGGGTCATTACTTTTTAAAGTAATTTGTTTGTTTGTTTGTTGTCTTTTCTAGGGCTGCACCCGCGGCATATGGAGGTCCCCAGGCTAGGGGTCTAATTAGAGCTGTAGCTGCTGGCCTACACCACAGCAACTTGGGATCCAAGCTGTGTCTTCAACCTACACCACAGCTCACGGCAACACCAGATCTTTAACCCATTGAGCAAGGCCAGGGATCGAACCCACAACCTCATGGTTCCTAGTTGGATTTGTTAATCACTGAGCCGTGATGGGAACGCCTTAGAGTAATGGTTTTATTCATAGACTTCCCAATCAAATTTTGCTCCTAGTTTTCACAACAGGTGTAATTCTCTGTAACTTGAGGACAATTTGTTAAAATGAATATGAATCCTTGTAGATGATTATTACAAATGAATATTCATCCTTATGTCCTACCTGTATAGGTGGATAAATAAAGATCCAAAGGTAGAAAGATTATTAATAAGAATGCGTTGGGGGTCTGTCTCATGCAGCCTGGTGTAAGAAAAAAAAAAAAAAGAATTCTAGACCCTGTGTTGTCACTGACCAGGAGTAGGGGTAATACTTTAATCCCTCAGATCCTTAAGTGTTCCCATCCCGTAAATGAGAAGGCGGGACTACATGAATCAATTCTAGCGTGCCAGTCTAAGTCATCTCTCTGTTTGCCCAGAGTGTGTCAGAAGCATGGCCTTTGGAAAGGGTAACAAGAACAAAACCCTGGACTGGATCATTCTATGATTTCTCATCATTGAAACAAGAAGAGCCTGCTGTGAAACAGGTTCTGGATGTCTCCCATAACAGAATTGCCACATCCCTGGAAGACCCACACCACCAGAGACACACTTTAGCTGCAGGCAAACAAATTTCTGGTCTACCCAGATCACCCAGAACCATCTTAAACCCTTTCGTGGGATTCTAAATGCTCCCTTCAATTCCCCCTTCTCTCCTCAAGTGCTTTCTTAGTCACAGATTAAAAGAGGGTGGGCCTTGGCTGAATACAGTGTTTGATAAAGGGAGGGAGGCACTTGTTTCATTAGTTTCTTTCTCCAGGAAAAAAGAGAAACAACACTGTTGGCTAAAGCCCAGGACCCTCGGATTACACAAGGGTCCTGAGAGGCCATGGCTGGGTTTCTCAGCCACAACTGGGAATAAAATCTAGAGCTCTGCTGAGACAATTTTGCTGCTAACAATGTGCAAATGCCTAATTAGACTTACAGGACCCAACATAAGATGAGGACTTAAGGTAACAAGCTAACATCACACGTATTTATCTTTCTTACAAAATACCAAACTGGAAAGTTACTCACAACGTTTGGTCTTTAAAAACTGTTGCCTCTTGTTTTGCTTCCATTTTGCCAGTCTTGTGCTGAACTGGCTTTGCCCTTCTCTGGGCCAGTTGTTTTACATTACCGTCCCCGCTTACAAAGGAACGTGAAGCTTGCCCTGAAACACCCAGAAAGAGTTCATTCTTTCTCTGCTCTTCGGTTATTTGCATTATCATGGTCAACAAATACTTTCACAAAGACATTCCAAGCCACACAGAGCCCTCCCCCTTCTTAGACATTCTTTCCTTTTCCTGAGGGGGGATGGGCATGTGGGAGGGGGTGGGGGGTGGGGTGGGGGTGGTTGTTTGACTGGAACCTAACAAAGACCGGGTTTGTGGTTATCCTGAAGAGGTAAGGGACCACTCCCGGGTTGAGGTGGCCAAATTAAAAGTACAGAATCAAACCGCTGTTTGCAGTTCTTCCAACTATGAGGCCAACACTCTGAAAATCACGTCTCCCCAAAGTACCTCAAATAACAAGAATAAAAATGCCAAGAATGAAGTTAGTCTAGGCTAATCTTTCCAAAGTGTAAAGAAGTTATAATCCCACAATTTAACACACTTCTCAGGACTTTGTGTGTTCTCTTTCCAGTTCAGCCAAGCTCCTGGGGTCCAGTATTCAAAATATTTGAATTATATCTTCATCTTGTGCTGACGGAAACATTCTTCCAAAAGACTGGAAAAGTGACTCGATTCAAATGTAGGAAATTATTTGAACCTTAAAAGACACAAGTGAGGACTCCTACCCCACACAGTAGGTAAAGTTGTCTACATTCACAATACAAAGGATGGGAACTGGGATGGATGGCCAGGATGTAACAATGCATTCTGTGTGATACCTGGAGGAAAAAAGAGCCCCGCCGGCTTGTACTATATTTACATGTTTACTGGCTTCTTCCTGACTAGCACCACTCCCCACCCTACCCCCCAACTCCCAATACTTTTAAACTACTTATTTTAAATCACAGGAATTTTCAATCTAAGAAAAGTATCTTATTAGAGTAATATAATTTCTTAAAGAAGAGAGCATATTTACACACATCTAACACATGAAAATACTCTATTTTATACTAAATTCCAGGTTCAAATGAACTACAATACAGCATTTAACCTTGTCTGCAGCATGAGGATTGTTCATATTGGGGGATATGGTGTGCTGCCCCCTAGTGGCTCCCTACCTCATCAGACAAGTCCGCATCGGTCCCCACTGCTGGGGAAGGTTCAGGAACAAGGGGTCTGGACTGAGTTTCTAGCTAATTGGGTTACACATCCACTCCTTTGATGAGTGATCCTTCTAAGACTATGGTGAAGTCCTGGATGGTTTGCAAAATGCGGATGAGGGAGTTGACGGTCATGCGGTCTCGCAGGAGGGCGCTCTCCTCATACATTCGGGTGATAGCAGGACACTCGGCTAACAGCGGAATCCACTGTGGGAGCAGGCGATCCCTACAGAGGCAGACAGAAACAAGTCCTGAGCACAGTTGCCCTCGCTGCAGAACAAGGCACGCAGCGCTTTCAGGGGAAGGTATGGGGCTGGATGGGGCAACATCTAGCTAAGCCTCTGAGATCACCAGAGAGGAAACCCAAGTCCAGTAGCTGGGTAATTACTGGTTAAAAAGACACAGTAATGAGACAGCATAAACTAATGGCACACCCATCAGATTTTAAAAGTGGGTCTGCACAAGTTGGCTATGAGGACTTACACACATTAAAGAAATTCCCTATTCTGATAATATCACTTTTAAAAAGGGACAGAATATCATTTTGCATTCTTTTTACAGGGATGTTACTCAGACATCCAGGGCAAGGCAAGCCAATGCTGACTTTTTTGGGAAGAAAGACTCCATTAAGCTGCAGGGACTAGCATTAAAATCAAAAACCAAAAAACTTACACAACATAACAAGGTAAGGAACAAAATCAAAGCAGAAAAACATTAAGAAGATTTTAAAACCAAAAGAGGGGTCGGACTGGTCTAAAATCAGAACAGTAAAGAGATAAAAGGAGATAAGGATCATGTTCAAAAGGAATTTTAAGGAGTTCCTGCCATGGCTCAAAGGTTAATGAATCCAACTGGGAACGATGAGGTTGTGGGTTCGATCCCTGGCCTTGCTCAGTGGGCTAAGGATCCGGTTGCCATGAGCTGTGGTGTGCGTTGCAGACATGAATGTGGTGTAGGCCAGCGGCTGTAGCTCTGATTAGACCTCTAGCCTGGCAACCTCCATATGCCGTGAGTGCGGCCATAGAAAAGACAAAAAAAAAAAAACCCACAAAAAAACAAAAAGGAACTTTAAAAGCACAGCTGCAATTGGGTCCCTTTGGTTAAGAGGAATACAGAACTTAGTTCAGTAAACCAGTTGTTTCTGGACAGAATCTCAATCTTCAGTATTTCCTCTTACACTGGTATTAGTTAGCTGTTACTAAGGAGCTAAGACATCCTCACTGAATACCTCTGCACCTTCATGACAAGGACAGCCACCACTAGGCTATCCTGAAACTTTTTCTGGGGCTCTAGGGGATTAGAAGAAAACAAGTGCTTCAAGAATAACTTTAAAAAATATTAAGGTTTCTGTTTCATTTCCTCCAATTCTGAGAGTTGTTTTAAAATTAATGGATTGGAGTTCCCATTGTGGCTCAGAGGTAACAAACCCAACTAGCAACCATGAGGATGCGGTTTTGATCCCTAGCCTCACTCAGTGGGTTAAAGCTCTGGTGTTGCCGTAAGCTGTGGCATAGGTCGTAGATGCAGCTCCGATTTGATCCCTAGCTTGGGAACTTTCATATGCCACACCTGTGGCCCTAAAAAGCAAAATAAAATAAAATAATAAAATTAATGGATTGTACAGCTCTTATATGTCATTTTTTTTTTAAAAAAGAAAGGGGTAGGAAATTGTCTTGAGGAGACTTTATATAGCTAAAAAATTATTTAGATAGTAAGAATCTCATGTTATTAAATTTAAAGCAACATGGTAGCGTATACACACTATACAAGCTCTTCGTAGTAACTATACATGTGTGTATGTGCTGATGTGTCTAATTATCTACCTGTCTACCTACTACCTATCTACCTACCTCTGGTGCCAGTACTGTGTAATGGTTCAGAGCTGTGGGCTCTGGAATGAGACTGGTGAATCTTGGCTCTGCCTCTGACCTTGGAGAAATCTGTTAACTTATCTGTGCCTCTTCTATTTTCTGTTTTCTCCTCTATGCAATGGGGGTATCAACTGCTACCTCATCTAGTGGTAGTGGTCAAGTGACAGGAAGATTAAATGAGATAATGTATGTGAAGTATTCAGTACAGTACCCACCACATAACAAGCACCTAATAAACCCCAGTCTCAGAAGACCTGGAGTGAAAAAACCCCCTGGGAGAGCTTTGCAAGGCACGTGATTTGGTATACTCCCTTCTAAACTCTTGTTCAACATATGACAAAGATAGGGAAAGTCAAGAGCTGGCTTTATACCGTGTTCCAAGGCAAACTAAAATCTGGAATTTGCCATCCTTCCCAATGTTCCTGGGTGCGGTATTAATAGCATTTACATAGTGGCAGAAGGTTTTGCAGGATGATTTCTGAATGAGGACGTCATCTTCATTGTCTAGAATCTGGTCAGTGGTTTCAAAATAAGCAACTGCTTTCTCTGGGGAAGGAAACCAGAATTGCATCATACTACACATCAATACATCATGTACAAAAAGATAAATCATTTAGTTTATTCCAGAAACACAAATGATGATTTACATTATAGCCATTCCTGAAATCAAAACCATTATCACTGGTTTCACAATAAATTCTAGAGGCCCATGTTTCATGGCAGAACAATATGCTTCTAGAAGTTTATTTTCTAATCTAGAGTGCTTTCCAGAAGGAATTCTTTAGAACATTCTTTAGAACATCTTCAAGAAACAGCAATTGACAGTAAAGAAGAAAACAAACATGGACTTATCTGCTAAGACTGGAGCTTTCTAGTAGTAAACTGCAAAGACTTGGCAGCTACTAAGGTAGTGCTCTCTGTTCTAGCTACAGAATGGCTGGTTAACACTTTGCAACAAAATTCTTAAAATGGAAATGATTCAGTAAATCTGAGGAAGAGTGATGTACAGACACAGTGGAAGCAGAAGCAGTAAGATTCCAGGAGTTCCAAAAGAAAAAAATTCCAGGAGTTCCTATGTGGCCTTGCTTTGTCAACTTTCCTTTCTTTGTCTAAAAACTGGATAAAATCAACTACTTCAGGGAGTTCCCTTCGTGGCTCAGTGGTTAATGAACCCAACTACAATCCATGAGGATGCGGGTGCGATCCCTGGCCTCGCTCAGTGGTTAAGGATCTAGCGTTGCCGTGAGCTGTGGTGTAGGTTGCAGACGCAGCTCGGATCTGGTGTTGCTGGGGCTGTGCCGTAGGCCGGCAGCTGTAGCTCCAACTGGACCCCTAGCCTGGGAACATCCATATGTCACAGGTGTGGCGCTAAAAAGCAAAACAAAAAATCAACTACTTCATCTAGGCTGAATGAAACACAAAATGATTAATCACCCCATCAAAGTACACTGGGAATTGTAGAAGAGCTGCATACCAAAATAAAGAGTACAAAGCTTAGGAAGCTAGAGCAGCACATTCCAATAAAACTTGATGTTGGAAATGTACTATATCTGCAAGGTCCAATTCTATAGCTACTATCAGGGCTGATGTGATTAAGAAAGTGAATGTTAATTTTAATTTAAATTAGGTCAATTTAAATAGCCACATGTGAGGAGTTCCTGTTGTGGCTCAGTGGTAATGAACCCAACTAGTATCCATGAGGATACAGGTTCGATTCCTGGCCTTACTCAGTGGGTTAAGGATCCGTCGTTGCTGTGAGCTGTGGTGTAGGTCACAGATGTGGCTCGGATCCCTCATTGCTGTGGCTGTGGAGCTTCAGCTCCGATTTGACCCCTATGCCACATGTGTGGTCCTAAAAAGCCCCAAAATTAATTAATTAAAACAATAAACAGCCACATGTGGCTAGTGATTACCATATTGGACTGCTAGCGTAATTTTTTTTTTTTTTTGGTTGTACCACAGCATGTGGAAGTTCCTGGGCTAAGGATTGAACCTGTGCCACAGCAGTGACCCAAGCTGCTGCAGTGACAATGCCAGATGCTTATCCTGCTGCACCACGAGGGAACTCCTAGAGTAATCCTTTTATTTTTATTTATTTTTTATATAATGATTTTATTTTTTCATTATAGCTGGTTTACAGTGTTCTGTCAATTTTCTACTCTACAGCATGGTGACCCAGTTACACATACATGTATAGATGGTTTTTTCTCACATTATCATGCTCCATTTTAAGTGACTAGATATAGTTCTCAGTGCTACAGAGCAGGATCTCAAAGTAATCCTTTTAAAACATAAATTATATCATGTTACTCCTTAGCTCCAAGCCTTCCAATGATTTCCCATTCATTCAGAATAAAGACCAAAGTGCTTCCAAAGGCCTAGAAGGTCCTACACAACCTGGCTCTGGCAGTACAAACCCCTTCTCTCTCCCAATACCTGCCACTCTCTCTCCCTCAATCTGCTCCAGTCATATTCACCTCCTTGCTACTCCATAAAAGGCCAAGCCTTTGCTAGGTTACTTCTCTCAGCCTGGAGTACGCTCCTCTCCATATTCTGAGGCTTACTTCCTCACTTTCTTCAAGTCTTTGTTCAAATGTTACAAAGCCTATAATGGCCCCATTTGAAAAAGTACTCCCACTTCACTTCCTTTCCCCTTGCTATATTTTTTTTTTCCAGATCAACGATGACCTTCCAACATATTAGATGAATTACCTATTTGTTATGTTTTTGTATATTGTTTGTCCTTCTGCCTCCAACAGTTCATAAGTTTGTCAACCATAGGAAATATTTTTTTGGCCACATCCATGGCAAGTGGAAGTTCCTGGGCCAGGCATCAAACCTGAGCCACAGCAATAATCAGAGCCATAGCAGTGACAATGCCAAATCCTTAACCACTAGGCCATCAGGGAACTCCAATCATAGGAATGTTTAAGTTTTGTTTACTTTTTAAAGAATTTTTACTGAAGTAGTTGACTTAAAATGTTGTAATGTTTTATTTTTATCTTGATGTATATATCTTGAGCATCTAGAGTAATGTTTAGAATATTGTAGACACATATATTTGTTGAATTGAATGAAAAGCACAGATACTGCTTATTTGATATTTACTTTGAAAAACATATACCATATCACTAACCCTTATTCAACTCAAATTCCCAGGTCTCTGAGTTTTCTAACCTTATAATAACATACTCCCGCTTTAATTTACCTATGAAGTCCCAGATGAAAACGTTCTTGTGAAAAATGCGAGCAGATTTGAAGCCATGGTGGAAAACTTGCTCAAGTGCTGCCACTAAGCCACTCTCTCCACAGAGCAACACGGTGAGGCTTCCTCTCTGTGGAGCGTAACACAAAGCACCAAAGGATAAGCTCCTGCATCCATGTTTAAGAAAAACACTAGAGGAACAAGTGCTGAGGGTAGTTATGAAGCACGTTTTTGCAGCTATCAGAAAGCTTACAATTGAAAATTAAAGTATCTTTGATTGCCTTATGTATCATGTATAAAAGCAGCTTTAAAATCCTACCATATTAAGTTTTATAGTCCGGCATACCTCTTTTTCAGGTTTGTGAAAATGTTTCACAATATTGTTCACAGCTTCTCCAATTCCTTCTTGGATCTGTCCAGCATTGGGTTCTGAAAAATAATGAACAATGGCTAAATTCTCATGCAAGGGAAATAAACCGAAGTACTACAGGGCATCAACTGTGCCTACTTGTGTAGGAAACACTCCACTAGAGCAGGCTGGCTTGTCAGGGGCTCTGTGAAACTTGCCTTAGCCAATCTGGCCAAGTGAGAGGTGTATCAGCATATAGGATAAAAAAGAATCTGAGAGCCCTCTGGGATTCAAATCCCAGTCTTACCACCTGCAATCTATAACCCTGGTCAAATGTCTACCTACCTCTAAGTTTAAGTTTCTTCAACCTAAAACCAGGGAAATACACACCTCATGGGTCACTGGGAAAAGTGAATGAGATATTAGGTGTAAATCACCTGGCATGGTGCCTGTCACAAAGTGCTAGCAAGTGCCCAGATAAAAGGAGTGAGGTGGGAAAGACACACAGTATCTTCCTCAGGTACCTGCTTATCCCACCTTGAGTCCCTTAGCCAGCAGAGACCAAGGCTTCTGGAGCGCTCAATGTCTAACTTGGTATGTGTATTTTGCTGTTGTGTTTGAAGTAAAGGGAAAGGGTTCCTGCTGTAGCTCAGTGGGTTAAGAGTGTCCCTGAGTTGGGCTGGATGCCTGGCCTCGCTCAGTTGGTAAAGGATCTGGCATGGCTGCAAGCTGCCGGAGTAGTTTGCAGACATGGCTCCAATCAGGCGTTGCTGTGGCTATGGTGCAGGCCAGCAGGAACAGCTCCAATTCGACCCCTAGCCTGGGAACTTCCATATGCTGCAGGTGCCTCCCTAAAAATGAAATAAGTAAATAAACAAATAAATAAATAAAGTAAGTAAAGGGAAGATGTCAGGTGCACAGGGAGACCTTGACTAAAGTCCAGAACTGCTTCTTTCTGGCCAGTCTATCCATCTGGGCACAGCTTCATTCTCTCAGCTGGCACTTGCTCACCCAGGCCTCGTTTTCTGAGGGAGAGCTTGGTGAGCTGCTTGAATGGAATCTAAAGCAACCTTGCCTCCCAAACCCCAAGAATGATTTAAAAAGAAAAAAGGCAGAAAAAGAAGGGAAAGAAAAAAAGATGATAAATAGGTTTTATCCAGGGACAGAAGTAAGTAACAAGAGAAAGATTAAATACTCGGTATTTTCTTGTAGTGATTAACTCTTTTTTTTTTTTTGTCTTTTTGCCTTTTCTAAGGCTGCTCCTGTGGCATATGGAGGTTCCCAGGCTAGGGGTCTAATCGGAGCTGTAGCCGCCGGCCTACGCCAGAGTCACAGCAATGTAGGATCCGAGCTGCGTCAGACCTACACCAAAGCCCATGGCAACGCTGGATCCTTAACCCACTGAGCAAGGCCAGGGATCGAACCCTCAACCTCATGGTTCCTAGTCCGATTCGTTAGTTTCTGAGCCACGACAGGAACTCCGTGATTAACTCTTCTTTTTTTTTTTTTAGCTATGCTGTGCAGTGACTTGAAATAGGATCATTCCTAAAACAGGGATTGAACCTGGGCCACTGAGTCCTAACCCCTAAACCACCAGGGAACTCTTTTATTTTATTTTATTTTTTTGGTCTTTTGTCTTTTGAGGGCCGCACCCTCAGCACATGGAGGTTCCCTGGCTAGGGGTCTAATTGGAGCTGTTGCCACTGGCCTATGCCAGAGCCACAGCAACGAGGGATCCAAGATGCAATCTGTGACCTACACCATAGCTCACGGCAACACTGGATCCTTAATCCACTGAGCGAGGCCAGGGACGAATCCGCATCCTCATAGATAGGTTCTTAACCTGCTGAGCCACGACAGGAACCCCCCCCCCCCCTTTTTTGAGATTAGCTCTTAAATTGAACTCATACATCATACTACATAAAACAAATGTATAGATTCTAGAATTTAAGAATCTTTGAATTCATACTGCTAGAGGATTTCTTGCATAAAACATTTTTCAAGTAAAACTCAAGTTTTTCTTACACCAACATATAAAATTATTAAAATGGAAACCTCTTATGGTTAAAGGACTGATTCTGTGTTCTCTTCAGTTCCTAATAATTTTTTAATTTTTACCTTTCTCTGAATATTTTCTCTTTTCAACATGAAGATCTATTTTGAAAGGTTTTATTCACTTCAAAAGAACCCTGTAGTGATCAGCACACACTGAAAAAATACCAAGTTAGCCATTTCTGAGTTTCATGTTATTTAAAATTTTTCTGGAGTTCCCGTTGTGGCTCAGTGGTAACAAACCCAACTAGTATCCATGAGGACACAGGTTTGATTCCTGGCCTCACTCAGTGGGTTAATGATCCAGCATTGCCCTGAGCTGTGGTGTAGGTCGCAGATCCCATGTTGCTGTGGCTATGGTGTAGGTTGGCAGCTGCAGCTCCGATTCGACCCTGAGCCTGGGAACCTCCATATGCCATGGGTGTGGCCCTGAAAAAAACAAAAGAGAAGTTTTTTTTCTGCTTATTAAGTAAAGAAAACATGACCAAAAGTAGGAGATAAGACCTCTCAAAACATTAATACCCCCATGAAATCAGACTGATTTAGAAGCCGTAATAATTTATAAGGACTGAGCTGAAATCTATTTTTTAATTTATTTCAATTTTATTTTTTTAATTTAGGGCCACACTTGCGGCATATGGAGGTTCCTAGGCTAGGGATCCATTTGGAGCTACAGCTGCCAGGCCTATGCCACAGTCATAGCAACTCCAGATCCGAGCTGCGTCTGCAGCCTACACTGCAGCTCTCAGCAACACCAGATCGTTAACTGAGTGAGGCCAGGGATCGAACCCGCATCCTCATGGATACTAGTTGGGTTCCTTTCCACTGAGCCACAATGTGAACTTCTACTTTTAAATTTCAAATAAGCATAATTAATGTATTACATAAAATAAATTCACCATATTTTTATGGCCACACTCATGGCATATGGAAGTTTCTGGGCCAGGGACTGAATCTGAGCTGAGCTGTGGCAACATAGCATCCTTTGACCTACTGAGCTGGGCTGGGGATCCAACTTGCACCTCTGTAGCCACTGTCCTCCATCCTCAACAGTATTTGGTATTATCAGTTGTTTACATTTTAGCTATTCTAGTGTGTGTTTGGTGTGAAGTTTACTTCTGAAGGCAAAAAGAATTATGAATAAAGGGAATAATTTGTGAAGGAATAAGGGAGATTTCTATAGACTATAGCACTCTAATAGTATATTACCATGTACTGACAAATGCAGAATAATAATATCTATGGAAACTGCTTTATTAGTAAACTAAGGACTTCTCAGGTATATGTTATTCTACTTACAGTTATTGTGTATAAGTTGAAATATAACCACTTCACTGATAAACTTCTGTGATTTTTCACTAAAACATACTGACTTTTATTAGTTTTCTGCTGTTCCTGTAATAGATTACCACAAATCTGGGGACTTAAAAAAGCAGAAATTGGAGTTCCTGTCCTAGCTCAGTGGTTAACGAATCTGACTAGGAATCGTGAGGTTGCAGGTTTGATCCCTGGCCTTGCTCAGTGAGTTAAGGATCTGGCGTTGCCGTTAGCTGTGGTGTGGGTCGCAGAGGTGGCTTGGATCTGGCGTTGCTGTGGCTCTGATGTAGGCCGGTGGCTACAGCTCCAATTCAACCCCTAGCCTGGGAACCTCCATATGCTGTGGGAGTGGCCCTAGAAAAGGCAAAAAGACAAAAAAAAAAAAAAAAGAAAGAAATTCATTCTCTCACAGTTCTGGAGGCCACAACTCAGAAATCAGAATCACGGGATAGAAATCAAGGTGTGGTCAGGGCTCCACTCCCTCTGGAAGGTCGAGAGAAGAAGCTGCTCCTGGCCTCTTCAAGCTTCTTGAGGCTCTGGCATTCCTTGGCTTGTGGCCACATCACTCCAGTTTCTGCCTCTATCTTTCTACTGTCGTCTCCTCTGTGGGTGTGTCTAACTTCCTTTTGCCTCCCTCTTGTAAGAATACATGTGCTGCATTTAGGGCCCACCTGGATACTCTAGGATACTCTCCCCATCTTAAGATTCTTAATTTAATTACATTTGCAAAGATCCTTTTTCTAAATAAAGTAATATTTACAGATTCTTTTTTTTTTTGTCTTTTTTCAGGGCTGCATCTGTGGCATATGAAGTTCCCAGGTTAGGGGTTGAATTGGAGCTATAGGTGCCGGCCTACACTATACTACGGCCCAGGGCAACACCAGATCCTTAACCCACTGAGCAAAGCCAGGGATCGAATCCTGCATCCTCATGGATATTAGTTTCACTTCTGCTGAACCCCAACAGGAACTCCCCTCATTTATAGATTCTAAGGATTAAAATCTGATGCCCTCGGGAGACATTATTCAGCCTATTAAAGACCACACCAGTATATATTAGAAGTTTACTGCACTATTAAAAATGACACGTGAGGTGTTCCTGTGATGAACCTGACAAAGATCCATGGGATGCAGGTTCAATCCCTGGCCTCACTCAGTGGGTTAAGTATCTGGCATTGCCGTGAGCTGTGGTATAGGCTGCAGATGCAGTTCAGATCCTATGTTGCTGTGGCTGAGGTATAAGCTGGCAGCTGCAGATCCAATTCGATCCCTGGCCTGGGAACTTTCATACGCCACAGGTGTGGCCCTAAAAAGCCAAAAAAAAAAGGGGGGGGGGCATGTGAACATAGTATCCTATCCATAGAATTCACTTTTTTTAAAATAGTATTTTAATACTACAGGAAGTTGGGGGTGGGGGGGGATAAGAATTTTTAGAATTCCTCTTAGAATAAGGGCTTTCAATAACTAGATGCAGGAGTACTATATATAACTGTCCTTATTCCTCCTTTATGTTTCAGACAAAATATTATTTATTCATACTTCCAGAGCTTAATTAAAACAGAGCATACAGTTTTGATTGGATTTCAACATCTAAATTTGTCAGGCTTTTAATTATTTGTTAATATCTTGCCTTATTTTTTCCCCTTTTTTTCTCTCCACACTCTTAAAGTCCTTTCTCTCACATTAATTTTCCTCAGCTTTCTTCTTTTTAATCTCCTTACCAGAATTCATTAACACAACCGTTTCCTATGAGATGGCCTCATGGTGCCTGCAACATTTGAAACACATTGGAAAATTAAAAAACCAACTATTTACTGGTACTTTTTCCTGTCAGTGAAGTGATGCTTAGTCTCCTGGCCATGGTGGGTGATTTCTGCTGGGGTGGAGTCCGACACTGCTTTACTAGATCCTCATCTGCTGCTGATGTCATCAATTCTCCAATGAGAATTCTCTCCAGGCTTCCATCATCAATGCCTTTCCCCAGCCACCGCCCACATGGAAACCTGGTAGGACAGAGACAAACTTCGGAATCACCAATATTTTACTAGCTTTAATCAGCATTATTTATTTATTTATTGTCTTTTTTTTTTTTTTTTTTTTAGGGCCACACAGTGGCATCTGGAGGTTCCCAGGCTAGGGGTCTAATAGGTGCTGTAGCCACCGGCCTACACCACAGCCACAGCAACGTGGGATCTGAGCCAAGTCTTTGACCTACACCACAGCTCACAGCAACACCAGATCCTTAACCCACTGAGCGAGTCCAGGGATTGAACCCACAATCTCATGGTTCCTAGTCAGATTTGTTTCCACTGCACCATGATGGGAACTCCTTAATCAGTATTTTTAAACGGCACTGTGGTTGAAGCCCATCATTTTAGTGCCTGTGGGTTGTTTTCTTCATTATAAAAATTATGACCTAGTAGTTCCCATTGTGGCACAGCGGAAATGAATCTGGCTAGTATCCATGAGGATATGGGTTCAATTCTTGGCCTCACTCAGTGGGTCGGGGATCTGGTGTTGCCATGAGCCATGGTGCAGGTCGCAGACTCAGCTTGGATCCTGGGTTGCTGTGGCTGTGGCGCAGGCCAGCAGCTGCAGCTCCAATGTACCCCCTAGCCTGGGAAACTCCATATGCCTCGAGTGCTGCCCTAAAGCAACAAGCAAGCAAACAAACAAAGCCAAAACAAAAAAAGACCTAGATATAACATTTTCCCCATACACATTATTTTTATTTTTTGTTTTTTAAAGTATTTTAAAGTAAATTACACACATCAGGACATTTTACTCCTAATCACTTCAGTATGAATCGCTGAAAAATACATTCTATCTTCTATAGCCATAAACTGCTGTCATATTTAACCATTAAAATAATTCTGCAATATTTTCTCATACCTTGTCTATATTAAAATTCTGTGTTAGTTTCAACAAGAATATCTTTTTTTTTTGCCTTTTGTCCTTTTTAGGGCCGTACAAGTGGCACATGGAGGTTCCCAGGCTAGGGGTCTAATAGGAGCTACAGCAGCTGGCCTACGCCAGAGCCACAGCAACACCAGATCCAGTCCACGTCTGCGACCTACACTACAGCTCACTGCAATGCCAGATCCTTAACCCACTGAGCGAGGCCAGGGATTGAACCCGCAACCTCATGGTTCCTAGTTGGATTCGTTTCCGCTGCGCCATGACAGGAACTCCAAAGAATATCTTCAAACTAGATATTTATGTGGGAGTTAAGTTACAGGAGAAAAGAGGAGAATGGTCTCAAGGAGGAGTGCTGGTTGTAATTAGGAACGTCAAAAGAGCCTTTCCTCTTACCGATGTTATTTTAAGCTTCTCTTTTTATCTATTTTTTTTTTTAAATCAGAGTTACACTAAACTTTTTCAACATTTGTGGACTAAACATTAGCAGCAAACACAATCAGTTTTTTTTTTTTTAAGTATTTTTGGGTTGTTTTATATATGGAACAAAATTTTGTTATTACATAAACAAAATCAAGCCAAAACAACCCAAACAAACTAAACTAAAATTCAGAAGGCAGTGGGAAAACTTTAGAATGAAAATAATTCTCAAAACGTTTCTTGTCTTAAAGAATTCTGAGCTTGCAAGGACATTTACTTACCTGTATGTGTGCCCTGTGATTTCATTTCTGACCATGACACAATCAACTAGCCATTTGGCTAACAGTCCTGAGTTGTCGTGACCAATTTGAACAGTAGTCAGCTTCCCCAGGTTCTGGCACTGTAAGGACAGGAGCAGAGATTACTCAGTACTTGATCCCTTCCCACTACCTCTTGGCTTCAGCAGTGGCACCACGGTTCCATCCAATTGAACAAGTGCAGAGGACCCAGAAACAGCACAGAGTCAGTGATTTGTGCTTTTGAAGGATGAGAACAATTTCAATTAGTGGGGAAAGGATCTTATTTAGATTTAGTTAGAGAGGTCAAGAAAATAATTACAGATATTTTAAAAAATTACCAAAATGACTATTTTTTGCTTCTAATAAAAGACTAAGGCAGAACTGAATTCAAACCTCATCTGAACGTCTTTGATGCTACTGTTTAAAAAACAAAACAAACAAACAAACAAACAAAAAACACATAGTCATCAATGTCCTTCCTGACCCTTTGTGGAAAAGTACAAAATAAAGAAACGATAATAGGAATGGTGAAAATAAATGTCAACTAAATTCTGACTTTTAAATTCTGTAAAATATCATAGACTAACTGCCTATGAACAGTTGGGAACACCAGAGCTATGAGTTCTCAAAGCCCTTGACTTCTCTGTATCACAGCAGAAGGCACTGTAGCAGTCCAGGTGAGGGAGGATGGCATCCTGAATTAGCTGTGGCAGCAGAGATGGAAAGAAGTAGGCAGAAGTGAATCTGGAAACAGCAATGATGGGACTTATAATGCAGTTTATGTTCTATACTTGGTAGTCAAAGAAAAGCCAAGGATTTTAATCTTTTATATACAGTGAGCCCACTGGAGAGATGGTGCCCAAATAAGCTCTTATGACTTTTGAGTGGAAACTGCTATTCCTGGACCCCACAGAACATGAGAACAGGACATTCAGTTAGTACCACTTCTTGGCACTAACTGAACTGTACAAGCATTTGTCTTTTTCCTGTAAGCCAGGGTCCATGAGCATGTGGACTCAAAATATGGGAAGACCTCACGAGGTAAGACCTCAAAACTGACCACCATAGTGAAAGGTATTATTAAAAGAATCACTTTAGGAGTTCTCTTGTGGTAGACTGGGTAAAGGATCTGTCATTGTCACTGCAGTGGCTTGGGTCGCTGCTGTGATGTGGGTTTGATCCCTGGCCTGGGAATTTCCACATGCCACAGGCACGGCCACAAAAAAGAAAAAAAAAAAATCACTTTATACATGTCACGATGTAGTCCTAAAGCCAAAAGTATGGATAGCAGCTCTCTTGTCCCTTTGTTCAGGTTCAGGCAGGGCCAATTTACAGTTTGGGAGAGAAACAATGTGGGGAAAGTATTTACTTGCGTGTTCTCTACTTGCTAGGTTCTGTGCTGGCATTGGGAATTAGGGAATAGAACCGGGCAAAGCCCCAAAGTGCACCCTTTCAAGTAGAAAATTAAAATAATAACAATAAAAATACAAAATAAATTAACATGTTCATTAGCATGTTTAGGTATACAATCCCGACAATGATCCTGCATACTTAATTACTCCTTTGCATTATTTGAGTTAAGGAGAAATGAAAAAGTGAAACTGGCATCGTTGTGTAGAACTATGTATGCTGAGAAAGGTATTAACTGAACCTACTTCAAAAGTCATTTCGAGGAGGTTTTTGGGAATCTGCATTACTCCTGTGTCTCCTAGTTCTCCCGATACACAGATCCAAGGGTTCGATGTGATGATCGCATTGCTCAGCTTTTTGATGGGAATGATCACTGCCCTATATGGAATCACTGAAAGAAAAACGCTAAAATTAATACAAAATTACAATAAAGTTCTCCTGATAACAAAATAAATATATTAAAAATTCTGTTGGCTTTCACAGATAAATTGCTTTTTAATGATCTATGAAGATGTACTTAAACAACAGGATGACAGCATAACCTCTCCCAGTCTAGAAAGATGAGGTCCAGCTTGTAAGCCCCAAGTCCCAAAATCTGTGGTGGTTTCCACACACATAATCACCGTGTATGCAAGGCATGTTTATCACCATGGTGATACACATCACCACTACATTTATAAACAATCTCAGGCATTAGCACAGGAATACCCGGGGACATAAAATTGACTGTGCTATCTAGTATTTTCAATGCTTTAATGTTTTTCTTAATTTTGTTCCAAAAGCAAGTATAAATGGTTTCATATAAAAAAGAGGGTAGGAGTTCCCATCAGCAGAAATGAATCCAATGAGGTTGCACGTTTGATCCCTGGCCTCACTTAGTGGACTAAGGATCCAGTATTGCAGTGAGCTGTGGTGTAGTTCGCATTTGCGGCTAGGATCTGGCGTTGCTGTAACATCTGTAGCTCCAATTCGACTCCTAATCTGGGGCTTCCATATGCCGCGGGTGCAGCCCTAAAAAAAAGAAAAAAAATTAAATAAAACATAAAAAAGGGGGTAGGGAGTTCCTGTTGTGGCTCAGCGGGTTAAGAACCTGACTTGTATACATGAGGATGTGTGCTCAATCCCTGGCCTTGCTCGGTGGGTTAAGGACCCAGCGTTGCCACAAGGTGCAGCCTAGGTAGCAAATGTGGCTCAGATCCCATGTTTCTACAGCTGTGGTGTAGGCTGGCAGCTGCTGCCCTAATTTGACTCCTAGCATGGGGAACTCCATATGCCACACATGCAGCCTTAAAAAGCAACAAACAAACAAATTAAAAAAAATGGGGTAGATGACTTCTTGGATAGCATCCTCTTGTCGCTGATTTTTTCTGGGCAATGCTTTAAAGCACTGTAGTTCTAAACTTTCTCATTCCAGTTTTATAGCTCAACATGTAGAGCCAAGAATAATAAACAATGGCACCTCTATTCTGGATGGGACATGACCTCTATAAACCACTGTTGGGAAAGGTGACTCATGAGCAAGAAGAGCCCCAGGATGCAGAGATCTGTATGAAATACAGAGATCTGTGTCAAATCTTTCCCTTCTGAAGGTGCGTCAAAAGGCACACCACTAGATGTCACTGTCCTATCACTGTCCTTTGCTCAAACTGGAAACACAAAGTTAGGCATTACATCTACCTCCATTTCCTTAAAAAAAAAAAAAAAAAAATGAGGACGGCTCAAACACATTAGCACATTTTTTCCCCTCAGTGTATATATATTATCTTTTAAGCAGGGTAGAATCAATATATTGGTAGGTATTCTCAGTATTTTTGTTCATTTAGTCACAAGAGAGCTATAAGTAAAACCCTTCTTGAAAGGACTACATGTAGGATTGAAAACACTTACTGGACAAGTGCTCAGACATAGCCTCACAATATGAGCTCATGTTTCAGCGTGCGATTAGGTAAGCCAGATGAAGAGGATAAATGGTTCATTTCCTTAAATTTACATAAACTATTTTCAGTTGGGTCAATAACCTCCCTTTCTGTCCTTTTATTTTGGCTTAAGGAAAGGAAAATATCACAGGAAAGGCCATACCTTCATGGTTTAGTAATCATGAGAATTAAATGATTTTTGAAACTGAAAGCAGAAGAGGTTAGTGCAAGATGTTATTTTAGGTGCCAGAGGCTACTCTCATTTTCTTTCACTGACAGGATTAGAAAAGCTGCAGAAAAAAGCCTGTTTAAGGTCAGTGGTTCCATGGCAGCAAAGGGCCCACAGATGCACAACAGTGATTTCACAAAGTAGAAAAAAATGAATATTCTTAGACTCAGAATATTTCTTTCATTAAGTACTTCAATGAAAGAGTTACTCAGATGGAGAGAAATGTGCAGATCTGGGAGGATGGTAGGAATTCTAACCCTCTCTGCTCTTCCCTTTCAAAACAGTATATAACACCTTAGCTTCTAATAAATTAATAGTAGCTTGACAGATATTGCAGGTTGGCCCCCAAAACATTCCAAGTCCATTTTTCCTTGTCTGTTTCTACCAGAGACTTAGAAGACCAAAAGCCACACAATTCTGCCCAGTGAAATATCGGTCATATTTACTGAGATTTCTTAGAAAACCCTTTTTCTGGCACTCCTTCCTTCTTTGGGCTGGAAGTTGGGCTGAGAATAGCCACCTTGTGACTATGAGGTGACTAGCACACATTGATAATTGTCAAAGAGCCTGGGCCTGTGACAGCACTGTGGACTGCCTAGCTCAAGACTCCTTATTGTGTGAAAAAAAAAATAAAACTACGATTTGTTCTTGTAGCTGAACACAACTGATACAGGTAAGATTTTCCAAAGCAGGGAAAGGGACCCACTGCAAATAAGAATTAGTAAGCAAGGACCATAGTCAAAATGTAAAAATGAAAAAACTAAAAAAAAAAAAGAACAGTAATAATGAACAGAACAAATGCTAGGATTTAGTTTATCCAAAACACATCTCCAATCAGCATTTCCTCCCTCTAAAGACCAGACCTACTCTCTAGAGCAAGATCCTGAAGTCTTTCTGAATTATGAAAATGTGATTGTGCTGTTATGTAAATTTATTATTATCATATACCGATTCTCTGAATTTATGTGTTTCAGATAAGATACTGGAATTTTTGTTTAATAAAACATTCCTCCTCACATGCATCCCATTTTGTATTGCAGATTAGGACTCCTGGGAAGCAGAATGAAGAATGTTGCTTCGGGACCAACATGTGAGGAAGCAGGATGGGCTGAGGCCGAAAACGAGCTCTGACACTGTGAGTCCTCGGCTGATCCCACAGTGAGTTCTGGGACAATTCATGGCTAAGTCAGAGATGCTGGCTGGCTCTGGCAGGAGGGACAGCCTCAGGTTAGGTAGTTTCTTTGGTGAGACACTTCCCACAGGAGCTGACAGATGAGGGAGGTCTTCCAGCAGCACTTCCGGCTGCTGGGGCATAACCTTCATTCCTAAATAAAGATGGGGGTGGGCTGAGCACTGTCACAGTGTCTGTCTCATTTTAAAAATAAAAGCTCTTACTCCATTAGTCATCTGAGCAACTCTTCACTTAACAGTCAATTCTCCAGACTTACTGATAGTGGTGAACACACTGGTGAAGCAGAAATAGTCCACAGCATTGAGGGAAAGAAGATGGTAAAGAAACTGCTCTCTTTCTTCTTCACAACGCAGAAAAGCATAACGTTTATAAAGCTTCCTAGGAAAGGGTAAGACAAGCACAAAATAATAGTATAGTATATTTTTCATTATCTTCCACTAAAAATAAATACCCCCACTTAGACAAAACATGGGTAGAAACTTTAGAAAAAACAGTTCACAAAAATGAATGCGTATAGAGTTAATAATACATTCTCTTTTTTTTTTTGTCTTTTTGCCATTTCTTGGGCTGCTCCCGCAGCATATGGAGGTTCCCAGGCTAGGGGTCTAATCGGAGCTGTAGCTGCCAGCCTACGCCAGAGCCACAGCAACGCGGGATCCGAGCCACATCTGCGACCCACACCACAGCTCTCATGGCAACGCTGGATCCTTAACCCACTGAGCAAGGCCAGGGATTGAACCCGCAACCTCATGGTTCCTAGTCGGATTCGTTAACCACTGCACCATGACAGGAATTCCTAATAATACATTCTTTTTTTTTTTTTTTGTCTTTTTGCTATTTCTTTGGGCCGCTCCCGCGGCATATGGAGATTCCCAGGCTAGGGGTCTAATCGGAGATGTAGCCACCGGCCTACGCCAGAGCCACAGCAACGCGGGATCCGAGCCGCGTCTGCAACCTACACCACAGCTCACGGCAACGCCGGATCATTAACCCACTGAGCAAGGGCAGTGACCGAACCCGCAACCTCATGGTTCCTAGTCGGATTCGTTAACCACTGCGCCACGACGGGAACTCCATAATAATACATTCTTTATGGCCACACTCGTGGCACATGGATCAAATTCAAGCTATAGATGTGACCTATGCCACAGCATCAGCACTATGCTTTAACCCACTATGCCAGGCCAGGATTGCACCCACAACTTCACAGCAATCCAAGCCTCTGCAGTTGGATTCTTTTTTGCTTTTTGGGGCTGCATCCACAGTATATGGAAGTTCCCAGACAAGGGGTCAAATCGGAGCTACAGCTGCTGGCCTACGCCACAGCAACACAGGATCCGAGCTGCCTACACCACAGCTCACACCAACGCCGATCCCCAACCAACTGAGTGAAGCCGGGGATGGAAACTATCCTCATAGACGCTAGTTGGAATCAGCTCCACTAAGCTATGATGGGAACTCCTGCAGTCGTATTCTTAACCCACTGCACCACAGAGAGAACTCTAATAATACTTTTTTTAACCTACTTAGTAATTAAAGAAAAAACCTCCCATGAATTCATGTTGTCTATCAAAGTAATAAAGATTTAAAAGTGATGACCAGGAGTTCCCATCGTGGCTCAGGGGAAACGAATCCGACTAGTGCCCATGAGGATGCAGGTTTGATCCCTGGCCTCGCTCAGTGGTTTAAGGATCTGGCATTGCCCTGAGCTGTGGTGTAGGTCGCAGACGCGGCTCAAATCTGGCATTGCTGTGGCTGTGGTGTAGGCTGGCGGCTACAGTTCCAATTTGACCCCTAGCCTGGGAAACTTCATACACAACAAATGCGGCCCTTAAAAGACAAAAAAAAAAAAAAAAAAAGTGATGACCATTGCTAATGGGGACATTGGGGGGATGGCAATCAATAACAGAATTAGAACTGACAATTTCAGGAAAGCAATTTGTTGGTAATAATTATTTTAAGCCAATCATACCTTTTGACTCATTAATTTTACTTCAAGGACTCAGTCCTAGGGATACAGTATGAAACATGGGCAAATATTTACTCAAAAATGTCCACTTGAATTTTATTTGTAGAAGTCAAAATACATCATGGTATACCTGTTAAAAATAAAGTTTAGGAAGAATTTTTTTGGGGGGGAGCCAAACTCACGGCATATGGAGGTTCCCAGGCTAGGGGTCGAATCGAAGCTGTAGCCGACAGCCTACGCCACAGCCACAGCAATGCGGGATCTGAGCCACATCTGTGACCTACACCACAGCTCATGGCAAGGCCAGGGATTGAACCTGTGTCCTCATGGATGCTAGTCAGATTCGTTTCTGCTGAGCACGAGGGGAACTCCTAGGAAGAGTTTTAACAATAACAAAACTACTACTGCCCCAAATAATACATTTTTATTAAGTACTTACATTTAAGCACTTTTCCAAGTATTTTAGTTATTACTATATGTAATCCTTGTGACCATGTATAAATAAGTCTATTAACATTCTCCTTTTATAGGTGAGGAAAAGAGATACAGTGAAGTTAAGTATCTTGTCTAAGGCCATTCAAACTGTGGACAGTAAAGCCAGTATTTGGAGTTCCCATTGTGGCGCAGCGGAAACAAATCCGACTAGGAACCATGAGGTTGAGGGTTCAATTCCTGGCCCTGTTCAGTGGATTAAGAATCTGGCGTTGCTGTGAGCTGTGGTATAGGCCAGCAGCTGTAGCTCCAATTTGACCCTTAGCCTGGGAAGCTCCATATGCCATGGATGCGGCCCTAAAAAGCAAAACAAAAATTAAAAAAATGTTCATAATATTAGGCTAAAAAAAAATGATGCTAGAGTTCCCATTGTGGCTTCAGGGGTTAAGAGCCCTAGAGAGTGTCTGTGAGAATGTGGGTTCCACATCTGGCCTTGCTCAGTGGGTTAAAGATCTGATCTGGCATTGCCTCAAGCTGTGGTGTAGGTCACAAGATGTTGCTCAGATCCAGTGTTGCTGTGGCTGTGGTAAAGGTCTGCAGCTGCAGCTCCGATTTGAGTCCAGGAACTTCCATATGGCGCAGGTGCAGCCATAAAAAGAAAAAAAAAAAATTTAAAAAGATGGTGCTGAATACAGTATAATAAACCAAGAGAACATGCACAGAAGAAAGTACAGAAGAAAACATGTGAGGAATTCCTGGCAGCCTAGTGGGTTAAGGGTCTGGTGTTGTCTCTCCTTGCCCTGAAACTTCCACATGTTGTGGGTATGGCTAAATAAAAAATAAGAAATATCACAGACTGTCATAAGTTAAATATCTTTTTAAAAAAAAAAAAAAAAAGAAAGAAAGAGGAGCTCCCATCATGGCTTAGTGGTTAACAAATCCGACTAGGAACCATGAGGTTGCAGGTTCAGTCCCTGGCCTTGCTCAGTGGGTTAAGGATCCGGTGTTGCCGTGAGCTGTGGTGTAGGTTGCAGACGCAGCTCAGATCCCCCATTGCTGTGGCTCTGGCGTAGGCCGGTGGCTACAGCTCAGATTCGACCCCTAGCCTAGGAACCTCCATATGCTGCGGGAGCAGCCCAAGAAACGGCAAAAAGACAAAATAAATAAATAAATAAAAATAAAAAAAAGAAAGAAAAAGTGAAATACTCAGTAATCACCTTTATGTAACAGGATTTTATTTTATTATTATTTTTTGTCTTTTTAGGGCCACACCTGCGGCATATGGAGGTTCCCAGGCTAGGGGTTGAATTAGAGCTGCAGCCACCAGCCTACACCACAGCCACAGCAATGCCAGATCTGAGCCACGTCTGTGACCTACACCACAGCTCACCTAAATGCCGGATCCTTAACCCACTGAGTGAGGCCAGTGATCAAACCTGAAACCTCATGGTTCCTAGTCGGGATTCGTTTCCACTGCGCCACAATGGGAACTCCCTTATATAGAAGGATTTTAAATGATTATCATTTTCTTCTTTGTACTTTGGCCACAAAGGGCAAATGACCTATGGGTGGGGATAAGGGACATGGAGAGTTGCCAGTTTTAAGAGAACAAGGTCAGTTTCACAGGCTATACTTCACATCACACACTATCAAATCTATTTTTTGGATATTAAGACTCATCCTAAAATGCTCCAGACAGTAGGTAATCTAACAGTGATACACACAAGTGCAAAGTCATGAAAAGAATGGGGTTACCATGGGAAGGTTCCAACAGAGGTCTGTGTTGAATTCTTTGCATACCATTGTTCTGAGAACTCAAAGTCCTCAGCCTTCAGATGAGCTCTACTGTACATATTATCTGGATGATGCATTTTATCCGAGGTTTCTTGATAGGGTAAAAGGGAACTAATAAAACAGTCGACAATTAATTGTATATACTTGACTGGTTTCCTGGCTCTAAACTACTGAATGTAATAGCAAGATTCTCTGAGAAGCCCTTTACTGTGGACCCTTTTAATTTTTTTTGCTACTCCAGGTTTTGTTGTGATCTTTACAATATAAGCTTTACAAAAATTCACCCCATCTTTTGGATGTTACTGCCTGTCTGTGGGACCACTCAGCTTTTTGTCTGATCAGAGTGGCACGATTTGGCCCTTGGCTGTGAAATCTGTAGCTTCCCAGATATAATCAAAATGAGGCCAGAAACAGAGTTTCTGAAGTAAGTGCCTGTTAGAAAGGAAGGGCATATGTGCACAGGAGTCAACTCATGCTGAAGAAGCCAGCTTGTCAGTCTATGCAATTTGTTTTGTAAGCACACAGGTCATAGAAACAGAAATGCCTCAAGAGGCAATTTCTTACTTTGTGAGCAGCTGGTTTGACAGCAACTGCTTGAGATGCTGGGACAAAAGCTTCTTTTCTAGAGACAATCTTATCCATGCTCGAGCTCGGCCGACATCAGTCTTGATCTCACTCATGTTTTGAATATGCCTAAAGAATGGCAGAACAGCAAAGAAGTAAATCCTAAGGCTGACTTTGAACTGGAAAAGAACTGAAGGGTTACAGCACTCTGCACAGAAGAGTTATTTTTAGAGAACGCAACAGGCAACACACAATTTATGTTGATTAAACCTTCAAGCGTATGAAATTTGTCCCCCATCAGAATTAGATTACATTACAACACAAGCACAGAGGCAACATCCTAAGATAAAAGCGTTTAAGTCATTTACACTTTCAGATTTATTATATTCTTGTTTTCAGGCTTCTAGGTACCTGTAAACTGGCACTTGGTTATTCCTGACCCTCAGGAAAATAAAAGTAACGAAACAGGATAAATAGTCAAGTTCTTACTCAAAATAATTGCTCTATAGTTTAATATCTCCTAACAACTTTAATCCACTGAATTATTATTACTATTGTTATTATTATTATTTTTTGCTTTCTAGGGCCACACCCGCAGCACATGGAAATTCCCCTGCTGGGGTCAAATTGGAGCTACTGCTGCCAGCCTTCATCACAGCCACAGCAACGCCAGATCCAGGCTGCATCTGTGACCTACACCACAGCTCACAGCAACACCGGATCTTTATCCCACTGAGCAAGGCCAGGGCGAACCCTCAACCTCGTGGTTCCTAGTTGGATTCGTTTCTGCTGCACCACCATGGGAACTCTTCACTGAATTACTTTTCAAATAGCCCTGAAAACATACGGAAAATATGAAATCTTACTTTCTATAGCATTAGAAGACAAGTCATGCTGTACTAATCAATCCAAAATTCCTAAAAATTTGGAGTTCCTGTTGTGGCTCAGCAGTAACGAACCCGATTAGCATCTGCGAGGACGTGGGTTTGATCCCTAGCCCTGCTCAGTGGGTTAAGGACCTGGCATTGCTGTGAACTGTGGTATAGGTCCCAGACGTGGCTAGGATCTGGTGTGGCTTTGGCTGTGGCTATGGTATAGGCTGGCAGCTGCAGCTCGGATTTGACCCCTAACCTGGGAACTTCCCTATGCCCAGGGTGTGTCCCTAAAAAAAGACAAAACAAAAAAATCTTAAAAATCTGACTTGGGGAATTGTGTGGCCAACCTCCAATGAACATTACATATATGTATAAATTAGTATCCTGTGTAAGAAGTTGATGCCATACTCAGCAGGACTGAAATTATCATCCTGAATGATTCTCCTCCTAAGGGGAAAGAAAGACGGAGCAGGAAGGACAAGCCTAAGGGACAGGGTAATTATAGCACCACTACGGTGAGTCATTGAAAAGTCTTTGTGATTGTGATCCACCATCCTTTCCTTTTTTTAAAAAAAGCTGTACAGAATGACTCATCCTAGCTGTAATAAATATTGCAATAAACCCTTTCCTCTGATGATTCCAAGCACTCAGAATAAGGAATATCCCCCTTGCAAAATGCACACATATTCTTTTTCCTCAGTTTTATTAAAATATAACTGACACACAGCACTATTTAGGGTATACAACATAATGATTTGACTTACATACATCATGAAACAATTACCACAAGAGGTTTAGCGAACATCTCATCAATTTAATGGCAGGGGGCTGGTGTGGTGATTCCACTTGCTGCTTCTGCTTTTCCAGTGGTGGTGGTGGTGGGGACATTCAAGGAACCCAAGACACGAGGGATTGCTGGGCAATTCCTTCCATTTAGTCCCTTCCAGTGAGTGACCAAGATCACTGAATGACACTGAAGCTGATGCAGACATGCTTGCTCCCTACCTCCTGAGTTCCGAGGCGCCTGCCCACAGCCAGTAGGGGTGTGGGTTGGCCGCTGGCCCACTGAGGCCTACCGCTGCTTCTCCCAGTGACCCTAACTCCAGTCCTCTAGAAGGAGCTAGGATGGATGGAAAAGCCATTTTTCTTTCTTCCACTGGGGTTCAGTTTTGTGGACAGAAGCTGGCTCAGTGGTGGGTGGGGATGGTCACAATGCACATCTCAAGCACTCAGTGGTTGAAGAATGTAGCTGGGCCCAGGGCAGCAGTGGCCCTAGGCCCTGGCCAGTAACGTGAGGCCAAAGTTTATGGTCCTTAAAAGCCTCCCAAAGTGGGGTCAAACAGTGGGAAGGACAAAGAGGGGGTTGGCAAGGGGCTCAGGGTTGAGACTGTGGGGGTTCACCCACTTGAGGGTCCCCTTTTACTGGAAGCCCACTCTTTTCATCAGCTCATCTGCCTCTGATGGGCCTCGGCTGCCATAAATGTAGGGGATGGGTTGTGGCTTCTCGTGCTCGATCTGGCGCAGCAGTGGTGTGAAGATCCACCTGGCCTCCTGGAGCTCGTCACTGTGCACAAAGTGCATCTGGCTCCCACAAAAGATGTCCAGGATGAGGTGCTCACGTGCATCGGGGAGCTTCACGTTCTTGCATCTGTTGCTGTAGGTCAGACCTTCTCATTACAGATGTCATCTGAGTTGGTGGAAGTGAGCTTCTCCATGGCCACCAGACACAGCACTTGCAAGATGTGATTCTGCATCACATCCTGGATGATCCCAAACTCATTGAAGTAGCCTCCATGGCCCTCAGTGCCAAAGGGCTCCTTGAAGGTGAGGATGACGCAAGCGATGTTGTCACAGTTCCAGATGGGGCTGAAGATCCTGTTGGCAAACCTCAGCACCATGAGGTTCTGGACCATCTCCTTGCCCAGACAGTGGTTGATGTGGTAGATCTGGTCCTTGTGAAACAGGGAGGAAATGTGGTTGGACAGCTAGTTGGAACTCTGCAAGTCCCTCCTAAAAGGCTTCTCCACAATGATACGGTTCCAGCCTATCTGGCTCATGCAGGTCTCATGGATGTTCTTGGTGACAGCCTCGTAGACAGTGGGGGGCAAAGCCAGATAGAAGAGGCAGTTGGCTTGCGGACTGTGGTGGAAAGGATTCAGGTGGCTGTTGAGGTGCTCACAAGAGGCCATGTCATCCTATTGGCCAGCCACGTAGGAGCTGCGGGCAAAGAACTCCTCCAGCTTGGGCTTCTCCTCTGGGGTAGCTTTGATGAAGAGTTTGCTCCACATGTGGATGTCAGCCACTGTGAGGCGGGAGTGGGCGGAGCCTATGATGAAGGTATCTTCCAGCAGAAGGCCATCCTGGAAGAGCCACCAGACGGGGGGGTAGATCTTCTTCTTGTCCGGGTTGCTGGATGCGCCCATGATAATGAAGATATGTATCTCAGACTGATGAAAGGAATCGCGTTGGTACAGCTCTTCCCTCAGGATCCCGCACACTTGGGGCTGGCTCAGAGCCACCTGTTCTGTCATTGATGCTCTCTGCACCTGCTGCCGGGCTGAGGGCAGCCTTGTACCCCCGGTGCTGCTGTTTCACATCCAGGAGGTCTTGGATGTCTCACGAGATGCCTCATAAGTCCTTGTTCTCTCCTGCTCTGGGGGAAGGGCTCCATCTCCCCAGCATGGCCATGCCCATCGATTCCATTTGTAGGCTGGCCTTCTGCAGCACCGGCCCCTTCACTGGAGGTCACTGGCTCAGGTCAAACCAGCCCTATTAGGCACCCGAGTCGTGGCTCCTTCCCTAGTGGGGACGGGGCCTCTAATGCTGCAGGGGGGGCAGCCTCCCGGCATCTAATCAAACACTTATCACATCACACAAGTGAGACTTTAAGCAGCAGCATAAAAAATAAGTCAGAATGAGGAGATAAAGCAAATTGTGTTTCCATTTTTGTGTTAACCAACCTCACCTCACGAATTTTTTTTCAGAAATTAGGACTTAAATTGTCTTAATTTAAAGATAAATTATCTTTATTTTTATTTATTTTTTGCTCTTTAGGCCACACCAGCAGCAAATGGAAGTTCCCAGGCTAGGGGTTGAATCAGAGCTAGAGCTGCCAGCCTACACCACAGCCACAGCAAGGCGGGATCCAAGGTGCATCTGTGACCTACACCACAGCTCATGGCTTGCTGGATCCTTAACCCACTGAGTGAGGCCAGGGATCGAACCTGCATCCTCATGGATACTAGTCAGGTGTGTTACCGCTGAGCCACAGTGGGAAATCCATTTATCTTTAAAGGGCTAAATGGTTGTGAATGGTTGTGAATGAAGGAAGGTGGTGTCGGGTAAGCCCTGCTAAGACCCTGGTTCTGGTGGCAGTGGCAGTAGCAGTGGTGGCTACCAGATGACCCACCTGTGTGCCTCCAGTATGAGTCTAGGAAACAGTACTGGTTGTTACTCAAACCTGCTGACACTGCCCAAATGATGACACAGCTCATGAAAAGGAACAAGGGGGAAATGCTCAGGCATTCACCACTTAAAGTTCCACCGTATTTACAAGGCCCCCACCACGAGTGCAGTGTCAAGTTAGAGCTCACATGATCTGGGGATACCAAGTTAATCAAAGTGTACCCACTGAAAATGAATCTATTTGAGATCTGGTAAGTACTTATATTGTATTCTCCCTACTCTAAGACAGGAAAATATACTGAAATTAATTTTATGCTTGACTTAAGTATCTGAAGACATGCTAGGTGAAGAATGACAAAGTGGGAATTATAATTTGAAAAACAAGGTATGTTAAAGGAAAACGGGAAGGATTGGAATAAAGTGAAACCTATTTTGTTTAGGGGGCTACTGGCATTCCCATCATAAAAATATTCGCACTAGTTTTTTTTTTTTTTGGCAGGAGGCATGGGAATCAGGATATGAGACCACCAGACTCTTTTCCTCAAGCCCCTTGTTTACTGTCACCAGGGAAATTACCTTGCCTATAAGACTGTCTCCTAATGGAATTCTTTTGTTCCAGAACCTTCAAAAGCTCACTGGATATATCCTGAACTGCTCAGGCTCACATTCAAGACCCACTACCCCTTGGCCTCAACCTATTTTCCTATTAAAAAATTCTATTCCAGGAGTTCCCTGGTAGCCTAGCAGGTTAAGGATCAGTGTTGTCACTGCTGTGGCATGGGTTTGATCCCTAGCCTGGGAACTTCCATGTGCTGTGGGCATGGCCAGAAAAAAAAAAAAAAGGGGGGGGGGTCTATTCCAAGCAATTGCCTTACATGACTCTCTACTTCATTACCTGAAGTACCTACTTTCTTCTAGTTTCCATATTTGATTCTATTAATGTTTGAAATCCCAGGTTCTTCTAGAAAGCTTTCCTTAACCATGACAGCCTTCAATGACCTCTCTAATTTAAGAAATTCCATAGTCTATTTTGCATTTATCATGCATTATCTACCACTTCTATCATTTTCTCTTGGTATACATTTTTCTCAGCTTGACAAATGCTCCCCGAGAATGAGGAGCCCAATATTTCTTACTAGTGTTATACCCTTCTTTTCTTCCCTATAGGGCCTAGCATGTATTAGAAGCTCAAAAAACTCTGTTGCTTTGTAAATCTATATCTAATTTTACGCTTTAAAACAATTTATATGTATTGTTATTAAACTTTAACCTTAATCTATTAAAAAATTTCTGTGTAGCTATACCATTTGAATCATTTTTTTAGGCTATACTTGAGGTATGTGGAAATTCCCAGGCCAGGGATGAAACCTACACCACAGCAGCAATCAGAGATGCTATAACCACAATACCAGATCCTTAACCTGTGTAACCACAAGGGAAAATTCCTGAATCCATCTTTTTGTTTGTTTGTTTTCTTTTAAATTTTATACAACTTGGAGTTCCCGTCGTGGCTCAGTGGTTAACGAATCCGACTAGGAACCATGAGGTTGCGGGTTCGATCCCTGCCCTTGCTCAGTGGGTTAAGGATCTGGCGTTGCCATGAGCTGTGGTGTAGGTCGCAGACGCGGCTCGGATCCCACATTGCTGTGGCTGTGGCATGCGCCGGTGGCTACAGCTCTGATTTGACCCCTAGCCTGGGAACCTCCATACTCTGTGGGAGCAGCCCTAGAAAAGGCAAAAAGACAAAAAAAATTTTTTATACAACTTGACTTACAACGTTGTATTAGTTTCAGGTGTTTGGCAAAGTGAATCAGTTATACACATAAATATATCCATTCCTTTTTCCCATATAGATTATTACAAACTATTGAGTAGATTTTTCTGTGCTATACTCAGAAACCTGTGTAGGTTTTTGTTAATCTGCATCTGTTTTCAATTGGATTTAATTAATTAATTATTTATTGCTTTTTATGGCTGCAGTCACAGCATATGGAGGTTCCCAGGCTAGGGGTTGAATCAGAGCTACAGCTGCCAGCTTATGCCACAGCCACAGCAACAAAGGATCCGAGCCATGTCTGTGACCTACACCACAGCTCACGGCAATGCCAGATCCTTAACCCACCGAGCGAGGCCAGGGATTGAACCCACATTGTAATGGATACTAGCTGGATTTGTTTCTACTGCGCCACAATAGGAACTCCTAAATTGGAATAATTTATTATAGGTAATTATAACTTCATTCAGCACATAAACAGGTATTACTTCTAAGACAGATTCTATTATATATAAAACTGAATCACTTTGCTGTATAGCAGAAATTATCACAACCTTGAAATTCAACTATACTTCAATAAAACTTTAAAAACTGAAAAAAAATCCTGTTAATTCATAGAAAAGCATATGTGGTGTGGTTTAAATAACTTATTTGATTTGTCTCCAACACTGGTACAAAGTTTTCTAATTTTTATGTGTTCTGTCTTATCTAATTGTCTCAATAACCATCATTATTTCACTTCAAAAATGAGAAACCTGAGGAGTTTCCTTGTGGTGCAGTGGGTTAAGGATCTAGTGTTGTGACTGCAGCAGCCTGGGTGGCTGCTCTGGCTAGGCTTTGATCCCTGGCCTGGGAATTTCCACATGTTGCAAGTGTGGCCAAAAAGAAAAAAAGAAAAAAAATGATTAAGCTGACATTCATTAGGACTAAGTGACCCATGCAAGGTCAAAGAAATAGTGCATATTATTATAGAGATGCCAGCCATTTTCTACCACTCCTTTCTTTATGATACTCACATTCTTGGAGAAACTCTCCTTCTACAGACCCAGAAGAAGCAGAAAAACAACTCCAGTACCACCACGACTGATGGTCCCAGACTCTGGATCCCTCAGCTAGAACTGAACAGATAAGAAGCATTTGCCTGATCTAAGCTGAGCCAATCAGATATTTGCTCAGAAACAGGGAATCAGTATATTGAAAAAACAAGTTAATTTTTGGCTTGGGCCAAAATGTTCACAGTAAAGCATAAAAGGGGGAAAAGGGACTGGGGCAGGGGAGGGGAGGAGAAGCAGCAGAAGTGGAAGGAAAAGCAGGACAATTTACTTCCACTGAGGTGGAGAGTAACCCAGGACAAGACTGTTTCCAATCCAGCCACAGTTCTTGTGCTTGGATTCTGGAAAATACCCTCATATAGCTCCCATAAATCCTTTCTGCTGACGTTAAGTTTCAATGGGCTTCTCTTCCCTAAAACTGAATGATTCTTTTTTTTTTTTAAGGGCCGCACCTGCAGCAAATGGGAGTTCCCAGGCTAGGGGTCAAGTCAGAGCTGTAGCTGCCAGCCTATGCCACAGCCACAGCAAGGCCAGATCCAAGCTGTGTCTGCAACCTACACCACAGGTCACAGCAACACTGGATCCTTAACTCAGTGAGTGAGGCCAGGGATAGAACCTGCATCCTCATAGATACTAGGCAGGTTCGTAACCCGCTGAGCCACAACAGAAATCCAAAACTGAATGATTCTTAACAGTTGCAGCAACTAAATTTGAATCCACGTTTCCTGAGTTCAACTCTGGTGCTTATTTCACTGTATCACCAATGAAACCCAATAATATTCTTAAATTAAGGAATTAGCCAGTTTTAGTTTGAGCCCACATTCTGAAGTCACAAAAATTCCTCAAAATATTCCTTCCCGGAGCAACAAAATCATCATAACTACTGTAGTGTAGAACAAAGCCAGGGGCTCACAGGCACATATGCACACATTATTTACAAAAAGATAAAGTAGGAGTTCCCTGGTGGCTCAGTGGTTAAGGATCCAGCATTGTCCCTGTGCTGCAGGCTCGATCCCTTGCCCAGGAATTTCTGCATGCTGAATTTGGCATGGCCACAAAAAAAAAAAAAAAAAAGAAAGAAAAAAAGAAAAAGAAAAAGATAAAGTGACTAGCCATTTTACTTATCTTTATTTATTCCCATCTTTATATGTAAACTGAAATGCTGACTCAGATACCCTGTTCACTTGTTTTCACAGGCAGAATATCAATACTCAGATTGTAGAACTGACAGTCTCCTCGATCTTGTGATGTCCCACTATGCTCCTCATTATTAATTACATTTTGTCAATAAGAATAAAAGTCTGTTTGAATGGCTAAGATTATATACGCATAGCTATTCTGGAAAGAAATTGGTAATAATGGTAATGGCATGGTAATACTCCTCTTTTATCTGTACAATTATTTACTGTCCCAAGCCTTTCTCTTTGGAAGAAAAGAATCATTCTGTAACTGACAGTTTGGTGACAACTGCCATCTATGAAGGTCCTGGGGATTTGTCAGAGATACTATGACAAAGGGGATGGCCTGGAGACATGTCTGTCCTGGACTCATGCCAGCTGCTGAGCAGTCTGGTATCAAGACTATTGACAACTACAAGGGCTCCAAGTCTCCAAACTGCCCATGTCTTTGCCTCAAGAGAGAAATGGGGGAGACAGGAGGTACTGACAGAGGTATGTGCCCAACAGAGAGCGTGAAAGCAGAGATTTATGCCACCTCACTAGAAAACGAGTTTTTGTTTAATTGTTCAGACTGAGAGAAATCAAAGTTTAGAATATTACTTGGGTGTTTCTCTTTAGGGAAAAACATCCACATCAACTATCTAGGTAACATTTAGGGATTACAATGAAGTATTTGCTGAGAACTTGGAAACAGAAATAAAACTGTCCACTGAGAAACATATGAATAAGAACGACAATACAGAAAAGTCATCTTAAAGCAGCAGAATGAAGCAGAGGAAAGGAAGAAAGAACCATGGGCAGTTTCTGAGCTGTTCCCTGACAACCTCATGCATGAGTTCCCTCAGCATGAGGATCAGTGATGTGGAGCTGGATGATAAGGAGGACAGCAAGCAGCTTCTGATTTTGATCCAGCTTACAGGCAGTGCCTATCCTTACCAACAGAAGAATATCAAGTCTTCTGGTTAAGGAAATAATAAACTGGTTTCCTGTGACCACACCCTTCCCTGATCATAGACGACCCAAGTCCAACCTATTTTTTTCTGTCTCTCTTAGGTATTTGAAGTCTCTTGGTTAGTAAGAGTATCTTAGAGTCTGATAACATTTTGTTTTATTAACGATTTGGTTTCTGATCTTATAAAGCTGAAGACTCTAGCACAAGGTCTCTGAAGACCTAGAACAAGTGCTGCTACGCATGCCGTAAGTGGGAGATCACACCCATTAGGATGGCTACTATCTAAAAGAACAGAAAATAACAAATGTCGGTGAGGATGTGGAGAAATTGGAACCCTTGTGCACTACTTGTGGGAACGTAAAATGGTAGAAAACAGTATGGTAATTTCTCAAAAAATTAAACATAGAATTACTGTATGATCAAGCAACTCCACTTCTTCCCAAAAGAACTGAAAGGAGGGACTCAAACTGACATTTGTGACTCACATTCATAGCAGCACTATTTGCAATAGCCAAAAGGTGGAAAACAACCCAAATGTCCATTGATGGATGAATGGATAAACAAAATGTGGTCTATGCATACACTGGAATTCTCAGCCTTAAAAAGGAAGGAAATTCTGGGACTTCTCATTGTGGCTCAGTGGGTTAAGAACCAGACATAGTGTCTGTGAGCATGCCTGATCTCACTCAGTGGGTTAAGAACCAGACATAGTGTCTGCGAGGATGCCTGATCTCACTCAGTGGGTTAAGGATCTGGCATTGCCACAAGCAGTGCTGCGTGGCTGTGGTGTAGCCACAGCACCGATTCAACCCTTAGCCAGGGAACTTCCCTATGCCACAGGTGCAGCCATAAAAAGAAAAAAGAAAAAAAAAAGAAAAGAAATAGGAAGGAAATGCTGATACATGTTCTAACATGGATGAACCTCAAAAACATTATGCAAAGTGTAACCAGCTAGACACAAAAGATATGATTCCATTTATGAGATACTAGAATAGTCAAATTCATAGTGACAAAATAAAACAGTGGTTACCAGGGACTCAAGGAGCTATTGTTTAAGGATACAGAGTTTCAGTTAGGGACAACAGTAGCTTCTAGAGATGGATAGTGGTGATGATGGCAGTACCAAGTCAATGTACTCAATGCCACTGACTGTACTCATAAAAATGGTTAAAATGGTAAATTTTATTATATACACACCTATTTACTCTAACATTTAAATAAAGCCACAGAAAAATGTTAGTGGTAGAATCTAAGTTGTGATGATATGTCTCTCTCTTTTTTTTAGGGCTGCCTCCGCAGCATATGGAGGTTTCCAGGCTAGGGGTCGAATTGGAGCTGTGGCTGCAGCCACAGCTGCTCCAGATCTGAGCCGTGTCTTCGACTTACACCACAGCTCACAGCAATGCCAGATCCTTAACCCACTGAGTGAGGCCAGGGATCAAACCTGTGTCCTCATGGACACTAGTCAGCTTCGTTTCTGCTGAGCCATGACGGGAACTCTGGTTGTGAGGATAGGGACATATTCACTATAAAATCTTCTGACTTTGCTCTATGTTTAAAGTTTTCTATAATGAAATGTTAGCGCAAAACCCTAGCAAGTCAGTTTGTATTTTCTCAGCAACGCCTCTCTACCTTACTAAACATCTTTTGAAAGCAATCAACCAATCAAGTTTTACTAAAAGCATCTATCATTTGGTGAAAATGTCACTTTAGGGCACTCGGGGGTCTCTTTCAGTCCATGTCTGAAGATTGAAAGCTGGAGTAACCCTTACATGAGAAGTCACAGGACATTAATGTTTTAGTTGAGTATCCTGAACAAATATAGACTATGCAAAGTTACACTAAAAGATATTAAGGCTGATGCACACCTGTATACTACTGCCAACTTGTTTGTGCCTAGTCACACCTGGAACCTTTTCTGGTGACAGGGCAAAGGCTGAGAACTTGCATCTGGAAAGAAAGAGACCTGAACTTTTGCCAGGTCTAGTTCTAGTTGCATTTCTGCCGTTAACTGGCTATATTAACCCACCTGTGTCTGGGTTTCCACATTTATAAAAGAAAGAAGCTAGGCAATATGACTTCTCAAGTTTCTTCTGTACTCTAAATTTTAAATTGATTAGTAAAAAGTATCTCAGCAATCACCACTTAACTAAATCTTCAACACTGTAACCAATATAATTCAATATACACACACATATATAAAAATGTTACACACGCACACACCACTCCCTCACAAACACTGAAAGCTAAAAATATGGCAAATCCTTCATTTAACAAATATTAATTGAGAGCCAATTATGTGCTAGACTGTTAACACTAGCAATTCAACAGTTTCACATGCCAGATGGACTCCCATCACTCATGAAATTTTTAAGCAGCATTGGAAAAACAAACAAGCAAATAAGTGCTATTATGCAAAGAATTAAAATAGGGGAATTCGAAAGACAGTGACTGGGTGGCTGGTGTAGACCAGGTGGTCAGGGATGGCTTCTTGGAGGAAGTGACATGTGAACTAAGATGCAATGACAAGAAAGAGCCTGGCTTGTGGAGACTCTATGGGGGTAAGAATCAGGGGAAAGCTCTCAGGTGAAGGGAACAGATAAAGAAAGACCCAGGGCAGGAATCAAGCTTGGCATGCTGAAGGAAACAAAGAAGGAAGAGTGACAGGAAATAATACTGCAGTTAGACAGGGGTCAGATCAAGTAGGGCCCTGGCAGACAGGGCATAAGCTATCTACTCCTGAACAGCTATAATAATAATTATAAGCTATCTACTCCTGCACAGCTATAATAATAATAGCCCTTATATGTTTACTTTGTACCAGGCCTGGTTTAAAAAAAAAAAAATATATATATGTATATATGTACACACATACACACATTAAAAAAAATAATTTGACTTACAAAAATGTTGTAAAAGTAGTACAGAGAATCCTGTACACCCAGCTCACCCTAATATTAACATCTTATATAACCAAATTAAAACATTCACATTAGTACAATACTATTAACTGGAGTTCCCGTTGTGGTGCAGTGGAAATGAATTGACTAGGAACCATGGGGTTGCAGGTTCTATCCCTGGCCTTGCTCAGTGGGTTAAGGATTTGGTGTGGCCGTGAGCTGTGGGGTAGGTCGCAGACGTAGCTCGGATCTGGCGTTGCTGTGGCTCTGGTGTAGGCTGGTGGCTACAACTCCGCTTAGACCCCTAGCCTGGTAACCTCCATATGCCACAGGTGCGGCCCTAAAAAGACAAAAGACTAAATACATACTGTTAATTGAACCACAGACTGATTTCACCAGTTTTCCATCTATGGCCTTTTTCTGTCCTAGGATCTCATCCAGCATCCCACATTGCACTTGGCTGTCATCTCCTTTGTCTCCTCCAATCCGTAATACTTCCTCAGCCTTTCCATATCTTTATGGAGGTATTCTTGTCACCTATTTTGTAGAAGGCCCCTCAATGTGTGTTTGTCTCATGATTATGCTGACTTTACGCATTTATGACAGGAATACCACAGAAGTGTATCATATCAGTAAAGTGTATCACATTACTAGTTATATCTTATTACTAGTGACGTTAACCTTGATCACTTGGTTAAAGTGGCATCTGCTGGGTTTTTCCACTGTAAACTTACCATTTTTTCTTTTGTAATTAATAAATTCTTGGGGAAAGATACTTTGAGATTATGCAAATATCCTGGTTTCTTGTTTCAAACACTAATTTTTCTACTTCATTTTTCTATATTTATTACCTGGAATGCTTCTGTAAAAAAGAGCTATAAAGGATCCAGTGTTGCTATGGCTGTGGTGTAGGCTGGCAGTTGTAGCTCTGATTAGACCCCTAGCCTGGGAACCTCCATATGCCATGGATGCGGTCCTAAAAAGATCAAAAAAAAAAAAAAAGAGCTGTAACATTTTCATTTCTTGCTTTCTCTCTCTCTTTGTCTTTTTAGGGCTGCACCCAAGGCATATGGAAATTCCAAGGCTAGGAGCTGAATTGGAGCTGCAGCTTCTGGCCTATGCCACAGCCACTGCAACATGGGGTCCAAGCTGCATCTGTGACCAACACTGTGGCTCATGGCAATGCCAGATCCTTAACCCACTGAGCAAGGCCAGGGATCAAACCTGCATCCTCATGGATACTAGTCAGGTTCTTAATCCACTGAGCCACAAGGGGAATTATTTATTTAATTCTTTGTTTATATAATAGGCTCTTGGATATTTATTTTATTTTATGGGTTATGCTCTAATGCCACTGTTATTTATTTTGCTACTCAAATTGTTTCATCTTTGGCCATATGGAGCTCTTTCAGGTTGGCTCATATGTCTCAATTACATGACCCTATACTTTCTGAGCACTTTCTTACTTTTTGGTCTTACCAAAGATGCGCTAGGTTTATCCTATATTTTTGCTTCCTCAGCCCTGGAATCAATCACTTCTCTAGAGAGCCATGGTTCCTTTCACTAGAGATTGGTATTTAGAAACCAATATGTGGGTACTAGGTATGCTGTTACTGGGTTATTACTACTTCTAGGCCCTCTCAGTGGAAAGAGCTTCGAACAGTGATTGCCAAGGGTAGGAAACTGGAAGAGGAGCTGATGCAAAAGGAGTACACAAGAGGGTGATGGAACTGTTCTATAACATGACTGTTTGTGAAAACATACAGAACTACACACTGGGAGAAAATGAATCTTACTGTATATACATTTAAACAAAACCACAAACAAAAAAACCACTAGGATGTGGAAGGAACCCCAAATAGAATACAAGCTAATGAGTAAACCTAACACATTACAAATGAATAATAAAACCACACTGAAGGAGTTCCCTTCTTGTCTCAGTGGTTTAATGAACCTGACTGGCATCCATGAGGACCCAGGTTTGATCCATGGCCTCGCTCAGTGGGTTAAGGATCCGGCGTTGCCATGAGCTGTGGTGCAGATCACAGACACAGCTTAGATCTGGAGTTGCTGTGGCTGTGGTACAGGCTGGCGGCTACAGCTCCGATTCAACTCCTAACCTGGGAACATCCATATGCCATCAGTGTGGCCCTAAAAAAGACAAAAAACAAGCAAACAAACACTGAAGGGAGTGGAGAAAAAAAGAACTAATCTAAGTTTTGGAAAACAATATTTTGACTAGATACTGGAAGGCTAATGATAAAGAAAACTAACTGTGCACAACACCGTATTTAACTGGTACCCTTGTTCCTATGAGGTAGCAATTCCAAAACTACCTTATAGGTTGAACAAGTAAGTGAATATACTGCAGATAATGAGAAACAGGTTTCCTCCTTTTTTTGGGTGGGGGGAGCCTATACCTGTGGCATGCAGAAGTTCCTGGGCCAGGGATCACACCTGTGCCACAGCTGCAACCAGAGGCATGGCAGTAACAATGCCAGATCCTTAACCTGCTGAGCCACAAGGGAACTCCGGAGCCAGATTTCTTATGATTGGAGAAAAAAACTATAAATAAGGGAGAAAAACCTGACCCCCTTGCTGTACAGCGGGAAAATAAAAAAATTAAAAAATAAAAAAAAAAATAAGGGAGAAGGCTAGAATGATCCCTGTGGTACTGAACTGGAATCAGAGACATCACCATGAATTTATGGTTGTAAAAAATTGTGTGTGTGTAAAAAATATATACACATATAAATAAACTAGAAACGGAAATAAATATAAATGTAAGTGTACGCATGAGTTCATATACATACATTTATTCCCAGGCCTATTATGAGTGCTTTACTTTTATTAACTCATTGAATATTTACACCAAAACTTTGAGAGAAACACTACTATTATCCCCACTTTAGAGGTGAGAAAACTGGGAATATAAGCCACTGCCCTTGGCTACAGAGCCTAGTGAGTGGCAGAGCTGAAAGAGCAACACTTGCAGGCTGGTTCCGCACCTGAGGTCTTAACCAGCATGCTATACTGCCCCTTAAAAAGTGAAGTGAGTTTATCAAAGCCGGACACCCCTCCCCACAAAAAAACAAGAGGAAGGAGATAAAAGTAAATAAGCAGGAAACTTAAAAGGAGCATCTCTTAATTAGGTTTCAGAAGTTTGGCCAGTGAGGTCAACGCTGCAGCGCTTTCAACCATCATCACCTCACAGTATGGCTACTGTGGAATCACTGCAGAACACATGTGGTTTCCATCAAGAGAGCTGGAGATCATTCTCCCCTCCTAGTTATAACTACTCATCTCATGCTGACCATCAAAAGGAATCAAAAGTCACATGAGGACAACTTCATTTCATCTATCGAGGAATAAGAGCATTTAAGATGTAAATAAATATAGGAAGTGATTCAGATAACAAAAACCAACACTTACTGAACTCTTATGATGAGCCAAGTACTTCCAGAAACTTTTTAGTATAATGGACTAACTCATTTAACTCACATGAGCTAGATAACTGTTTTTATTTCTGAGAGAGATGGAAAAGCTGAGGCAAAGACAAGTTACAAAGTGCCTAACCTAAGATCACACAGCTAGAATGAAGCCAGGATGTGTCACTATACTATGATGCCACTAGCAAAGGTTACGTTTTTCAGTAGTAAGCATCTGACAAATCAAATAAACATCAATAATTAATATTAATGTATACCACAAAAGAAAATTTCAAGTGTCATAATTGTTATAACATTCACTTTAAACCCACATATTTTAATAGTTGATTCAGTATTGCACCCAAAAGTTTAAAAGAAAAAAGCCTCTGCTTTCCTAGCTCAATAAATCTATTTTAGGTACACTGATATCTTTTAATGATTTCTAAAACCAGTAATTGCAAGTGATAATTCTCAGATTTGCATTTGCTTCAAACTAAATCTACCCAACAGCAATTTTTCTGCTAAGTAACCTGTCATTATTTGCAGATTTTTTTGTCTGTATCTGTGGGCAGCAGGAATTTAAAGAGGTTTAAAAAAAAAAAAAAGAACAAAAGAAATTGTAAAATAATTTAGGGGTGCTTTAAAACTTAGCTGCATTTGCCTTTGGATTTAATGTCAAAAAAAAATATAATAGTATAAAAGTAAGTAAGACCATAAAAAATATTTTCTTCAAAATACATTAGCAAAAAAACGCCATAGCCACAGTTATTTGAGCAATTTAAATGAAAGCCACAAAATATTACAAAGTTATCACCATATACTAACACATATAACAAATACCTCATGTCTTGGATGAGAGACACCCTGAGTGTTGGCAACATAACTCCTGAGTCAGATTTTCTTCTTTCTGGTCCAAGGGCAACTATGTAGAAAAACATCAGCAAAGTATTAGAAAAATAACAGTAAAGACTTTTAAAAAATCTATATGGTTCACATTGCATAAATAAATACTTTGAAATTACTTTGATGTGAACAAATTTTAAATACAACAGAAAAGCTCAAATTTGTCTACCCAATGTTCCTACTTTGTTAATACAGTAAACTAGCTATTTCTTTCTACTTAATCTAGGGCTGTATTTGAAAATTTTTAATGAATCATAAAAGCCCACTTCAAAATAAGATGACTTGTGCACATTTTCACCAGAAGGGCCAGTCATTTTCTAAAGTTATCACTCTAATAGCTCTGAATAATTACACGAAAGAATGTCTGTAAATTAACCTACTAAGGACATGAATCATCTCTGGGCTCGTGAACTACAATCACAATTCCCTTTCCCCCTGAAGAAGTGTTTTAAAAGGAAAACCTAAGAGTTTGGATTCTCTCCCCGACCTACCCCACTGTCCACACCTGCAGGATATGGAAGTTCCCAGGCCAGGGATCAAATCCAAGTCACAGCTGCGCCCTGAACCATAGCTGTGGCAACACCTATGCCACAGGGCCAAGGATCGAACCTATGCCACGGCAGAGCCAACTCTGGATCCTTCACCTGCGGGACCAAGGCAGGCACTCCGAGTTTGGATTCTTTAGTCTGATTAGTTTCTACTTCAAAGAGCAGAATCCAAACTACAGTACGTAAATCATGCAAAGTGAGTAATCTACATGGACAGTTAGAAGTACAATGTCCATGAGTCTTATGAAGCCTCAATAGCTAATATTTATAAAAGAAGGAAGGATTATTCTTTTACATAGCAACTGCTAAGCAATCAATTATTGGCTAATATGTTGTACTTGGAGGGCTCAATCTCCTTTAAATGAGATGCCATGGAGTTTTGCACCCTTTACTTCCATTTTCCCATCTGTAAATGAAAACTAAATTGCACTATCACATGTGGCAAATACATTGATAAACTGAGAATTTAGGATGTGGGTTTTTCCTATATATTAAATTTTCTAAGTTTTTAGACTCATTGTACTTTGGGGAACACATATATGAAGCTGGCACTAAAGGAAGATGGGGGACATTTTGGTGGATTAGGATCTGCGTGTTTTGGCTGAGACTTGGCAGATATAAATGAATAGTGATGGAGCTGCTAGGAAAAAGACAATGTGGCCTGATCAACCTGAAGGCTGTCCTGTTGAGGGCCTTCCCTACTAAGTAGGTGATAAATAGGGCATTTGGCTTGGAAGTTTGGGAAGGGAGTTTTCAATGGGTCACTGGAAACAGTGGTTAATCTTGATACCCAAGAGGTAATGGACATAAGGAAACCGTTCCAGAGACTTGCAGGGAATGTGTTGTTTGTCTTTCTGTCTGAGAGTACCACCACTTAAGTGTGCTATTAATGAAAGCACACCCTGATTTTGGGGGAGAATGTGAAATACCACAGAGAATGCCTCTACATCCCAAATGATTAGACAGTATGAAAGATGGCCACACAAGTAATAAGAAATGGGTAAGAGGAGAGAAAAATAAAAAGATCATGAGGCAGGAGAAAGAAGCTGAGACCATGATCTGCAACTTGGCTAGGGGAAGACATGGCAATAGACAGAACCATGCCTCAGGGTGGTTTAATAAAAGGGGAGTCTGACATTTCCAGAAGCAGCAGCATCTACCATAAGAACATTCACAGGCCTAAGCATGTTCTGGGAATCCTATTTTGGAATCCTATTTTTCTAGTTACTCTTCTCTGATCAATTTTCCTTAACCATATGATGTACTTTTTCATGACTCCATGCAATGTGTTAAAGTCGAAAGTAGCTCATTCTTTAATGCTTCTGTATCTTTCTCTGTTGATAGCCTTTTATCACTTTAGATTGAGAGCAGTATAGTTTAATGGTTAAAAACATGGCTTTCTTGGAGTTCCTGTCGTGGCACAGTGGAAATGAATCTGACTAGGAACCATATGGTTGCAGGCTCGATCCCTGGCCTCTCTCAGTGGGTTAAGGATCCGGTGTTGCTGTGAGCTGTGGTGTAGTTCACAGACATGGCTCGGATCCCAAGTTGCTGTGGCTGTGGTGTAGGCTGGCAGCTGTAGGAATGATTCGACCCCTAGCCTAGGAACCTCCAAATGTCATGGGTTCGACCCTAAAAAAAAAAAAAAACAAAAACAGCATGGCTTTCTTAAACCCTATAGAGAACTTAATAGCTGGTTGACTTTGGGTATCTGTGGTCTGTTTCCTCATCTGCACATTGGGGACAGTCATAGTACCTACCTTATTCAAAAGATGTAAAGTGTTTAAAATAATGCCTGGCACAAAGTAAGTCCTCAGAAAAAAATAAAATAAAATAAAATTTAGCTTTAATTTTGCCTCTGTGTGAAATCTTTCCCAAATATTCTCTCTCCCCTAGGCACACTGTTGGATAAGTCATTCTCTCTTTCTCACGGGACTTGTAAAACTGAACCTCTATCATATACTTACCACAATGTAGTACTTTTGTTAATGCTATTAAATTATGTGACTCTTGAGGCTTGGTCATATCCTATTCTGAGAATATCCAGGGGGCCCCTCAAAGTGCTCAGCAAATACTCACTGAGGAGGATGAGATTATTTAGGGCCAGATGGCAGAATCTTAAATGACAAGTTAGAAATTTACAGAAATCTTAGGGAGGGGGAAGAGATTCCTAAAAGAAATGCTTCCAAGTGCATTTTAGTTAGTTAATTAGAGTGATAGTGTGATGGTATAAGAGATGTAAGGGAGATGAGCCAGAAGTTACTTCAAAGGCCAGCTGGTGGACTAAGGCAGTGATAGCCAGTGAGAACACAGAGACATATGCAGTGGATATAATTTTTGGATTAAGGGGGAGCAAGACTCAAGAGTCAAAAACAATATTAAGTATGAATATAAACTATTTTAATATATACTCTCCCATAATTATACCTGTCCTTTACATTTTTTTAATCTTAATTTTGCAAATGAAGAAACCAAGCCTCAAAGAGGTCAAGAAATCTGCCCAACCATATCCATTAATTAAAAGGGGCAGAGTGTTCTGATGTCATGTCTAGTGGGCTGTTACATTAAAGATGACCTTTTGGCTTATAGTTTGACTGAGAAGAGGGTGCTGAGGCTATTAAGTAAAATGAAGAGAAGAAGGGAGAAATCCCAATAGGGACAGGAGGGAGGGGTGCTAAGACAGTGAGTTTGTTTTAGGATGTGTTGAGTTTGAGGTCCCAATGGGCCATGTATGGATATCTAGGAACTAGGGCTGGAGATAGACATTTATGAAAACTCTGCTAATGGAATAACTGGATAAGAACACTGGATTAGCTGTCAATGAAAAGACACTGACAAGTTCCCGCCGTGGCTCAGTGGTAATGAACCTGACTAGTATCCATGAGGATGCAGGTTCAATCCCTGGCCTTGCACAGTGGGTGAAGGATCTGGCATAGCCATGAGCTGTGGTGTAGGTTGCAGACATGGCTCAGATCTAGCGTTGCCATGGCTATGGCGTAGGTTGGCAGCTGCAGCTCCAATTTGACTCCAAGTCTGGGAATTTCTATATGCCGAGGGTGCAGCCCTAAAAAGACAAAACAAAACAAAACAAAAGATACTCAAGTCCTAACCCCCAGTACCTCCACAATAAATGTCTGTTGTTTAAGGCCACCCAGTTTGTGGTCCTGTATAATGGCAGACCCAGGAAATTAACATAGTACTTTATTAGTAACTTTAGTGGAAAGTTTAGAAGCCTGTGAACAAAATGCAGATTAGGAGTTAAGGAGTAAGTTAAGGACTATTTTACTTTTTATTTATAGATCTAAAAATCTAAGAAAGTTTTCACTGAGTCTATTCTAGCCAGAAGAGAAATTTATAAACTATTTAAATGTATATTTCTATTAGTATTTAATCTGCAATAAGCCACTTTCTCCTTCAGTATAAAAATTCATGGATTTAATACTTAGTTATAGGAGGAGTTCCTGTCACGGCACAGCGGAAACAAATCCGACTAGGAACAATGAGGTCTTGGGTTTGATCCCTGGCCTCCCTCAGTGGGTTAAGGATCCAGCATTTAGGTGAGCTGTGGTGTAGGTCACAGACGCGGCTCACATCTGGCATTGCTGTGGCTGTGGCGTAGGCTGGCAGCTGTAGCTCCGATTTGACCCCTAGCCTGGGAACCTCCATATGCTGAGGGTGTGGCCCTAAAAAGAAACAAAACAAAACAAAACAAAAACAAAAAAAAACTCTTAATTACAGGAATTCCCTTTGTATATCTGCCTGAATCAATGCTACTGCATAGTTTGTATGCGGCAGAGACTGCATATATATGACTTTTATAGAATCATCTATAATCTATACACAGGTAGTAATTAAAAGAAAACTTTTGATGAAGTAAGACATTTGAAGAGTGACCCCAAATTCCTGGCTAGATCCAGAATAACCATTTAAATTCAGTATTTCCACTCCCTTCTGCACCCTATCCCTTCCCTCACCAACTATAAGTCCACATAAAGTTTAGGAGTTCCCTGGTGGACAGTGGGTTAAGGATCCAGTGTTGTCACTGCTGTTGCTAGGGTTGCTGCTGTGGCCTGGTTTGATACTGGTCCTGGAACTTTCACCTGCCATAAGCACAGCCAAAAAAAAAAAAAAAAAAAAAGTTTAGTGGAAACTTGTTTGAGGATGCAGGGTTTGAAAACAGTACCTATGTCTAAGCTGATCAACATTTTTTAAGGTAGAAACTTTTGGGTGATAAATCAAGAACAGTTCTCTTTCTAGAATCAATTGCATTCTGGGATCCTTTCTTTAAAAGAGAACTTCTGGAGTTTCTGCTGTAGCTCAACGGAAATGAATCTGACTAGCATCCATGAGGACACAGGTTTGATCCCTGGCTCCGCTCAGTGGGTTATGGATCTGGTGTTGCCATGAGCTGTGGTGTAGGTTGCAGATGCAGCTCAGATCTGGCATTGCTGGGGCTGTGGTGTAGGCCGGCAGCTACAGTTCTGATTCGACCCCTTGCCTGGGAACCTCCATATGTCGCAGATGTGGCCTAATATAAAAAAATAAAATAAAATAAAATAGGACTTTTAACTACTAGGTGCAGTGACTTGGTCAACATTTGGTTAGGTCAAAATTAGGACAGTTTTAAAAGACATGGAGGAAACAAATACATATTATTAAGTGCAGCCCTAAAACAATAATAACAAAAAAGACATATTACTAAGTGAAAGAGGCCAATCTGAAAAGGCTTCATACTATATGACTTCAATCATATGACATTCTGGATAAGGAAAGATTATGGAGACAGTAAAAAGATCAGTGGTTATCAGGGTGAGAGGAGAGGGAGGGATGAACCGATGGAACACATGATTATTAGGACAGTCAAACTCTCTATATGATGCTAAAATGGTGGATCCACGTCATTAACATGCATTTGTCTAAACCCCTAGTATGGGCAACACACCCAGAGTGAACCCTCACATAAGTAAACTATGGGCTTAGGGTGAGGTGTCAATGCAGGCTCATCAACTGTAAGAAATACCCAACTCTGGTGGAGGATGATAATAAGGGAGGCTATGCATGTATGGGGGCAGAGGGTATATGGGCTTAACACTGCTGTGAACCTGAAACTCCTCCAAAAATAAAATCTATTAAAAAAATTTAAGACAGTCTACCCTGTCATGCTCCTCTTACTAAGACAGATCTTTTCCAGTCTTCTGCAACCCTTAAAATGTCTGATTCCTGTTTAGTGCTGCTTCTGAAGGAACACTAATCTATCACCTAGTCTCATCCTGGCTCAATGCTGATAAGTGCTGTGTTCAAACCCACACGAATTTCTAAGGACTTGGAGGATCTTTCTCCTTAAAATGAAGATGCAGACTGCTTACTGCCATTAATTAGGAAGCTTAGTAGTTGGCAAACAAAAAGTATTTGGGGGGAAAGAACCTAAACACTCAGATTTAAAATGATTAGAATCAATGAACTGCTAATTTCTATAGAATTAGAACACATTGTTTCTCAATAAAGAACTATTTTATTTTTAAATGGATGTTTCCATATACATTTCACACTGTCTTATTTTTAAGTCCTAACTTCATGGGCTGAATCATCAGAAATGTTAGAACAATATTTATCAAATCCACCCCTCTGAACAGACAATTAGTTTGATTTCAAAAGCTATACAGCTTACACTGGTCTGACTTAGGGTCAGTACAATATTTAGCTTGTCTTCATTCTTAGATCACCAGCCCTTCACTGACACTTGGCAGTGCTGCACGGTGACTGCGCGAGGCACATTCCATACTTTTGGGTCTTGACTCTGGAGCTTGACTGGTGCTACTACTGACTGATCGAAGGGCCCTGCAAACGGCTGGATCTCTGATCTCTAGCTCAACCACCCAACATCTGACCATCCAAAGCCATGAACTTGCTGGTGTTGCCTGGTAGCTGCTCACAGTAAAAGGGGAGATATCCTCACATGCCTATTTGGCACAAGAGCCAAATGCTTAACTGAGGTTGGCTTTCCACCTTTTCATCCTACAAATGGTTATTTCTTTCTAGGAATGTTGTTGTTCTGATTAGGGTAAGCTACCTCGGTTATGGTCTCATGGTCAAAATAGTTAAGTCTTCTATGAACTTATGTAAATATTAGAGATAGTTTGAGGGAATAAGCCAATATTAGAGATAGTTTGAGCCAATAAGCCAATGTCCCTTTTCAATAGAGAAAAGGACAAAGGAAAGAGATGGACACTAGAAAATACTTTTAAAACTTGATCTCAGTCTTTATAAATAGTTACATCTTGGGACATCAGAACCTTGACATTCTGCTTAGAGGGGCTTCAGGGCAATGCAGTATCAAATTCACATTCCTAGCTGTCTCACTGGATATACTGAAAAACTAGATTTCCAACAATAAATACCACATTTACGGTAGTATTGCCCTTTAGGGGCAGTGAGGAGAATGGAAACAGGTGCTTTAATCACATTTGCAATGTTTTCTTAAGCTGGTAGTTGGTTTATGAATTATAAAAAAAAATTTTTTTACATTGTTCAATGTCTAAAGTAATCCATAATTTTAGAAGATGTTTCCAAAGAGCTGATTCAGTATAAAACATTTTAACTCTCCTAGTTTTCCACTGTTACTTCCACTTTTTGTGCAACAGATGGTTATTTTACAGCATAAAGAAAATCAAGCACCTTGTTATGGAAACTATACAGCAGGGAGAGCATCTAGGAACCCTACATAACTCTAATTAGCTAATGACATGCTAACATGAGTTATCTTGTTATAAACTGAAGAAATCTGTTTTCTGAAGATTTTTGAGAGAGAGAGATATATACATATATATGCATATATATATATAAACGTTTCTCACCTGAAAGATTATTAATGATATGGTAAAACTTTTATTTGAGAAAAAAACCCATATACACTACACCTTAATACTGGTGAAAGGGAGTTCCCACTGTGGCTCAGTGGTTAACGAATCCGACTAGGGGACATGAGATTGCGGGTTCAAGCCCTGGCCTTGCGCAGTGGGTTAACGATCCAGCATTGCCGTGAGCTGTGGTGTAGGTTGCAGACATGGCTCGGATCCCGCGTTGCTGTGGCTCTGGCGTAGGCCGGCGGCCATGGCTCTGATTCGACCCCTAGCCTGGGAACCTCCATATGCCGAGGGATTGGCCAAAGAAATGGCAGAAAAGACAAAAAAAAAAAAAAGAAAAAAATACTGTTGACAGTAAGGAATACTACCCATATCATCCCTTACAATTCATGAGAAGTGTTCAAATGTTACCTGACTTGATCAACACTGCAGCCTTGGCATCGCTAATATTATTTTCCCTGTCTTCCCACCCCCATCTTGTGAATGAGGAAGCTGAAGATTACAAAGGTCAAGGGACTTTCCCCAGGTCTCACAGCTAGCAAGTAATATTGCTTCTTCTACCTCACCCCTCTACTGGCAGGATGGGGTGAGCTCCAGCTTGAGAGGGAGGTGGAGACAAAGCCACAGGTCCTGATTCTTCCAGTGCTGTAGAAGCAATCAAGCCAATGCATTCTCACCTGGTGATTCTGCAAGGTGCTCTTGTTTCTCTTCTCTGTCCTGAAACTGAATTAAATGTGACCACAAAGCTGACTTCCCCTGAAAGTACAAGGTATACAAGAATTTTCATTTTATAAGAAATAATTCATCAAAACGACTTCTCATCAAAACCATTCACGATGAAATGCCTATTTTGAAGCTGGGAGACCCAAGCTCATCCATTCCTAGCTGTGTGACCTTCTGAGCATTTCACTCCAAGTCTAGCGTGGGTCGTCCTCTGCCTTGTTGAAAAGATCAGCAATAGCCTGGGGAAGGGCAGCTAAGCAGAGGCCAGACAGGCAGGCATGGAAATTCTGGACTTCAGCTCGGTTGTTACTCAGTTAGGTGTGACTGGGGCGGTCTATACTGGCCACACTAGCAACCATGGAATTAAAGCCTCTAGCAGCACAGAATATATTTGTATGCAAAATACGTTTGGATACATGCAAGAGCTACAAGGAAAGAAAACTGGGGCAAGAGGAGAAAAAGAAATGGGGAGGAGAAAAGAAACAGGTACACAACAACAAACAGAAAGGGAGACAAGAGGGACAAAAGCAAAGAAATCATCTAATTTTTCTACCGTGAATAACCAGATAACTTAAAATGGCAAAGAACTGGTAACTCTAGCTAACAGATTTTTTCTTGGACAGTGACGAAAATACACACTTAATGGAATCTACAGGGGATACAGCCTCCAAAGTGAAACGTGTTGTTTTATCCTTTCCTGTTTACCAGGAAAGAGCCCCAAACCGCCTGCTAATCATGGGTTATATTTTCTTTTTCTGGAATTAAAATGCCTGTGGCGTATTTCTAGTCATCCTGTGACAAAGAAACACATCATTTAATTTTTACGATATCTTTTTCTTTTTGTTACTTTTCTTAACAGAGCTCCCAGGGGGCCTTGTCACCAGGGCCTCTTGAGACTCTTACCTGCTTGACCTGCAAGCCGTGGCTCCATATCCTTTCCAGCAGGTCACAGAGGCTGGCAATCAGGGTGTTCTCCTCCAAGCCAGTTATATTTGCTTCTCCGTGGCCCAGTTCCACTGCTTCATGTCCCATCTTCTCCACCAACATACGTTTCGTCTGAAAACATCACAGATGGTCACAGGTGTCAGCCCAGCAGTGAGACCCAAAACCATCAGGTCAATTCCTGGATCAGGAGACCTGGGTTCCTTCATCATACACTTCTAACTGCAGGTCTGGAATCACTGTGGGAGAAGGGTCTTAACCTCTGTGGTCAACTAACTGGAGTAAGACCATGATCCTTTCACTATTTTGTTAGAGAAACAGAGGGTCACTAAAGAGAGACTTTGATGCTATTTTAAAGTAGCCTCATGTAAATGCTTATGCATAACAATTTTCAGATTACTAACGAGTAATATTGGGTAATTACACCAGACTGTAATCGGTATAGAAGATGTACTGTAAGAATCTGAAATGCCATCCTCCTACCAAAACTCTATCTTAGATACTAAAAATATTCACACTTAGGTTTTTTGTTTTTTTTTTTTTTAATTGCCATACCTGCAGCATATAGAAGTTCCTGGGCAAGGGGTCAAATTGGACCTGCAGCTGCCAGCCTACATCACAGCCACAGCAATACCAGATCTGAGCTGCATCTGCAACCTATGCTGCAGCTGTGGCAACGCTGGATTCTTAACTCACTGAATGAGGCCAGGGATCAAACTTGCATCCTCATGGACACTATGTCAGGTTTTTTTTTTTTTTTGTTGTTGTTGTTGTTGTTGCTATTTCTTGGGCCGCTCCCGTGGCATATGGAGGTTCCCAGCCTAGGGGTTGAATCGGAGCTGTAGCCACTGGCCTACTCCAGAGCCACAGCAACGCGGGATCCGAGCCGCGTCTGCAACCTACACCACAGCTCACGGCAACGCTGGATCGTTAACCCACTGAGCAAGGCCAGGGATTGAACCCACGACCTCATGGTTCCTAGTCGGATTCGTTAACCACTGCGCCACGACGGGAACTCCTGTACTTAGTTTTGATTGCACTTTGGCAAAAACCACAATACAAACAGGCAGCTAAAATTTTTAACCTCTTTTTTTCCCTTCCTCTTTTTTTTTTTTGCGTTTTAGGGCCACACCTGCAGCATATGGAGGTTCCCAGGCTAGGGGTCAAACCAGAGCTACAGATGCTGGCCTACACCACAGCCACAGCAACGCAGGATCTGAGCCATATCTGTGACCTACACCACAGCCCATGGCAACACCGGATTCCCATCCCACTGAGCGAGGCCAGGGATCAAATCCACAACCTCATGGTTACTAGTTGGATTCGTTTCCGCTGCGCCATGATGGGAACGCCCCCGTCCTTTTTTTCTTAATGCACGTACTGAATATGCAGAGAAGGTACATAAGCAATGACTGTCAAATAAATGAATGAAGTTGTTGGCTAAAATGATGTTCTGAGCTTGTCAATTTGTACTGTTACCTCTGATAAACATGGACAGCTGAGAGGAGACCTCAGATATACACACAAACCCACAACAGAGCTAAGGTCTTCTTCCTTAGGGGTATATACACGCATGTATGGAAAAAGATAAGGTTCTACACAGCTGCACATAGAGACATAAACAAAACATGAGAGTTCCCTGGTGGTAGAGTGGTTAGGATTTGGCACTTTCACTGCCATGGCTTGGGTTCAATTCCTGGTCTAGGAACTGAGATCCCACATTAAACCGCTATATACCACAGTCAAAAAGAAAAAAAAAAGTGTTGCTCTTCACATAAGATGACAACATCTCTGACACAACTTCTACCTAGCTTAGTATCTGTTCATGCGGGACAGGAAGATAGCAATGACCGAAGGGTGAGGAAAACTTTGCAGGGCTCCCGTGTCACTGATTCTGTGGGTAACAATGATCCCATGGAGGTTCATGACCTCAGTACCAAACACATGAGGCGTATGGCCCAGGAAACGTGTTCTTCTGAGGAAGCTGCAGGCCCACGTGGGGGTTGGCTCAGCACATCTTAGCTTCGCATATAGAGTAAACATGAATGCACACTGTCCCACATCAGTGAATAATACGTACCTTCATTCTACATTCTTTTAATAAGCCTTCTACGAATTTCCAGTTGGTCTGTGCGATCACTGCGGGGGAGAGGTCTGACAATTTGGGTTGCCTCAGGTTTTTTCCTAAACTTCGGGCCTCTTGCATGTATTTCTAAAATTTAAAGAGTATTTTTAATGCATAGACATTAGACATTCTTCTGACCTACTTAACCTTAGTAACAAGTGCAGGAACAAGACGCAAAAAGAAAAAGGCCCTAAGTGTGTATGTGCCACATCAGTTCAAGGTTTAGCACACCAAAAGGCAGAAGGCCTCTACTGTTAGTCCTGTGAAAATGAGAGTGACAGAAACCACAGCAAGTAAAAACTCATTTTGAATAACTTCCCAATAAAACTTCCCAATAAAAAGACTGAACTAGCATTTCATCTAGTTCAGTCTTTTTACTGGAAATACCCAGGGGTGTGATTAGTCAGGATTGTGGCTGGGATGGAAACATTTGATTGTCCAAATAACACATCCAGGGTTCTCCAGGAACCCAGTGATTCTCAGATCACTGGAGTCCTCCACTCGTCTCCCCACAGATCAAGAGACTTGATGTGCTTCTAGCCTCTTGCAGTGCTGTCCAACTTGACCCACTAACCTAATCAAGTCACAAGAGTAAAATGAGGAGCTCTGGAAAATGACTGCAAAATTATATGACCTCAGGCGTATGTGCTTATTCATAAAACGGGCATAAAATAAGCCCACCTACCTCACAAGAAAGGTTAGGAGATCATTCTGAAAAGTATCATGTATTCCAAATGCAGGAGGAGCCCTCTTGTTTCTGAGACATGTTTGCTACATCCCTCCCTTTCCTTGTTTCACAATCAACAGAAAGGGGAAATAGCCTTTTTTTTTTTTCTTTTTTTTCTTTTTTAAGGGCTGCACCTGTGGCATATGGAAGATCCCAGGCTACGGGTCAAATCGGAGCTACAGCTGCCGGCCACAGCCACAGCCACAGCCACAGGAACTCAGGATCCGAGCCGCATCTGCAACCTACACAGCTCACAGCAATGTCAGATCCCCAATCTGCTTATCGAGGCCAGGGATCGAACCTGCATCCTCCTGGATATCAGTCAGGTTAGTTTCCACTGTGCCACAATGGGAACTCCAGGAAATATCCTATTTTTTTTAGGAGACACTGACAGCTCAGACAGGGCCATAGAAATGCAGACCTTTCTGCTCTTGAACTTTGATTAGTTAACTCCCAGGGCAGGGGGAAAAAATCCCTATACAACATTAGCACAGGACAGTTGCTGTCTCTCTTCTTTCATGATACCTGCAAAAGCTCATCCAGATACCTTATGTTTGTACCAGGACTACAGGGCAGAATCTCCAAAAAGCCTAAGTGTCTTAGGTCCATATTTAGAGAATAATTGCTCTAAATTATATAGTAAAAGCAGTAGTTTGTTGGGGGGAGAGAGAGAGAGAGAGGCTGCAAGCCAGCACATCCTCCCACAGACACATATGTGAAATCTATCTTTACTATCTTAAGGGAAGAATTTGATATAACAGAAAGATGTGTAAAATCCTTTGCATTCTTTAAATGAGAGGGAGTCTGCACATTTAATAAATTTCCCCTTTGGAAGAAAAATAACCTGCTAAATCTGGCACAATGTGTTAAAAATCCCACCAATTAGGTACGAATCCATTTAGCTCCTAGCCTCCTTGACAAAAGGCAGCATTAACAAAACAAACAGTTTTCTTTAGAATGTAATTATTTTAAGGACAGATTTAAAAATTCAATAAACTCTGTAAGCATTTAGTTGCCATGACAGTTGTGTATACTTCTTTCTGCTTCAAATCTTTTCAAAAAGAAGGTGAAAGAAAGAGGGAAAATTGACAGAGTCAACTATCACCACTAGGGAAATTAAGTGTAACAAGGTCTAGTGAAACATCCAGAAGGTTAGTTTCACTTTCTGTTTGTTTGTTTTTATCTGTTGTTTTAGGGCCACACTTGTGTCATATGGAAGTTCCCAGGTTAGGGGTCAAAATGGAGCTGTAGCTGCCAACCTACGCCACAGCCACAGCAATTTGGGATCCAAGCCTTGTCTGGGACCTACACCACAGCTCATGGCAACACCAGATCCTTAACCTCCTGAGAGGCCAGGGATCAAACCTGCATCCTCATGGATATGACTCAGGTTTGTTACCACTGAGCCACAATGGGAATTCGTGAAGCTTAGTTTTTAAATAAATAAAAGCAGGAAATCAAAAGTTTCAAAAAAACCAATCTATGATATGACAGGGATAGTATCTGAGATTATAATACCTGCATTTCCTCTCATTTCAGGTTGTACTGATGTTATTTGGAATATTACAAACTAGAGGTAAATGTTGGTAAAAAACAAATGTTAACTGTCAGTTGTTGAAAGAGCTCTGTTTCTCCCCTAGCCTCAACTCCTCCATCTTTTGGACCTGTGCAAATGCAGAGAGAACCACTCCAAGCCTCAACTCTCCAGAGAGTTAAGTATCAAACTTGGCTTAGGAAGAAACACACAGGCTAGAAAGAAAGGAGTGAAGCACACAGTCAGGCAAGAGGCTAGGAAGAAACCTCTGGCGTTTTTCTTTTGTTTGAAATATATGAATAATTAGACTCTTAAAAGTCAACAACTGGATGAAAAATTAAGCACTGTTTAAAGTTTATGTTCTATTTCACGAATGAAGGCAAGCTAGAATGGGGCTGTCCTTTGAGTGGCCACATTCATGATCACCCAGCACATCCAGGGCAGATTTAGTATCAGCGAAGAGTGAACTAACACCACAGGGCGATGCACAAAGTCTTCTCCTGAGCATCTCTGCTGAAGCTACAAAATGAGCAACATTCCATGGACAGGCACAGATTGGATACAGGAGTGGCTCGAGACCTGTCCTCACAGCAAGAAGGGAGGCTGCTTCTGCATGTTGCAAAAATAGAACAGTGCCTTTACAGCAAACAAGTAATGATAAAAACATGATTTTCTTTGGGGACAGCTGGAGGAAAAGGTGTATTTTAAGATGAAAAATGGAGAAAAAAGGGTAACCTTTCACAAGGGGAATGGTTTTATAATAAAGTCCATTTCTCCACAGACAGAAATCACCCCCAGGTTTCTTCATTTCTGCCTAAGCCAAAACCAACAAAGCAGAAGGAACTACCCATGAAAATATATCCTATTATTTAATAAACACTGAACTGATTGCTCTTTAGTACAGGCTCTCCCTGAATTTTCTAACAAACACCCTGTCCCTCTTCACAAGCTTGTGAAGAGACCACTATAAAGTAAAGTCAATTGATTCTAATATATCATCATAGGAAAAAACTACCACCAGAAGTCCTAAGTGACTCAGGCCCTCAGGTGAGTAGCTGTTCGGTGCAACCCAGTGTGCAGGGCTACTAGGAAGAGTGGGCCTAGCCTTGCCTTTGTGTGTCCAGCTGACTTTAGGCAAGCCTCTTGGACTTTAGATAAATCATGTTAAGTTGGACAAAGTTACCTCAAAGGCTCCTCTTAGCACTAAGATTCTATATTGATGATCTGATTTTCTTGACCATATAAAATACAGACCAGGAATAAGGAAGGATAGATTAAAACACTGTGGAGCTAAAACGCAGCAAAAGAAAAGCTGTTTGAAATGAATCACTTCTGCACTTTTGTAAAAGGCTTAAATGAAAGAAAATGTGAATATTTAATATATTTCCCCTTTGGAAGAAAAATGGTGTCCTAAATCTAGTCCTCCCCTACCCCCTCAAAAAATACCACTGATTAGGGATTCGAATATTCAGTTTTACTTGCCACCTGTACAGAATGACTCTCATTAGCACAAACCACCACAAAAAGGTGCCAATCACCAAAGGAAGTGGAGAGCTAAGAGTTCACGTCATGAAGTGATGGGAGGCATTTTAGATACACTCACGCGTGTGGATAATTCAAGGAACAGCAAAGACAAGATTCGGGAACATCTGCAAAGCACTTTCAGGCAAAGAACATACCAGGCAGCGCTCAGAGAAGGATTTTTTAGGAAGTCGTGCAGGAGGAGGTAGACCCTGATCCCACTCCCAGAATGCCATGGAGTTCTGACAGACCACAAGTTCCCCCGAAGGCTAAGAGGACGGAAAAGTGCCAATGACAAAAGCAAAAAAAAAAAAAAAAAAAGAAAAAAGAAAAAAAGAAAAGGAGAGGGAGAAAGAGACAAGCAAAACAGGCATGCATATGATAAAGTCACAGCAGACGAGAAGGGGGAGAAGAAATGTAGTAGCACAAAGGAAAGCAGTAGACAGGCTATGCTTCAGTTCTTAAGAAAACAGAAAATAGTTAACACATCTTCTGATTGCATTTTCCTTGGATCACAAGGAAAAATTATTTATCATCATTCAAATGTGCAATCATTTTATTTTCAAGTAGTACAAATAAAGCATAAAAATCTCAATTTAAAATAATTTAAAAACACCTCTAAAAATGGTGTCAGCAAGTCATGTACAAAGCACAGGCAAATATATCTTTACTAAGTTTAAATTATACTTAAAACTTAAAAAGTCTATACTTATAAAATTTTTTCCCTATAAGAGACATATTGATCAAAAATTTATCTTCTATGGTCAGAGTGACTTGTTTTAGAGTCTGATTTTAGATGTATTAAAACCACAAAAATGGAAAAAGGGGTGTTTTCAGCTCTAAGTATGAAAGGATTACTATTTTAAAATACAACTGAATAATTTTTTTTAGAAGAATGCAAAAGAACCTACACGGTGACACGTGCTGGGCTAATAAGTAAGCCTAGTTCCCAGCTCTTGCTTCGAGGCATCCCAGGAAGGCAGCCCACATACCTCCCTCAAGTCGCTGTCCAGCCCAACGTGTTCGGAATGTTGGCGAAGGCGGTCTTTCCTGCGCTGTGCAGTGGCACTGCGACTCACCCAGCGACTGAAGGAACAGAAGGTGCAAGTTAAACAAACGCAAAAAATGTGAGCCCTTGTCTTTGTATTTTTTTTTTGGCCTTGCTTATAGCATGTGCAAGTTCCCCAGCTAGAGCTCAAACCTGCGCCAGAGCAGTGACCTGAGCCACTGCAGAGACAACACTGGATCCTTAATCTGCTGTGCCACGAGGGAGTTCCTCGTGGCACAGCAGATCACTGTCTTTAAAACAGAATGATCACTTGTCTTTAAAACAGAATGGGAGTGGCTCGAGGTTATCAGCGGCGTCTTTGCAGGGTTGGGGTGCAGGTTCGATCCCTGGCCTGGCACAGTGGTTAGGTTCCCATTGCCACAGCTGGGAACATGCCTCAGGACAGCCAAAAAAGAAAAGAAAAAAAGGCCCAGAAAGAACGTACTGTTCAAAACCAAAGACCAACAATACCTTTTTTTCAATCAAATCTTAAAAAAAATACACCACCTTTATTGAGATATAGATACCATACTATTTACCCATGTAAAACATCCAATTCAGTGGTCTTTAGTATATTCAGAGAGACTTGTGACCGTCACTACGATCGATGGTTTTTTGTTTTTTTTTTTAACTGAGGTTATAAAATGTACAGCACCTCTCTGTACTGGTCCTCTCCTTTCTACCTTACCTACCCAACAGAGCACCAAACCTGGATGGAGACCACTTTCTCATCTCCCTTTCTCATATCCATGTAGATCAGTTCCCGAGTTCCCTCATGACCATCATGCATCACTTCACCTCCCCGTCTCAACTCTCCCCCATTCCCTGCAAAGCCTATTCTAAACCTTTCACGTTATCCTCAAGTGCCTCCACTCAACTGATGACCCAGCCTTGCCTCTCTCTTCCTGTCCTCCTCTTCAATGAGGCACATACACATCTTTCTTCTAATCCCAAAATATAATTAACATATATTGGCCACGGCTCAAAAATATTTCTTCCTCTAGGACCTGACGAGTTAGTTTTCTCTTGCCTTTTCCACCCTGCTCCATTAGAAAGCTCTTGTGCTGTTATCTTCACTTCTTCTCTCTGTACTGAGTATTGCTCTTCAGCTGATCTCTCTCTCAATACCCAACAGTTACATCTAAATCTGTTTTTTCATGCTTCTCATGTAAAATTTCTTAAGAAAAGTTTATCTTATTTTTTTAATGATTTTTATCTTTTCCATCATAGCTGGTTTACGTGTTCTATCAATTTTCTACTGTACAGCAAGGTGATCCAGTCACACATACATATATACACTCTTTTTCTCATATTATCACGCTGCATTGTAAGTGACTACATATAGTTCCCACTGATCTCATTGCTTATTCATCCCAAAGGCAATAGTTTGCATCTATTAACCCCCAATTCCTGGTCCATCCCACTCCCTCCCCCTTCCCCTTGGCAACCACAAGTCTGTTCTCTAAGACCATGATTTTTTTTTCTGTGGAAAGGTTCATTTGTGATATTTGCATATATTAGATTCCAGATACAAATGATAGGTTCATTTGCATATATTAGATTCTAGATATAAATGATATCACATGGTATTTGTCTTCCTCCGACTTATTTCGCTTAGTATGAGAGTCTCTAATTCCATCCATGTTGCTGCAAATGGCATTACTTTGTTCTTTTTAAAGGCTGAGTAGTAGTCCATTGTGTATATATACCACATCGTCTTAATCCAATCATCTGCTGATGGACATTTAGGTTGTTTCCATGTCTATTGTGAATAGTGCTACAATGAACATACAGGTGCATGTGTCTTTTTCAAGGGAAGTTTTGTCTGGATATATGCCCAAGAGTGGGACTGCTGGGTCACATGGTAGTTCTATATTTAGTTTACTAAGGTACTTCTGTACTATTCTCCATAGTGGTTGTACCAATTTACATTCCTACCAACAGTGTAGGAGGTTCCCTTTTCTCCCCATCCTCTCCAGCACTTGTTATTTGTGGATTTATTAGTGGTGGCCATTCTGACTGGTGTGAGGTGGTACCTCATGGCAGTTTTGATTTGCATTTCTCTAATAATCAGTGGTGGTGAGCATTTTTTCATGTGTTTGCTGGCCATCTGTATATCTTCTTTGGAGAAATGTCTATTCAGGTCTTTTGCCCATTTTTCAACTGGGTTGTTGGCTTTTTTGCTGTTGAGTTGTATAAGTTGTTTGAATATTTTAGAGATGAAGCCCTTGTCAGTTGCATCATTTGAAATTATTTTCTCCCATTCTGTAAGTTGTCTTTTTGTGTTTTTTTTATGGTTTCCTTTGCTGTGCAAAACCATGCCAGTTTGATTAGGTCCCATTGGTTTATTTTTGCTGCCTTGGGAGACTGACCTGAGAAAACATTTGTAAGGTTGATGTCAGTCTTTTTTTTTTTTTTTCTATTTCTTTGGGCCGCTTCTGTAGCATACGGAGGTTCCCAGGCTAAGGGTCGAATCTGAGTGGTAGCCACCGGCCTACGCCAGAGCCACAGCAACCCAGGATCCGAGCCGCATCTGCGACCTACCCCGCAGCTCATGGCAATGCCGGATCATTAACCCACTGAACAAGGGCAGGGAGCAAACCCACAACCTCATGGTTCCTAGTCGGATTCGTTAACCACTGCGCCACGACGGGAACTCCTGTTTAAGTCTTAAAGCCACCTTGAGTTTATTTTTGTGCATGGTGTGAGGGTGTGTTCCAGTTTCACTGATTACATGGCAGCTGCCCAGTTTTCCCAGCACAACTTGCTGAAAAGACTGTCTTTTTCCCAAGAAAAGGCTAGATGTAAGGTCTTTACTTATTTATTATTGGCTCAAATCAGCTTCTTCTGAAAATGCTCTTAAAGCCATTTATAGCCCTGCCAATCCAATGGCTATCACTCAATTCTTAGCTTATTCAAACTCTCTGATGATCACTCTTTCTACTTTAAAACTCGTTATCTTCAACCACCTCAGTGTTTCCAATGGGATAAACTCTCTCACGTCTGAGGATGAAGTTCTCTCCCAACTTCTATTCATCTTCCAGAGAGCTTCAGATGCCCCACAGAAAGTTAGGATTCCTCCAAATCTAAATTAGCTACCCCTCTTACCTCTCCAATTGCAGTAGCTATCACAGGGTGTTGCAATTACTTATCTCTATTTTCTATACAATCTTCTCTACTACAAACGCTTGAAGGGCTGGTATCAAGTTTGTTAGGCATTTCATTGGCAGAGTCCACTATACCACCTGCCCCTTCTATGAACACACCCTAAATAAATGTAAGCAGAGACATAGTCTAACATTTAGGTTTATAGCCATTCATCACAGCACATATGCAATAATCAATTCTGTGTTTCCTTTATTCTAAGAATCAAATTTTGGCTTTTAAATGGTCCTAAAACTAGAATGACTTCTATACCATATACATGTTTAATGTGTAACTTTTTCATAAAGCTTCTGAATTAACAGCAAATCTCACAAGCAACAATTACTTAGAATCAAGTAAACATACTCAAAGCAACCTAAACGTCAAAGGTAAGGGGTGCTATACATTGGAAGATCATATAGTCTTTTAAAAATTAAGTTACTAGGAATATCAATAATATGGAAGAATAATGAATGGTATGATAATGAATGAAAAAGCAAGATACAACACTATAAAAAATTCTCTGGATTTGTACAGAAACATATAAAACAAGTATGGACATGCACACATACGATCTATGCAATAGAAGAGCGTAATACCAAATGATAAAACTCATGGTGATGGCATTATAGGTGGTTTTTTTTTTTTTTTTTCTTTTTTATGGCCACACCTGTAGCATATGGAAGATTCCAGGCTAGGGGTTGAATTGGAGCTGCAGCAGCAGGCCTACACCACACCCACAACAACAGTATCCTCACGGATACTGTGTCAGGTTCTTAACCTGCTGAGCCACAACAGGAACTCCTAGGTAGTTTTATTTTTAATTTACTTATTTATTTTAAATTTATTTATTTTTTGGCCACCCAATGGAATATGGATTCCTGGGCCAGTGATCAGATCCAATCCACAGCTGTGACCTACATCACTGTACTATAGTGGAAACTCCAAATACATACGCAGTTTTTTCATTTGTTCATTTTTTCCTTTTCTGGCCTCGCCTGTGGTATATGGAAGTTCCTGGGCCAGGGACTGAATCTGAACCAGAGCTTCGGTTCAGCTGCAGCAATGCTGTGTCCTTAACCTATGTATCTGGCCAGGGATCAAACCAGTGCCTCCACAGAGAGAAGCCACATCATTAACCCACTGTGCCAGAGCAAGAACTCCTGCCCATTTTTTTAACTGGGTTGTTTTTCTAATGTTGAGTTGTAGGAGTTGCTTATATACACGTTGAATATTAATCCCTTATCGGTAGGTCGTATCATTTGCAAATGTTTTCTCCCATTCAGTAGCTTGTCTTTTTGTTTTGTCAATGGTTTCCTTTGCTATGTAAAGCTAATAGGTCACACTTGTTTATTTTTGCTTTCACTTTCTTTGCTTTAGGAGAGAGATCCAAAAAAATACCACCACAATTTATGTCAAAGAGTGTTCCACTTACGTTTCCTTCATACATCAAACTATTTTAAAAGACTTCTCGGGTCTTGACTTATTGTCCCGATGACTGTGTATTCATTGCACTATTCCAGGAATATTTACTCTTGAGTGTGTCCCTGACAGCACAGAGCTATATACAAGTTAAGAAATGAATTTATACTTCTGCCATTCACTAAAGTCCTATTACCTTAGTGACAATTCACTATTTAAACATTTTTTATTAATAAAATATCCAATTTACAAAAAGTTTAAATAAGAATGTTGCTTCTTTTGTTGCTTTTTAAATAATTTATATATGCTTTTGATATCAAATTGATAAATCATCTCATCTCAGTCTGCTATTTATTTATTTTACTTTTTAGGGCCACACCTGCAGCATAGGGAGGCCCCCAGGCTAAGGGTCTAATTGGAGCTACAGCTGGCAGCCACAGCCACCACCACAGCAATGCGGGATCAGAGCTACGTCTATGACCTACACCATAGGTCACGGCAATGCCGGATCCTTAACCCACTGAGCAAGACCAGGGATCAAACCTGCAGCCTCATTGTTCCTAGTTGGATTTGTTTCCGCTGTGCTACAACAGGAACTCCTCAGTCTGCTATTTAGAGGAAGACTGGATAATTATGATAAAAACGGTGGCAAAGAAAGGCAGACCCTCTTAAGACAGTTTAAAAAAAAAATAAAAAAAAAAGGTTTATATTGAGAAAAAAATGTTCAGAGTTGTAGAGACAGATTTTTTAGGTAGACTCCTTGGAAATGTCCCTAAAGCAAAATCCATAAAAGACTGTAAAAAGGATATAAAGAGAACTGGGGTGACTGAAAAGATCCAGAATGAAAGTATATCAAGAAACTGATAGAGTCGGTTTTTTGTTTTTTTTTTTCTTTTTTTCTTTTTAGGGCCGCACACACGGCATATGGAGGTTCCCAGGCTAGGGGTCTAATCGGAGCTGTAGCCCCTGGCCTATGCCACAGCCACAGCTGCATCTGCGACCTACACCATAGCTCAGGGAAATGCCAGATTCTTAATCCACTGAGAGAGGCCAGGGATCAAACCTGTGTCCTCATGGATACTAGTCAGATTCGTTTCCGCTGAGTACACGGCAGGAACTCCCTGATAAAAATTCTTTATTTGACCAAACTTTAGTCAGACTCTTGAACCTTCTCCTAAGCCCACCTGTGCCTTTCTTTGCAAAATTAGGAAGAACCTTGCTAGGTCAATTTAGCGACACCATCCCTACTCTCTATGATCATTCTGATCAGGTTCTGAATTCACTGCCATCTCCCACAGTGATGTCTGATCACCCAGGCTGGCCTTCAGCAAGAATCCTTGTTAGGTCATCTTAGTCAGAATCCCCCCTTATCCCTGATGTTTCCTTTTAGGAATTTTCTATCCACTGATCTCCACTCTGCTCCTTGGTGATAAATTCCCACTTGGCAATGCAGTATTCAGAGTGGAGTCTAATCTCCCCCCACTGCAAGACCCCATGCTGTGGTCCTACACCTTGAATAAATGTGGCCCTCCTTGAATAAAGTCTATGAATATTTTTTTCTTGAATACCTCAAAGAAAAATATAAACACCAGCTGATAAAGTTATGTAATAAATAAAGAGGCAGGGCAAAATACAAGTAACACAATGTATAAAGACCTGGAGGCTCTGGCAACAGCTGTGTAGCAAAAAAGTCAGTGTAAGATAGTAAAATTTGCTCAGAGATTTAAAAAATTAGGGTTACTAGGCAGTGGTTCAAATAAATAGTAAAAATATGAAATAGATTAAAAACACCAGGAGTTCCTATTGTGGCGCAGGAAACAAATCCGACTAGGAACCATGAGGTTGCGGTTTCAATCCTTGGCCTTGCTCAGTGGGTTAAGGATCCAGTGTTGCTGTGAGCTGTGGTGTAGGTCGCAGACTCCGCTCAGATCTAACGTTGCTGTGGTTTTGGCATAGGCCAGCAGCAACAGCTCCCATTAGACCCCTAGCCAGGAACCTCCATATGCATTGGGTATGGCCCTATAAAGTCAAAAAGACAAAACAAAAACAAAAATAAAAACAGCTAATCTAGACTTGCGGCTGCCCAATGGGAGAGGGAGGGAGTGGGAGGGATTGGGAGCTTGGGGTTATCAGATACAATTTAGAATAGATTTTACAAGGAGATCCTGCTGAGTAGCATTGAGAACTATGTCTAGATACTCATATTGCAACAGAACAAAGGGTGGGGGAAAAAATATATACATGTAAGGATAACTTGATCCCCTTGCTGTACAGTGGGGAAAAAAAATCAGCTAATGAACTTATATAATGAATAAAGAAAAGGAGCAGAATACACATGCCTGAACATTTCTTTTGGCAGGGAGAAGTGGAAAAGCACAAAAGATAAGGATAAATGGTAATTTACATGATGTAACTGTATCTCATTCTGTGAGACAAAATGGCAAGTTTAATTTTCCTTTCTTTCTTTCTTTCTTTCTTTTTTTTTTTTTTTTTTTGCTTCTTAGGGCCAAATCTGCATCATATGGAAGTTCCCAGGCTTGGGGTTGAATTGGAGCTTCAGTTGCTGGCTTACAGCACAGGCCAGTTTTGAACTGCATCTGCGACCTACACCACAGCTCACAGCAATGCTGGATACTTACTTAACCCACCGAGCAAGCACAAGGATTGAACCACCACCTTCACGGATACCAGTCAGGTTCGTAACCTGCTGAGCCACAACAGGACCTCCCTAGTTTTATTTTCAAAACACAGAAATGAGCATGTGAATGACTCTGAAGTCCACACATTCCCAGTCTTGTTAAGTAATTCATTTATTCTTTGCATTATTAAGCATCATTTACTAGCTATAATTTTGCCAAAGGTGATCACATTTGCTGAAGTACTAAAGACAGCTTATTTGCTTCTGCTTTGTAAGTAGCATATGAAATTCTAATAGTTGATCAACCATTTGCATAGGCATGGTTATAGATCCCTTTACCCTCTAATTAGTTCTGAGATTTTTTCTCTTTCAGACTGTAATCTAGTCGAAAATGTAAAGCTTGGGGCTCTGTGTGGAAATGGGAAAACTTGAGATTATATAAGATTGAAAGCAATAAAATACAGCAGTAAGATTTTAAAATTGAAATCTTCCCTCCTAAGCAGTCCCTATACTTCTTTCCCTGCTTTATTTTTCTTCACAAACCTTATCACTTTCTGACAGGTTACCTATTTTACATATTAAGTTGTCTTGTTTGCTTCCTCATATTGAAAGCAGAGATTTTCATTATTTTATTCATCGCTAAACTCCCAATGAACGGGACAGTGCCTTGCATATAGCAAGGGTTCCATAAATATTTGCCAAGTGAATGAGTAAGTACTCTAATGCTACTGAAAGAAAATAAAAACTATGTAAATGAATGGTCTACCCACATCAAAGTGATTTAAAAAATTAGGATATTTTACAAACACAAGAAAAAAATTGATTAAGCTGATGACTAGTCTGTACTGATGATAAACTTATCCACTTCAGAAAAATAGCCTATGGTATTTATTACACTCATCTGGAATGTATGAATCGATAAGGGTCAGCATCTTTTAGCACATTTTAAGTTTAGTGTTTATAAAAGCAGAGATAGCTCTTCAGTGGAGCATGAAACTTCAAGTTAACTAAGGTAAATCAGGTAAAACTTTCAGTCATAAGCTCTTTATTTCTGCCTTGTAAGCAGCATATTAAATTCTCTCTGCTAATTTCCTCCCCAAGGCTTCACTTGCATTATCTGTAAGAGAGGAAGATTTCATTCTGAATACATAACTATTTCCTGTTTATAGTCTTCATTAAAGTTAAAACAGCCTATTTAAATAAGAGTTCAATCAAATAAAACTTTTCAGAAATTAACCTTTTTCTTTACTGCATAGTGCTCCGTTCCCAAATTATGTACAAGAATACTGGTGGTGAAGATTTTCCAGACTTCCACAGTCTTTATGAATGAGACATCATGAACATGGTGCCAGGAATAAAGGAGACCTGGGTTATAATCCTAACCTTGCCACTAACCCAAGCTTGTACTTTTACCAACATGTAACAATGGCCCCATTTCAGGGTTAGGCTACATAATCTCAATCTTTACTTTATGTAGCTCTTCAGGAGGGACAATGGCACCTGAGAATGTATCTTGCTTCTCAAAGTGTAATCCTACCTTCTTTTGGGTCCCCCCTTTTAACAGAGCCCAGTGAGGCAGAAGGGAGGCATGTGAGGGCTCTTTCATTCTGAAAGGCCTCATTAGATTGATATGACAGGTGTTCAATATTTTAGGTTATTCAAAATTTTGGGGGGGCTACCAAAGCAAAATATCCAACTCTAAGAGTAATCACATGTCACCTTCATATTAGAGTAACAGCCAGAAGTACATGCAGTATAATGGTTAAGTGCTTGGGCCCCTGAATCAGCAGTCGTAGGTCTGAATCCTATTTTTACCACTTTCTAACTATGTGATCCTGAAAGCAAGTTGTTGACTATCTCTGAGCCCCAATCATAAAAATGGGTGAAACAACAGGCTTCATCAGTAGGGATACGTTTGTAATAAGGATGATGAGCTAATACACTTAATGCAGTCAGCAGAGAAGCTAGTGCAGACCAGCTTAATAATATTAGCTATTATTATCAGCAGCATCACCTCCACAATCAATATTCTTTTGGCATACAGAAGGCTCAACTGGCAGGAAGGGCGCTGCTTTCTGAAAGTAGAAAAAAATGGGCTACATGGAAGGATAATAACTATTTTGAGTAAAGCAGTGATGAAAATTTCCAAACTTTCTGACTCAGATTTGAAAGGGGGTGGATATTTATAGTGATAAATACAAGCCTACCTCATTTTTACTGTGCTTTAAAGATACTGTTTTGTTTTGTGTGTGTGTGTGTGTGTGTGTGTGTGTGTGTGTGTGTTTGTTTTGGCTGCACCCATAGCATGCTAAAGTTCCCAGGCCAGGGACTGAACTTGAGCCACAGCTGTGACCCGAGCCACAGTAGTGACAACACTGGATCCTTAACCCACTGAGCCACAAGGGAATTCGGAAGATGCTGTATTTTTTACGAATTGACAATTTGTGGTAACCTGTGTTGTCAGATGATGGTTAGTATTTTTAAGCACTAAAGTGTTTTTGTTTTTGCTTCTTAAAAAGAGCCGCACCAGTGGCATAGAGGCTAGAGGTCGAATGGGGCCGTAGCTGCTGGCCTACACCACAGCCACAGCAATGCAGGATCTGAGCCGCATCTGTGACCTAGACCACAGCTCACAGCAATGCCAGATGCTTAATCCACTGAGCAAGGCCAGGGTTTGAACCTGTGTCCTTGTGGATGCTAGTCAGATTCGTTAACCTCTGAGCCACGACAGGAACTCCAGCACTGAAGTATTTTAAATTAAGATATCTATATTGTTTTTTTAGACATAATGCTATTGCACACTTAATAGACAGCAGCATAGTGTAAACATAATTTTTATATGCACTGGGAAACCGAAAAATTCTTCCTTTATTGTGCTAGTCACTTTACTGTGGTAATCTGGAACCAAACCCACAATATCTCAAAGGTATGCCGGTATTAGACTCCAAAAGGAAAAGAAACAGCAATGTATATGCTACTGTAACTGTTTTCCTTAATTCATACATCTTTTTTCCTTTGATGTATTTGCTATCACTGTAGTTTTCTCACATGTAGACCTAAATGAATCAATAATTCTGACACATTTCAGAATTTTTTTTTTTTGGTCACACCTATGGTATATGGAAGTTCCCAGGCTAGGGGCTGAATCAGAGCTACAGTTGCCAGCCTATACCACAGCCATAGCAACACCAGATCCAAACCGCACGTGCGACCTACACCACAGCTCACGCCAACGCCGGATCCCCAACCCGCTGAACGAGGCCAGGGATGGAACCCACCTCGTCATGGATACTAGTCAGATTCATTTCTACTGCGTCATAATGGGAACTCCAGAAACATATTTAACGGAACACTTGCAGCTGGGAAAATGGTAAGGGCTTCATTCCTTTCTGGTTATTAAAAATAGGACATTAACAGTAGAAACAAGGATTCGCAAATATTACCACACATATATGAACCCCAAGAGATTCCAGATGGCACAATACTTAGGGTACAGTGTTTATTAAATCAAATCAAGCAACACCATCACATGTGATAAAGATAATTTACTAAGTTTTCTTTTTTCCTGACCAATAAAATCATAGCAAGTATCTTGGGAAATAAGCAAGTACCAAAAACTGTGTAACACACAGCTCAGCAAATCATCTGGGAGACAGAAATATCATACTTGTAAGCCATCTTTCAAGAACCTTCAAATTACGTTTTAGTTTGCACTATACAGGATAAAGGGCATAGTTCCACTGTCTCATTCCCCTCACTGATTTTATACTTGCCTCCTGACAATTCTGGTTGGTCAGTGCCATTCTGTGTACCCAGTGTCTCCCACAATCTTCTATCCCATTTCTTTGCCACTGCCTGGCTTTTCCCTTTCCTTCTCTGAGACTCTTCAATAAAATCACAGAATGTCAGAGTGTTTGCAGATGAGAAAAGAAGGAAATGAGTCCCACTTGTCTAAGGATCCTAAGCTGGGTAGTGGTCAGGAATGAACTAAATTCCAGAACTGCTGATTTCCAATTCAAAGCTTTCTTTCTAACATACCATTCCTACCCTGCTTTGAATTATTTTCTTGTAAAATCCTTCTTTATTACATACTTGTTAATAAAATACTTGTATTTACCTAAAATCAAGAATTTCCCTAAACCCAAACAACTGTTTTCAATTCTAATCATACTCAGATATTTTCTGAATGGAATCATCTACCATAATGATAGGGTTTAATCTTTATTTTTGGTTGTTTCATAATTTCTGCACTTGATACTTAAAAGTATAAAGATGGTGTCGTGGGTTGAAGTATGTCTCCCTAAAAGATATGTTGAAGCCTTAATCCCAATACCTAGGAATGTTATTTGGAAATAGAGTCTTTCCACATGTAATCAAGTTAAGATGAGGTCATTAGGGTGGGCCCTAATCTAACATGACTGCTGTCCTTATAAGAAGAGAGAAATTTAAACAGGGAGGCATAGAGGGAAGGTAGCTACCAAGTTGCAGGCAGAGACTGGAGTTAGGTTACTACAAGCCAAAGAATGCCTGGAGCTACCAGAAGCTGGAAGGGTCAAGAACAGTTCCTCTCCAACAGGCCTTGGAGGGAGCATGGCCTTGACAATACCTTGATTTTTAGACTTCTAGCTTCCAGAACTGTCAAAGAATAAATTTCTACTGTTTTAAGCCACCAAGTTTGTGGTGCTTAGTTACAGCAGTTCTAGGAAACTAACACAGGTGGTAAAAGTATAACTTTTCTAATTCCTTTAGAGAGTATTAGCATTAAACTTCAACATAGGCATCTAAAATGAAACTATTCCCAAGCGCACATCACTTAAGAAAAAACTCTCTAGTCTTTGGATTTTCTTACATGATGGAATTAAAGTCGAAAAGTCATTGAGTGTCAACTCATATTTCAAATGGGTTACTTTGGTCTTTGAAAAAAATGAGATTGATAAAATGTTTAAGCATTTCTCATTAGAGGTGCAGAGCACTGCACCTTCATTCACTCCTTCAACTAACTACCCAAGGATGTGCTTACTTGTTATTCGTTGGTCCTGTTGCCAAGACATCAGACTGTAGCTTTGGAAAGAATCCTTGCTCGTATTTGCCTTGACCAATTTTCATATCAAGCAGATGTGGGTGGATTGCAGTGTGATCCATTTTCATCAGTCGCTGCTCAATTGATTGCGCTATAAATTAAATGCATAACACATTAGAGACATTTCATTCACTAAATCTTAAAAAAAAAAAAAAACAGTGCTTCTTCCACTCATGCAAGTGACAAGAAACTCAAATCTTTCTGACAGTCTGAAATAGATTTTTACAAAAGCTCTCCAGAAATCAGCATAATGTAAGTACAAAAGGTTAGTTTTAAGTATACACTAGATAATTAATTCTCATGGTATTTTCTGCATTTGTCAAACACAGGGAAGTGGGGTTAAAAAAAATCCATAATTTAGTATTGAAATAGTTTCCTCTAAGTAGGAAATACAATATTCTTAATGAAAATATGGTTCTAAGTACAACATTAAAGAAAACAATGGCAGATTAAAAATATTTTCTTTGAGCCAAAAGACAAGTAAACGGAAGGAAAAAGCAAGCATTCAAGCCTTATGTTACTTTATTTCTTTGTGCAAAGATCCATTAAATATTCATGCTTCTCCACTTGTAAAAACAAGGAACTGTGTCAAGTATATTACTCACTTTTAGCAACAGTCACATTCTCACTAGTAGGAGTCATTCAGGGGTGCTTATTAGATCAAAGGGAGTAATGCGGAGAAAAAATAAAATAAGCAGGCATTTAGAAAATGTCCAGAGGATAAGAAACTGCCTTTTGAAGAATAAAATAGGCCGGAGTTAAAAGACAGGAACTACTCAACATTTCTATTTTAAAACCGCTTAAAGTTAGGAGATGTTTCAAAGACCCAGGGGACAGTGAACTATTTCTTCGGTTTAAAAAAAAAAAATTTGATGTTAAATTTTCCTTTTTTTCTTTCTTTTTTTTCTTTTTAGGGCTGCGCCTGCAGCTTATGGAGATTCCCAGGCTAGGGGTCGAATCAGAGCTACAGTTTCTGGCCTACACCACAGCCACAGCAATGCCAGATCTGAGCTGCATCTTCGACCTACACCACAGCTCATGGCAACGCTGGATCCTTAACCCACTGAACGAGGCCAGGGATCCAACCCAAAACCTCATGGTTCCTAGTCGGATTCATTTCCACTGTGCCACAACGGTGCCTCCTGATCTTAAATATCTTTATCAACTGAATTTTCAAGTGAAAGTATAATACCTGTGAAGCAAGACTAGGGTTTCCATCCCTTGTCTAGAGATTACCAAAGGGGAGGACAAGCAGTGAGTATGGTTGTGTGATCCATAGAACATACAGTGGGAACTGTCAATCAGGGGATTTGAGGATAGTAAAAGGGTATTTTCATAACTATTTCATAGAGTCAGTTTATTTTGCCCCATTCAATACCAGTAGATTGATTATCATTGGTTCTTCCCCATACATATTCTAAAAAAATTTTTTTGGGTGGGGAGGGGTCTGTCCATGACACATTCCATTCTTGTCAAAATAACCTGTTTAAGCCATCCTATGTGAGATCAATGCTTCCCAGGCAGTTGTCTGCAGCATTAGGGATGTGTGCAGAAGGCATTACTACCCTCTATGACTCTAAACCTTAAATGCTGGAATATCTATGTTAAGCTTCCCTAATTTTTGTTTGTAACTCACATGAATTTATCCAAAACTTTCTTGAATTTCATTTCATTTTTAGTGTACAACTTGTACTTCTCTTGAAATACAGTCCATATGTTCTAGGCTGGAAAAAGGATCTCATATTTTAATGTGAAATGACATTTAATTTTCAGTAATGTCCCCTGACTATCCACAACCATATCTATACTTTCAATGCTTCTTAATATGTATAAAATACAATTAACAGATGGTTTAGGCAAGTAATGCTTAGATTCGTGGCATGGAATTCTCTGAAGTTCCTGCCAATTTTATGTTCCATGAAATACTATAAAATTCCATCTCTGCCAATGAATGCTTCTGTCCTCACATAAGGGGAAAAAAAAAAAAGTAGCTTCAGTTTTTCCACTGGTTTTAAAAGACAGAAAAATCTATCTGATACTGAGTTATTCTCCATTAGTAGGAAAACTGTGTAAAGACAAAAATCATGATTCACAATTAATTACTCCAGAGTTTATAAGATTGTCATAAGAAGCACAACGCAATATTGCTTTCCAGTGATTATACTGTTAGTGAATAGTGAATATTCAGAAATTATTAAATGCCTGCTTTTAGAGGTCATGGGTCTGTTGTTAGACTTTCAAGGTTTTGTGCCAAAACTCATTTTCTGTGATCAGTAAGGAATAAGAAAATTCTGCGTTACTATCAACTGGTCTTTCTGCACAGAAATCATGAGGTTCTGGTGCCACAATATCAGCAGCATTTAGCCTCTGCCTAAAGAGTTCACCTGCAAATCAAAACTCTTTTTAGTTAGAGGCAAAACAGAAATAAAGGCAAAAAGCAACAAAGGACAAAAAAGGATACACAATAAAATTCAATGTCAACAACAAAACCCTAATCTCTACAGTTTTTGTTGGGGGTGGGGATGGAGAGGAGACAGTCTACCTGATAAAAGAAATAACTACGCCATTTATGAGAGATAGACATGGTCACAGCCAACTGCCTTCTTTTGCTTTTTTTTTTTTCCTTCTTTGTTTCTTTCTTTTCCTTTTTTGGGCCTCACCTGCAGCATGTGGAAAGTTCCCAGGCTACGGGTCAAATCGGAGCTGCAGCTGCTGGCTTATGCCATAGCCATGGCAACACCTGATCAAAGCCAAGTCTGTGCTCTATATTGTGGCAACACCAGATCCTTAACCTACTGAGTGGGGCCAGGGATTGAACCCACATCCTCATGGGTCCTAGTCAGGTTCCTAACCTGCTGAGCCACAAAGGGAACTCTTCATTTTGCTTTTTAAAAGTTTGTGATAAATTAAGGTCCTGGGAGACTATTCCTAATCTGGCCTAATGTCTTTTTCATAAATGTTAAATCTATAATGGTACATTTTCAAGAGTATTATATAATTTCTGTGATAATAGTGGGAGTATCAAACTCTGATAGGCTGAGAGAAAATCTATTTTAATTGAAAAGATTTCTAGAAGCACACAAATATAGCAATCAGTGCTTAGCTCCATTTAAAAAATTCTGTCAGGAAGGAAGGAATAACATTTGCTCAGTAAGGCATTATACTATATACATGGCTATTAATAGTCATACTACTCTCTGAATAGGCACAGACATTTTCATTCACTCTAATTCCTCAACTCCCAGAAACACACAGGCAACTGTCACTTCCTAAAGGGGATCCAAGGATCTACCCTCAGAAGTGGGATACAACAGAATGTTTTAGTGAGTTATCGAAGAACTCTAAGGCTACACAAAAGACATCATTTTTATACTTCTTTCCCTAAAACATGCTACAACTATAGCATCACCCCTCCTGAAACTTTGATCTATTTAAGATAAAGTGAGAAAGGCAAGCAACAGAGCCAGAGAAAAGAAAATCCACATCTTCCGCCTATTTTTACTTCAGAAAAGAAACCACTCTCAAATAGTTCCTACACTTGAAGGGAAAGAAAGAAAAGGAAGGGCACCCAAGTAACAGAACTAGTTCATTTGGCAAAGAAAGAGATAGGAACCAAGTATAAATATATAAAGTCATGTGGATTGGTACATCTTTCATGTTTATTTATTGAATGAACAGCTGATGCAGTAGTAAGACTTCAGGTGCTAGAATCAGTCAAATAGGAGTTCAAATTAGGGCTTAACCGACCACTGGCTATGCCATCACATACAAGTTACTTAACCTCAGCGTTTTCAGTTATAAGATGAAGCCAGCAGTAATGCAAGCAATAAAATGTGTCTATACTCCCTCATTATTAAGATCAAATGCAAAAATGCACATAGAACAGCTGGAATAGTGTCTGGCACATAATAGGTATTCGTAAACACTATTAATACGATTATTTATTTAATGGACTATATTACACTGTCAGACAAGATTGGTCAAGATGCATAATTCCCTGAGAAAAACTAGTGTCAGGGTTGGGGAACCTCTAATTCGAGTACAAGAATCTAGAGATTTAATTTCAATAAATGAAGCTATTTTAATGAAAGATACCACTAAAGTAAACATAGTGTTTTAGTTATGTCAATTAGGCAGCAACTCAAATTTACTACTTTAAATTAATACTTATCTTTTTCCTTGGATGAAGGAAAGAACAGGTGAAAAGCAAAAAGGCAAAATAAGCATTAAGACAGAAATGAACAATTTTCCATTAAGGGAATAAAGAGAGTAAGACACAAATCACAGCAATCTTACAGCTCTATTTCACTCAATTTGTTATTGTTTTTCATCTTCTGAGGGAAGAGGAATGTCAAGTAGGAAAAGGACTGACATTAGCTCACAAAACAGAAAGAAAAAAAACTATAAAAGAGCATTTCTTGATACAGCACAAGGAAAAGGATTAACCATGAAGTCTAAAACTAAAAACTAATGTTGCAGTTTATAAGGCCAACAATATGCAAAGAGAAATGACCATAGATTTTAAGTTAATTTTAAAAGGCATGATGAATGTACCTGCTTCTTTTAAAGTGCTGCATTTCTGATAGATAGATGTCCTCAAGGTGGGAGCCCTTACATTATACAGTCTTATCTTCTCAATCCGAGAGTCAAAGACTCGAAGCAAAGGATCTTTCTCTTCCCACTGAGACATAATTTTATTATCAATAAAGGTGGCAAACATCTGTGTTTCAATGAAGCGTGAAAGGAATGGCAGGTAAGGCTCGGGCTGGTCAGACAGAAAGGATGCCTGTAATGAGATAATTAGGAAATTATTGTAAATGCAAAGAGACCATCTCAATACTACACGACAAATCCAAAAATTATCTGTTGCTAAGATCATTCCTTTTTAATCTTATACAAAACTGATGCTTGAAATTTAGAATTCCTTAAGAATCCACTTTTCTTTCCTTGCTTCTAGATTCAGAGAATTTAGGACACTTAGGTCTTTAGCAGCTGATCCTACCTTTTAGAACTGACTTACATTCTGGTCCTCATGACATTATGTAGTAAAGAGGGCATCGTTAATGAAAGATGGTGGATCAGTTGCTACAAGATCGTCAATGAACTTCTTCTCTTACCATTAAATTCGACCCTTTTCCCCAATGAGCTGTAATTTCTTCTGCTCTCTATTCCTAGCCTTTGCCAAATAGCTCCATGTCATAGGCAGCGAGGTGATTAACTGATACAATAATGATACATACTTAAGCAATAACCTTTATTAAAAAACCAACAACATGGAATTTGTGCTTATGGGTAAAATCTTCTGTTCTTCAAATGGATGTTTTCCTAGTCCCTGACAGAGACTGATGGAATGCATTAATTCAAGATCAAACTCCATTCCAACATGTGCTGACAAAATAGTCTGGGCCTTAACAACTGAAAAAAAGCATTGCCTGAAAAACCATCCTAAGCAAGCCAAGCCTTTGAAAAACACATACAACCAGCCACATGTCCCTGCTCCCAGCTTGTCTGCTGCATGCAATGGTTCAGTAAATTGTAAGCAGCTTCTGATTCAAAAGGTTCATTTTTTTTCCTTTGGTGCTTAGGGTCCACGTGTGTAGAGGAATTCTGGTCACAATTTCACACTGTCTGAGATTTGGAAGTTGACTACTATTTTAACTGCTGGATTGCTTTTGCTCTTCATTCTTCTGAGTAGGCAATGTGGCAAAAGCCAGAAGGGGAAAGGTGGAAGATAAGTTTTGACATAGGTCACTCTCCTTAATACTTATTAGCTTCTTCCTAGCATATTTTTCATTCTGAAATTTAGGAAGCCTTTGAAAAATTTCCTTACAGAGATCCACTTATTCAATTTAACTCTCTCCATGGTTTAGATGCAGTTACATAAATCCAAATAGCCAGAGAAAAGTTCACAGTTAATCTCCAGAAATCAGCTCACTTCTTTAAAAGATATTTTACAGATAAATATCAATTTTATTTTTCATAGAGCAAACAGCCTTTTTTCCTAAATGGACCAAATGTCTGGCTTTTGATATCAGATCCTTGTGGACGACAACCCTTAAGTCAGCAAAAACTTGGCTTGCAGTACTAGGTATGTGATAAGTCCTGTAAATTTTCTTAGTGAAAAATGAGATGATTGCAAGACTTCTGGAATCGAACATGAAACTTTGATTTCTCTAGGGGTTATATAAAAAGAATTCCATTTATAGTTTGGAGCTACATAAAGATTAAGAAGGAAGAAAGTACCAGTGCTCAATTTAGATAAGAATTTGAATTACCCCAAGGATAAATCATGAGTATACACAGATTAGTTCCAAGCTGGCTAGGAAAAAATGTGGGAAAATGATTAAGCATAATGAAATAGGAACCTAAGAGCAGAAATACATTTGGAGAAGTGAAGCTTTCTCAATTTATTAAAGAAATTTTTTTCAAATATGAAGTGCATCAGAATTTAACTATTAAGTGTAGTTTGTACACCTCATCTAAAAAAGTATCTGATGAAATCAGAAAATGATCTTTTATATTACCCACCTTTAAAAAATTTTTTATTAATATTTGTTAGATACTCTAAGACTGTAGATTGGCCTGTTAGAACATATTAGCCCCTTTGAGAGGTCTTTCATGACACAAAGACACCATTTAGCAAAATGGCATAATTCATTCTAATAGCAGTATTATGCCTTGGCAATCACAGAGGCAAGGGACTGAATTATTCCCAAGTGACTTGAAAGAGTTAATGCACACCCCTAAGTGCTTTTTTTCTGGAAAAAACAAAACAAAAACACCTAAAAACTGGTGGATATGTTAAGAAAAACTGGCAAAGAATATAGTAAACCTCAGAAGGAAGCTTCAACTTTAGCAGGATGATCAAAACTGGTGTCACTTTCTGTCTTCCCTTCCAAAAACTTTGGAACAGAGCATTACAATCATAAAACCTAATTTATTCACTTTTTCTCTCTTTTGAACCTAAATTGAGATAAAAATTTACCTTCTGAAACGAAACCATTTGCTACCTTTACATGGTAAAGTTGTGACTTCATTATAGGATAGAGATAATTAAGGATTTCCTAGAAAAGGACGAGGCCTTATTTAACTAGACTTGATCCTAAAATGTGAGTAAATAAAACTCCTTACAAGATCAGATATTATGGGAGTTCCCGTCATGGCTCAGCAGTCAACGAACCCGACTAGCATTCATGAGGACACAGGTTTGATCCCTGGCCTTGCTCAGTGGGTTAAGGATCTGGGGTTGTCCTGAGCTATGGTGTAGATCACAGATGCGGCTCGGGTCCTGCGTTCCTGTGACTGTGGTGAAGGCCAGCAGCTACAGCTCTGATTCAACCCCTAACCTGGGAACCTCCATATGCCTCAACAGCCCTAAAAAGCCAAAAAAAAAGAAAGAAAAAGAAAAAAGATTAGATATTGTTAGCAGATTTGAAAAACATATGAAATTTAAGACTTGCTTTAATGCAAGCATCTTCAAAGTATAGAAAATTTAAAATGAGGTTAAAGGTAATTTAATACACAATTCAATGAGCAGCTTCATGAGCTACTTGATTCACTTTCCTGTGAAATATTTTATCTAGTATAAGATACTGGTCGAGAAAAGTTCTTGATGGGAAGGGAGGGGGGAAAATCAACATTTTGAAAAAATTAACAAAATCAATAAAAACACAGCCCACTAAGAAATGTAAAAAGGGAAATTCTGGTTCTTTTTACTTTGTCAAAGTTCTGCATCTGTTCCCGGTTGGTCAGCCACGATTCCATGTCCTGGGCGGTCTGAATCACAAAGGCTTCATAATCGGCAAACATCTGTGTAAAGCGGTTAGCAAAGACCTCTCGGAGCTGCACATTGAGCTGGTAGTCCCTCAGTTCTGCCTCTTCACACTGCAGTTTTAAGTCCTTTTCTTTGTCACTCAGAGAGGCAGAGAGGTCCATTTTTTCCACGGTCACACCAGTCCGCTTGGCCAGGGCTTGGAGGCGGGCTATGGTTTCATTGCCCTTCAGTAACTCATACATACTGATGTTATTAGCAGAGACATTGCCATTCTTCTTGTCATTGACCAAGTCTTTCAGAACCAGGTTCTTCAGTTTGGTGGTGCTTTCACTGCAATGTAAGCTGCCCTCAGGAGGGATTCCAAATTGAAGAAGAACTTCAGAGAGTTCCTGGATAAAATCCACTTTATTGGGGAACTGTGGAAATTCTTCAGGCAACTCAATGAAATGGTTGTCGATATCCACAAAACACAAATTAGCCTGAAAGAGAAAAAAAGACATACAAAGGTTTTAGGGTAAAGGAATTTGATTTTCTACAATATTATTGCCAACTCTTATACACAGAAATCACAGATTGTACTTCCTTTTATTTTTTTATTTTTATTTTTTTGGCTGCACCAGCAATATGTGCAAATTCCCAGGCTGGGGATTGAACCCAAGCCACAGCAGGGACCCTAGCTGCTGCAGTGACAACGCTGGATCCCTAACCTGCTGCAACATAAAGGACTACCCGGCACTGCCTTTTATGTTAACCTTCTCAGGGTTGAAATTTATTTTATCGTTTAAAAATAAATCTTTGTGGAATTCCTGTTGCGGTTCAGCAAGTTAAGAATCCAACTAGTGGAGCTCCTATTATGGTGCAATGGAAACAAATCCAACTAGTACCCATGAGGATGCAGGTTCGATCCCGGGTCTTGGTCTGTGGATTGGGGATCCGGCGTTGCTGTGAGCTGTAGTACAGGTTGCAGACGCAACCTGGATCCCGAGTTGCTGTGGCTGTGGCTGTGGTGTGGCCGGCAGCTGTAGCTCCGAAACAACCCCTCGTCTGAGCACTTCCATTTGCCATGGATGCAGCCCCTTTTAAAAAAAAGGAATCCAACTAGTATCCATGAAGTTGCGGGTTCCGTTCCTGACCTCACTCATTGGGTTAAAGGAACGGGCACTGCTACAAGCTCTAGCACAGGTCGCAGACATGGCTCAGATCAGGCATTGCTGTGGCTGTGGCATGGGCCAGCAGCTGCAACTCCCATTCAAGCTCCAACCTGTGAACTTCCATATACCCAGAATTTGGCCCTAAAAAGAGAAAAATAAATAAATAAAAATAAATCTTTGGGAGTTCCCTTCATGGCTCAGTGGTTAACGAATCTAACTAGGAACCATGAGGTTGTAGGTTCGATCCCTGGCCTTGCTCAGTGTGTTAAGGATCCGGCGTTGCCATGAGCTGTGGTGTAGGTTGCAGACACGGCTCGGATTCCGCATTGCTTATGGCTCTGGCGTAGGCCGGTGGCAACAGCTCCGATTAGACCCCTAGCCTTCGAACCTCCATATGCTGCAGGAGCGGCCCTAGAAAAGGCAAAAAAAGGACATAAATAAATAAATAAATCTTTGTTGCCAGCATTTTTCCCTGAGAGAATATATTAATATATATGAATAATTTTCCCTGGGTCTCATTAGTTTATTATAATCTGGACAACACTGTAATATATGGCATCCATTAGGCATTCCTCAATAGGTAAAAGTGCACAGATTCGTAGTTCCCTACAAATAGAAGGCCACAAGGAGTTCCCATCATGGCACAGTGGAAACGAATCTGACTAGGAACCATGAGGTTGCGCATTCGATCCCTGCCCTCAGTGGATTAAAGATCTGCAATTGCTTTGGTAAACTGTGGTGTAGACTGTAGACCTGGCTCAGGTCCCATGTTGCTGTGGCTGTGGCTGTGGCCAGAAGCTGTAGCTCCAATTAGACCCCTAGCTTGGGAACCTCTATGTGTCACAGGCACAGCCCTAAAAAGCAAAAAAAAAAAAAAAAAAAAAAAAAAAGGCAATAAGCAAAGTAATACACTCAATGAGCTTGAACTTTCTATGCCATTCCACTGCTCTCGCACCATTTATAATTTAGAATTAACAAAAACTGCATCTGTAGTACCCCAAAATGGGATGAAATTTAGCGAAGAGCAATCCAGTTCACAGAAAGTCCACAAATTTTCACTTTATAGAAAATTAGCCTCAATCTTTTAGATGACAAAACCATTTCAGAAGCCACTGCACAAAGAGCAGGAGGCAGAGGGTGGTGGAGGCAAGTGCTTAGAGAACAAGAAACGACTAAGCCTTGGGTAACTTGAAGGTGACCTGAATATTTTTGACTTGAGGAAAAAAGGAGACAAAAATAAGAGGAAAAGTGTTTTTGAGTTTGTTTACATTCTAGATATAAAAAGACTTTTAAATACCTTACAAGAAGATATAGAAAATTCAAGGGGCTACATACCTGCATAAAATTCTTTTTTTTGTTGTTTTTGTTGGTTTGTTTTTTTTTTAGGGCCGCACCTGCGGCATGTGAAGGTTCCCAGGCTATGAGTTGAATCGATCTGTAGCTGCCAGCCACAGCCACAGCCACAGCAACACCAGACTGGAGACTCGCCAGCCTATACCACAGCTCACAACAATGCCCGATCCTTAACCCACTGATCGAGGCCAGGGATCAAACCTGCATCCTCATGGATACTAGTTAGATTCATTTCCACTGAGCCACGATGGGAACTCCCCTGCATAAAATTCTGATTCTCCCTCGGTTACATAAAACTGACACTGAACACAAGGCATGGGGTAAAGTCAATAAACAGAAGGAAGCCTCATCTCGTGCTTCCCCACCTCCCCAGGCCGCAACAATGCCCCCAGGGAGCAAGGACATGATTCGTATGGTCCTCTGATCCTGAATGTGAAAAGAGGAGCGCAGATTTCTGGGTCTCTATTATTCTCTTTTGATCCCTGGTCTTCATGTTAGATGCTAATGAGCAACAAGTATAGCAAAGTTCCAAATTAAGCTCAATAAAAACTCAAAAGACTTTCCACCATCCAAAAACAGAATCAACAGTGATTCTTCAAGCCTAAACAACCTCTGAATCTACCCCTTTAATGTGCAGATAAAGAAACTGAGGCCCAAGAAGGTGGGTGACTTCCTAATACGCATCCTCAAACAACCAGATAGCTTAAGAGACTTTTTCCTTCTCCATTATGCCTCATTTCCAATGGCAATAGTTTTCCCTAAATAAAGCAAGTGTTGAAGTCTCATCTTGCTGAAGACAGTAGTGTTACTTACAGCTTTATTTAAATCCACATCTTTATATATGTGTCTACAGTCTCTAGAAAGTAGGATATATTCTACAGCTTAACGGAAGAAACTAGGTCACCATAATTCAAATGGATGATTCAATATCTTTAAAAACAGAGGAAAAAAATTCACTAACTTGCTAACCTAAATGTTAACCAGCAACCATCTCTCCACTTAGACTTTGTACTGTCTCTTTCATTAATGCCTTCCTGCTATCTTTTCCTATCCCTTTCCTTCCGTTATGAAAAGAGAAGATGATACATCTTAAGAAATTTTAGAGCTTGTTATGCTCATGTAATCACTGATGAGCCGAAAATGTACAGCAAGGCAAGGTGGGTGTTCCAGCACCACAGCTACTGGCCTGTCTTCCTATTCCCACGAGTCTCTCCTTCCCTCCTGTGTCCGCTTACAAGGGCTGGAGTTGGGACTTTGCTTATCACAAAGTAGAAACAAGGAATGTGAACTTGTATTATAAAAATGCATTGAAGAGTTTCCATCGTGGTGCAGCAAAAATGAATCTGACTAGGAACCATGACGTTGCAGGTTCAATCCCTGGCCTTGCTCAGTGGGTTAAGGATCTGGCGTTCCCATGAGCTGTGGTGTAGATCGTAGATGTGGCTCCGATCCTGCATTTCGGTAGCTTTGGTGTAGGCTGGCAGCTGTAGCTCTGACTGGACCCCCTAGCTTGGGATTCTCCATATGCCATGGGTGCAGCCATAAAAAGAAAAAATAAAAATAAAAATGTACTGAAGAAAAACCAAAAAGCCTTTTTCTAAAACAGATAAGAACTCTGTCCAATAGGGTATCGCTTTTTTATCTTTTTCTTTTTTAAAGGCCACACCTGTGGCATATGGAAATTCCCGGGCAAGGGGTCGAATTGGAGCTGCAGCCTACACCACAGTCATGGCAACACCAGATCCAAGATGCACCTGTGACCTGTGGCAACACCGGATCCTTAAGCCACTGAGCGAGACCAGGAATTGAACGCACATCTTCACAGAGACAACCTTGGGCCCCTAACCCACTGAGCCACAATGGAAATTCCTATAATAGGGTATTCTGATAAGTCATTTTCTCACTTTAAGAACCATTAGGTTTTTAAAAATATATTATATATTTTAAAAAACCCTCAAGAATGAAAAAATAGGAGTTCCTGTCATGGCTCAGTGGTTAACAAATCTGATTAGGAACCATGAGGTTGCAGGTTCGATCCCTGGCCTTGTTCAGTGGGTTAAGGATCTGGTGTTGCCATGAGCTGTGGTGTGGGTCACAGATGCGGCTTGGATCCCTTGTTGCTGTGGCTCTGGCGTAGGCCGGCGGCTACAGCTCTGATTGGACCCCTGGCCTGGGAACCTCTATATGCCACAGGAGCAGCCCTAGAAAAGGCAAAAAGACAAAAAAAAAAGATGAAAAAATATACTTGACATCTCAACCTCATGCTGTTTTAGGACTTAATATTTCTACATTTTGACTGATTAACACTGCCCAGAAGTCTTCATTTATGTAATTACTTCAAATTAAAAATAATAAACATTCCCACAAAAGGGAACAAAGACTTGAAGCTTAATTACCTCTTTGCCATGAAGCTTTCCCATGTCCCTCTCCTAAAGGCATTTTTATTTTCTCTGCATACATTCTTAGTTGTAAAATTCCTCTTACCTTTTCTTTTTTTTTATTTTAAAGCCTGTGTTACTGATATTTGTAAATGTCTTATTTTAGAAAGCAGAGATCACTTCTTAAAGGCGGCTTCTTTCTCAGATGTCTCCTAGTGTACCCTGCACTCACAGTGTATGAGACAACTGTGTGCTGAATGAATGAATAAGACTCAAAGAGATGGTCATTTTGTGGAACCTTAAAAATACACAAGAGAAAGAAATATCCAGGAACCTGCGGCCAGGGTGGCTCTCTCCATGTTTGGCAAGAGTTCTGGTTTCTCAATGGCTGAAGTTAAGCTGGGTTGGCATAAGGGTAAGCCAGAGGAGAACATTTAACATTTTCATAGAATTTTAAGGTAAGATATGACAAAAAGAGTAGCAAAAGCAATTCTGTTTTAGTTTTTCCCTTGATTTTTTTTGCCCACTGTTTTCTGTAAAGATGAGTAAGAACAGTAGAAAGAGAGGTACCAATCTGTGTAATGCTCACTGCTCCATCCATCTCTGTACCATCACTCACCCCTTCAATATAACAAGTAGCTACCTGTGCCTATCACTTTGGGATCATGGGGCAAGTGAGTGTGTGGTTAATTATAAGTCTATGCAGTTACGTTAGTTAACTAACAACTAAAATCATGCCTTCTTAAAATAATCATTTTATAAACATCACATTCATAACTATTCTAAGAAGGCCTCTCCCTATTTTTAGCTATTTTATTTTTAAAGTTTTCAGGGAAAGTGGGGCAAGTATTACTAGTCACATTTTAAAGACAGCTATTTTCATACACACTTCCTCCTCCAAATTATGTGGAGTAGATTATTTCATTTCATTGTAAAATGATAACTGGAGTAAAGTGAAATGCTATTAGCCTTTTCCTCTAAAATAGTAATGCACTAATGTATACTTCCTATATAAAGGCACTATTATTTTCACAGATGATTCATGTTATTTCAAATTATTCTACTCTTATGAATAGACAAGTATGTATATCATTAAACAGTGCTTGACTTAAAGTGAATGAAAAATTAGAAAATCACAGACATTACTGTAAGAGCTTTCAGAATTTTTAAGTTTGGCTTTAGAGCCAGAGTATACACACAGACATAGAGACAGAAAGATTTCCTGATAACAAGTACAAAGATTTCCTGATAACAAATACATCAAGGTGGCATTTAAAAATTCTCAACAATTTTTTTTTTGCCTTTTCTAGGGCCGCTCCTACAGCATATGGAGGTTCCCAGGCTAAGGGTCTAATCGGAGCTGTAGCCACCGGCCTATACCAGAGCCACAGCAACTCAGGATCTGAGCCGCATCTGCAACCTATCCCACAGCTCATGGCAACATGGTGAGGCAAAAAGACAAAAAAGGCAAAAAAGAAAAAAAAAGGCAAGACAGTTTGCATATTTGTTTTATATAATCCGAATCAAGCTATTTTCCCCTGAACAAAAATGTTAATTTTGGTAGAGAAACATTCATTAGGATAAAGTAAGCAACGGTTGATTATAGGAAATCACTACTGGGTATAATGGCTGTGGCTCAGTGTATTATTTTAAATTCACTTATTAAAATGAGGATCTCTAAAGGAAATAAGAACACATAAAAGTGAAGCACAGCATGAAAGATTTTATTAAGAAAGGTGCAAATTAAATAGCTAATGATATAATGTAATTAGTTTATGTTTTTTAATAGGCCATGGCACGCTCATCAATATTTCAGTTCAAAGGCTTTACATTTCAATTCTGAGTGACATTAACAACAGCTAAAATTAGATTCAAAATGCTTTCAAGAATTCCTTTTTATTTTCTTCTGAAACAATATTTGAAAATACAACACAAAGAAAACACCGTAACCTTAAGGTGGCTTAAAAGCTAAAAGTTAGAAATATTGTCTCAACCACTTAGCCAATTTGACATTTAGAAAAAGCTGATAACCAGCCTTAATCTGAAAACAAAGACTACCCAAGTATTTAATATTTAATGATGATCTCTAGCTTGCTAAAAGATGTTACTTTCCATTTGATAGAGGTCAAGAGTCAAATTCACCTCTATTAATACAATGATTTTAAAGGGTGTTAAAATTGGGCTATATCACTTAAAAACAAATTTATAACATGAATAGGGGAAAAGAAATAAAATGTTATTAGAATACTAAAGCAACTAGATAATACTACCATTGCTCATCTTCACAAATTTTATGGATGTGAAAATTTGCCACTATGTCTGTCTGTCTGTCTTTCTTTTTGCTGCACCCACGGCAAGTGGAAGTTTCCAGGCCAGGGACTGAACATGAGGCACATGAATGACAATGTCGATCCTTAACCCACTGAGCCTCCAGGGAACTCCAGCCACTGTCCTGTTTTGAACCATGTTTAATGAATGACTGTCATATAATAACCCTCAGGAGTCAGGATCTACATTCCGTAGCTGAGTCTCTGCCCTAGACCTACTTGGAAGATTCAGAACAGCCAAAACGCAGTTTAGACAAAGACAACGCTATCTAACAAAAGCAGCCTTGACCTAAATCGGCAAACAGCAAATGCTTCATCATTCATTATAAGTCTTACCTCTTGAGGAAGTTCTAGCTTAGAACGGTCAGTTCCTTCTTTTGACTGAAGGCCCATCAGATAAGGGACAGGAGCATCAAGAAAATGTAGCAGAGAAGCAGGGAGGATGGGCACGTAAACATGCTGCCACTGAAATGGGAACAGAAGTGTGGTGATGCCTTCCGCCACAGTCATCAAGCGTTGATAATCTGCACAGAACAACAACAAAAATGGAGGAGAAGATTCCAAGTCAAAACATCATCACTGCATTAGACTTGAAAATGCCAATTTTCAGAAAAAAAATTATTGCACTAATAAGTAAAGTGCTTCTTTATGACTATGCAGAAGAGATTAGTTCTATCGCACCACAATTAAAGAGTTAAACGGTTTCACTTGAATGGTTTGAAGAGGGTTTTAGTAGGTGGCAAACAACATCAAATTTTGCTTCTGAAAAACTGGCATTCCCTTCAAATGTGAAGGAAACAACAACTAATAAATGCTCTCTTCACATTTTTCCCACTGAAAATGCATAAGAATATTGCTATTGATCACTTTTTGTATACATGCATATCTATGCAATCCTCAATTTGAGGCTCTTTTTTCCTTGATAAATGATCATGGCTATAGCCTATAGTTGTCCTGATTACATTTATTTTAGCCTTCATTTTGTGGGTACAAGAAATCAACAGATAGATGCATTCACAGTCACACTTCCTATATTAACCTCCAACTCAAATCTATGGACAAAATGAAAGTTACCAGAAAATTAAAGGTTGTTTTTTGCATGTATGTTTGATTGACATGAACTAATTTATCAAAACTAAAAACTCTCCCCAATATTAAAGTGCCCTCTTCCTCTCCCTGGTTTTATTGAAACATAATTGACATATAACATTGTATTAGCATTAGATGACAATCACATGATGATGTGATGTATATATATATTATAAAATAATTACCACAGTAAGTTTAGTTAACATCTATCATCTCACATAATTACAAATAAAATGCCCTCTTAAACCACTCTGCCATGGACAATTTATACATACATATATCTATAATCCTTATTTAAACCCTTGGAGGAAGACATGTTTCAGAAATCAGATTTTTTCTTTTTAATTTAGAAAGGTAATATTGTGCATACAACACATACTTGAAATATCCAGGGCAGCACCCTGTAATCAAATACAGTAATATAGTAATCATTAAACTATATGAGCGTCCTAGTAGGGCAGATTACCAAAGAATCATTTTCATTGAAATCTGATTTTGTCAATGAGCTACCCAAAAAGTTTGGTTTTCAGAATTATTTTGGATTTGAGAATTGAAGAAAATAGATACTGTGGACCGTAATAATTTTCTCACAGAATTCATTATGCACAGATATAGTAAAACCTGGGGGAATATGATTTTGACAGTCTTTTTTTAAAAGGTGAAGGGAAACGATCTGAAGCTACGTGGTTCACATCAAATTCAAAGAATACCTGACCATGCAAAACCAGGATGTTTTCCATCGAAAATTTTTTCTTGTGTTGTTTTATAATTTGTGAATACCTTTAATAGTCTACCATGAGATTTTCATCATAAATCATCAGCTATCCATAGCTTACATGTACTTAAAACTTTCCTTAGACTTAGATTTTAGGTGAAAATCTGTTTACAGGAATACTTTTAAGAAACAAATACCAGGTGGCTTGAGAGAGAAGAGTGTTTGGTATTTGTGGTTTGCACGGTGACCTTGCTTGGAGTAGATGGTCCTGTGAAGCCTGTGAGCTACAGGAGAAGATCATGGCTCAGCTGTGAGCATCTGGTCAGTGTACAGTGACAGGGAGGCCGAGCTGTCACTAGATCGGTTCCTGGGTATCAGCAGCTTTTTCATTTCTTTCTCAGTTATAAGGCAGACACAGGTGAAAGGCTCGAGGTTTTAAGCAGTCAGATCCTGTACCAGTTATCTATTTATCTGTCTACTGAGCTCCAAATTCACTCCACAAGTGGTCTATGAAAATGAACTGGACTGTAAGTGTGCTCTCTTTTACAGTGGGCGCACTGTTAAGGACACAGGAGAGACACCGCAGGAGAAAGGGGCTTCTCTTCCAGTTCAGGAGTACAGTGGGCAGGGTGCAGTGTTCTGTGTGTTTCTGCTCCTGCTGCACAGCTGATCAGTGGTGTGGACATGTGGGGAATATGGTGTTACATTCCCTGGCCACCTGCCCAGCATGGCCACTCTTAAAGACTGGGCCTTCCTAGCATGGATACTGCACATTTGTAACTCACAGCCACAGTGGTGCCCTGACAACTTCTGTGCCTGCTCACCAGACACAGCTCACTTGTACTGGGAAGGGTGCTTTCTGCTTGCCCGGTGACTGAAGATCAGCTCTGGCCCAGGCAACCCACCTACCACCACCATCCAAGGAGCTGCCATACTTCCTTCAGTGAGGTCTGAACCACAGACTTGGGAAGTATGCCCCCTTCCAGGTCGGTCCTTCCTGGGGTACCCTTTAGTGTTTTCATCATGTCTTTATAGGTACTTTCCTACCACAGCTTAATAAGTCTTCATGTTACATTCCTTGGTTTAAATTACCACGTGGTTTAATGTGTCTCCTGATTGGGCATATGGTGAAAGGCAGAGGGTTTTAAGCAGTCAAATCAAATCCTTAGCCACTAGACTATTTTATTTACTGCTGATGGGGAAAATTGTTCGATCTCAAATAAAACAAATTCTTTAAGTAATTGCAACTAACATCGTGGGCCTTTTCCTTGCTTTGATTATGAAAAACTTTCACATGGGAGGTGAAAATAAATTTTATGTTTCCCCCTTCTACTAGACACTGAAAAACTGATATATAAGGTTTATTTTTCCTCTTCCACCATCAACCCACTTGTTGCCTATTCTTCTTCTCAGTTCTGCTTTCTCAAGATTAGGTGAAATGCCATCCACTTTTTAAATAATGTAATTACTTAGCAGAAACAAGATAATGCTTTTTAACTGAGCCAAGAAATAAAAGGTAAGCTTCTTCTTGAAGTGTATTTGCAAAAATTTAAACAGCTTAGGGAAATTATTTTTTCTTTGATACTCAAAGTGATGCATGTGTAAAATAAGTTTTTACATTTAAGACAAGTCTCAGCATGGCATATGAGGCTCTTTATAATTTGGCCCTTTCCTGCCTCATTTCTTACCACCACATATACAGTCAGGTCATCTGCTTACAATTCATTCACTGAACACGACATGTTTTCACAGGTCCCTTCACCTCTGTACACTCTTTCCCTTTGCCCAGAATGTCCCTTCCCCTTGCAATACCTTTTCCTTAGGCAGTGGTTCCTTTGGAAAGCATTTCCTGAACACTTCTTATCATCACATGCTTCCACAGTACCTGGTCTCTATTTCCACTACAGCAATTATACATCTCAAACTAAAAATTCTTTCATAACTCTCTTTCTATGTCTCTCCCCTCTTCCCTAATAACCATTATCTGCTGGAGAGCAATGACTCTATTTTTAATCTCAGAATTTCTAGCACTTGGGGAGTTCTCTTGTGGCACAGAGTTAAGGATACATCACTGCCACTGTAGCGGCTCAGGTCACTTTTGCAGCAGGGGTTTAATCCCTGGCCCAGAAACTTCTGCATGTCATGGGCATGGCCAAAAACAATAACAATGACAACAAAAAACAAATCAAAAAAAACCAAAACAACAACAAACCAGAGTTCCCTTGTGGCTCAGCAGGTTAAGAATCTGGCATTGTCACTGCTATGGCTTCTGGTTACATCTGTGGTGCAGGTTCAATTCCTGGCCCAGGAACTTCCATGTGCTATAGGCATTGCCGAAAAATAAAAATTCTTTTAAAAATTAAAAAAAAAGAATTTCTAGCATTTGGTACAGAGCCTAGTGATTGGTCAATAAATGTGTACTAAGAAATTAATATGCTAACAACTAAGGCATGTAAAATGAAATAAAACTACTGGACATTATGCTTGACCATGTTATATAATAACGCATTGTCAAAATTTGCCTAGCAGTGGCACAGGCATAGACCCTGAGATGGACTGCCCTCTGCCATCTCATCCTCTAATCTTGGTCCCTATCCACCCTATCCACCAGCATCATGTGGAAAATAAGGTCACTCCCACGAGGACAGCTGAGAGGCCTGGGGTTAGAGGTGAGGTGGGAAGCATAGGATCCATGCTGCAGGCTAAGGAGATTGCTGAGTGACACAGGGCAGGTCCAGCATTGGTTAGTGGTGCAATGCTCCAGGAAAAGGCCACGCCTATCAGGGTTTACACACCGCCAGTAGAGGTGTGAGGATGGTGGTTTCCAGCATACCTCTGGTGAACATCCTGATGCAGCTGGAAGATTACGCAAGTATGACCCCAAGGCAGTAACTGGTTACTAACTGAGCCAGGCTGGCTTTAAGGCTTGGAATCCATGCATACAGAATTCAGCTCATCTCCCTAGCTCTAGAAATTAATTTCAAATATTCTCAATGAAGCCAGCAACAGAGAATGTGACCCTTGCCTTCTGTGAGTATGTCATCAGTGTCTTTGCAGAAACTGCACACCTCACATGAGCCACCAATCCTAAATTACTCATCTGTCCTCATACCAACCTGTTTTCATAATAAACTTTATTTTGACCAAAAAACAATTGCCTAAAATTCACAAAGAGGGAGTTCCCATTATGGCTCAGTGGTAACAAACCTAGCATCCGTGAGGATGCAGGTTTGATCCCTGGCCTCCCTCAGTGGGTTAAGGACCAGTGTTGCTGTAAGCTGTGGTGTATGCCACAGACACGGCTCGGATCCAGAGTTGCTGTGGCTGGGGTGTAGGACAGCAGCTACAGTTCCAATTCAACCCCTAGCCTGGGAACTTCCATATGCTGCAAGTGCAGCCCTAAAAAGCAAAAAAAAAAAAAAAAAAAAACCTTCGCAAAGATATAAAAGGCAGAGTACAAATGCAAATGAACAGAAAAAAATTACCCTCAATGATAGGTAAAAAGTAAGCTACATTTTGCTTATCAGTTGACAACGATTAAAAAGGAAAATGGAAAACAAAAAGACAACTTACAGAATGGGAGAAAATAGTTTCAAATGATGCAACCGACAAGGGCTTAATCTCTAGAATATATAAACAACTTATACAACCCAACAGCAAAAAAGCCAATCAATCAATGGAAAAATGGGCAAAAGACCTGGATAGATATTTCTCCAAAGAAGATATACAGATGGCCAACAAACACATGAAAAAATGCTCAACATCGCTGATTATAAGAGAAATGCAAATCAAAACTACCATGAGATACCACCTCACACCAGTCAGAATGGTCATCATTCATAAATCCACAAATAACAAGTGCTGGAAGGGGTGTGGAGAAAAAGGAACCCTCCTGCACTGTTGGTGGGAATGTAAACTGGTACAGCCACTATGGAGAACAGTTTGGAGATACCTTAGAAATCTATACATAGAACTTCCATATGACCCCGCAATCCCACTCTTGGGCATCTATCCGGACAAAACTCTCCTTAAAAGAGACACGTGCACCCGCATGTTCATTGCAGCACTATTCACAATAGCCAAGACATGGAAACAACCTAAATGTCCATCGACAGAGGATTGGATTTGGAAGATGTGGTATATATACACAATGGAATACTACTCGGCCATAAAAAAGAATGAGATAATGCCAATTGCAGCAACATGGATGGAGCTAGAGAATCTCATCCTGAGTGAAATGAGCCAGAAAGACAAAGACAAATACTATATGATATCACTTATAACTGGAATCTAATATCCAGCACAAATGAACATCTCCTCAGAAAAGAAAATCATGGACTTGGAGAAAAGACTTGTGGCTGCCTGATGGGAGGGGGAGGGAGTGGGAGGGATCGGGAGCTTGGGCTTATCAGACACAACTTAGAATAGATTTACAAGGAGATCCTGCTGAATAGCATTGAGAACTTTGTCTAGATACTCATGTTGCAACAGAACAAAGGGTGGGGAAAAAAAATGTAATTGTAATGTATACATGTAAGGATAACTTGATCCCCTTGCTGTACAGTGGGAAAATAAAAAAAAAGAAAAAAGAAAAACAAGGAAAATGGCAGCAAAAGTGTGGGGAAAAGGGTATTCTCATACATTTCTTTATAAAGGCAGCATAAATTGCTACTATTATTGGCAATATCTATCAAAAGCTTAAAAATATAGAGATTATTTGACCCATCAATTCTAGTAATTTATCACATAAATATACAAAAACATATTACATGGATGCTTATGTACAGTCTCATTTATAACTTGTATCTAAGTATCTAAAAAATGGTTAGATTTATAGCCAGCTATATAATGAAAGATCCTGAAGCTATTACAAGCATATCTATATTATTAACATGGAAACCCAAAAATATGTTTGGCAGCAGCAGGAAGGAGCTAGGCACTAAAAACTTGCTGAAATTATACTTCTTGGATATATGCCCAAAAGAACTAAAAGCAGAGTCCTGAAGACATTTGCATATCTATGTTCACAGTATCATTATTCACAGCAGCCAAAAGGCAGAAGTAACCCAAGGGTCCCTCATGGATGAATGGATAAACAAAACACGGTAAAGACATACAATGGAATGGCATTCTGCCTTAAAAAGAAGGAAATCCTGGAGTTCCTGTCGTGGCGCAGTGGTTAACGATTCTGACTAGGAACCATGAGGTTGCGGGTTCGGTCCCTGCCCTCGCTCAGTGGGTTAACGATCCGGGGTTGCCGTGAGCTGTGGTGTAGGTTGCAGACGCGGCTTGGATCCCGCGTTGCTGTGGCTCTGGCGTAGGCCGGTGGCTACAGCTCCGATTCGACCCCTAGCCTGGGAACCTCCATATGCCGCGGGAGCGGCCCAAGAAATAGCAACAACAACAACAAGACAAAAAAAGACAAAAAAAAAAGAAGGAAATCCTGACATATGCTACAACATGGATGAATCTTGAGGACATTATGCTAAGTGAAATAGCCAGTCAGAGAAAGACAAATACTGTGTAATTACACTTATATGAGGTATTTAAAGTAGTCAATTCAGGAGTTCCCGTGGTGGCACAGTGGTTAACAAATCCGACTAGGAACCATGAGGTTGCGGGTTCAGTCCCTGCCCTTGCTCAGTGGGTTAACGATCCGGCGTTGCTGTGAGCTGTGGTGGAGGTTGCAGACGCGGCTCGGACCCTGCGTTGCTGTGGCTCTGGCGTAGGATGGTGGCTACAGCTCCGATTCGACCCCTAGCCTGGGAACCTCCATATGCCACGGGAGCGGCCCAAGAAATAGCAAAAAAAAAGACAAAAACAAAAAAACCCAATAAAGTAGTCAATTCATAGATACAGATGAAGAATGGTGGTTGTCAGGAAGAGGCTGAGAGTGGGAAATGAGGAGATTTTTTTCTTTATGGCCACACCCATGGAATATGGACATTCCCCTGCCAGGGACTGAATCTGAGCTGCAGCTGTGAGATACACTGCAGCCGTGGTAACGCCAGATACTTTGACCCACTGAGCAGGGCCATGAAGTAAACCCATACCTCCAGAGCCATCCAAGCTGCTGCAGTTAGATTCTTAACCCACTGTGCCACAGCAGGAACTCCAGGCGGAGTTATTGTTTAATGGGCATAGAGTTAAAAGCTGTGGAGTACGGTTGCACAACAATGTGAATATACTCATACTACTGAAGTTTTTGCTAGCAATAGTTAAGATAATAATTTTTTTTGACCACAACTTAAAAACCTTGCTAAATATAATCTATATGGAAATAATCTGTGGAAAGTGGAATCTCCCCAAAATGGACCTATGAGAATAAATAATTTGAATTCGACTTGGAAAAAATTTTTTGATATGAGATGACTTTTTGAAAAAGTATACATGTTTCAAAGTCAAATAGGCATGCAAAATAGGTAATGACTATATATTCATTGAAATTTTATTCTATATTAATTTTTTTTTTGTCTTTTTGCCTCTTCTAGGGCCGCTCCCGTGGCATATGGAGGTTCCCAGGCTAGGGGTCGAATCGGAGCTGTAGCCACCAGCCTACACCAGAGCCACAGCAACGCGGGATCCAAGTCACATCTGTGACCTACACCACAGCTCATGGTGGATCGTTAACCCACTAAGCAAGGCCAGGGATCAAACCCACAACCTCATGGTTCCTAGTTGGATTCGTTAACCACTGTGCCACAACGGGAACTCCTTAAAAGATCTTTTTAATTCCTTATTTTATTTTGTCTTTTTAGGGCCACACCTGTGGCATACGGAGAAGGAGTTGAATCAGTGCTGTAGCTTCCAGCCTATACCACAGGCACAGCAATGTGTGATCTGAGCTGTGTCTGCAACCTACACCACAACTCATAGCAATGCCAGATCCTTAACCCACTGAGTGAGGCCAGGGATTGAACCTGCGTCCTCTTGGATACTAGTCAGATTCGTTTCCTGCTGAGCCACGATGGGAACTCCTTAATTCATAATTTTAGATAAAAATATAGCTTCCTATAAATATATGCATATCTATACATTCATAAAAATATAAACTAATACTCCTGAGGACCTGTGAAAAGTAGTATCTTTTATTGCTGCAACAGAAATTAAAACAAAAACAAAGTATTTATGCACATACTATGTAATTAAATTATTTAAAGTAGGTTAAATATAGTTGGTAACTGTTGGTAAAAGAGAAAAAAGAACTGGATTATTTTTCTATTTTACATTATTAATAGTTATATTAATATGCCTAGCAGTTGTTATATTCTGTAACACTTGTCGCAATCAATCTGTTCATTTTAATTTTAGTTCAATGATATTTTAAATACATTTCTATTCATGGCAGTGTGCTGGACTAGGGCTCCTAAACTAACCGAAAAATGCTAAATAAAATAACAATAAAACACTCAATACACGACTACATGAATTTCCTAAATAAATAAATAAATAAGGGAAGTGATTTGAGGCCAGGAATTAATTGGGAACATGAGTCCAGTGTGGTAAAGCTGAAGTGTCTGGCTGTGTTTCGAGTGTTTACTGATACACAGTGATCTAGAACTTCAGGTTTACTTTCTTGCATGTTGAAAGGCAGAGTCCAAGAAGGGTTGAAATTCAGATGGTAGGTGCTCTTGCATAAAGCTAGACCCAAAAAAGGACAAAAACCTCAGGGAAAAGAGATCAAGAAAGTAAAAAACACAGGAGTTCTGTTGTGGCTCGGTGGGTAAAGGATCCGGTATTGTCCCTGCTGTGGCTCTGGGTTCATCTGTGGTATAGGTTTGATCCCTGGACCATAAACTTCTGCATGTCAGGGGCAGGGCCGGCAAAAACTACAACAACAACAACCACTATTGCCAAGAAATTTTGTCTGTCCTGGCCCTTGAAGCAAGGGAGAAAAAAAAAAAAACTCCCTGTGAATTCCTACCTACTGGCTAGTTTTCAAGGATGTTTGGGGGGCCTTATGTTATCTGTATTGCCCAAAGAAAGACTAAGGTGAGAATTTTAACTTAAAGTAAATCTGTGTTACCTGTGAATTCGGATGCCTGGTGAAAGAAAATATAAACACTGGAAGAATAAACCCTCAATCCTCAACTTATGAGATAATGAATTTAGGTGAGAAAGAATAAAAAACATGTATGTTTAATACGTTTAAGGAAATTAAAGGAAGAATTATGATTAAGAGTATACTGAAATTAAAATGTCGAAGGAAGGGTTAACTATGGAGTAAACATGGGTAAAAAAAGAATTAATACACTGGGAGATAAATCAACCAGAGTATAGCACAGAGACAAAGAAAGAAAAAGAGGCTGAGAAATATGCAAGACTGAGCAAGACAGATTAATTCATTTAATTAAAGTTTCAGGAGGATAAAAAAGAAAAAAAAAAAAGACAGATGGAAGTAAAATTTAGAAAGATGGCTGAGAATTTTCCAAAACTGGTGAAAAATATTAACCCTAGCTTCCAGGAAACACAATGAATCACCAGCAGGACAAATAAAGAAACTCTCATCCAGATAAATTACAGTCAAAATACAGGACACTAAAGATGAAGAGAAAATCTTATATGCAGTCAGAATGAAGACAGATTTCTTGCCAAGGAACAACAATTAGAGTGATTGTGACAGACGACTTCTCAATGGCTACACTGGAAACCAAAAGACACTATAATATGCTAAAAAAGGAAAAAAACAAAACAAAACAAAACGCTTTCAACCTAGAATGTAATATTCAATGAAACCAACTTTCAAAAACAAGGACAAATTAAATACACTATCAGATGAACACAATCTAAGAGAGAATGCCACTTCATCTAAGGAACTTGTAAGTATACACTTTAGGAAGAAGGAGACTTCCCAGAAGAAATAAATATATAAGACACAAAATGGAACATGAATTTTTGAAAAATGGCAATTATGAGTAAGTTTGAGCAAAATCAAGTATGTAAAATAATTTAAGGGATTATCAAAATTCTGAACAACTGTAACAAGTGAGCCATGATGGGGGGTGACTGGAGTCAAAACATTTTTAGAGTATCTGTATTTTAAAGATTCTGATTAACATAAGACTAAGTGTTCATGTTAAAAATCTAAAATTTACCATTAAGAGAAATGGACTGCATAACATCTATAATAATTAAATGAAAAAAATGCACTGAGAAAAAGACATACCAATTATTTCCAAAGAAGGCAAAAAAGAGGAAGAAAAGCAAAATAAATGGTCAAAATAAATAAAAAATTTTTAAATTTAGAACTGAATAATGAAAACACCGGATACTAAGAGTTGTGCGATGCCACTAAGACTCAAATGCTTAAGGTGCTAATATTTGGGGGTGGGAAAGTATAAAATAATGAGCCCAAAAGAAGTAAAAAAAAAAAAAACAGAAATAAAGCAGAAAACAAAGATATAACCCAGTATACAAAGGTGAAAATTTTGTTTTTTTATTTTTTAATTGAAAAAAATTTTTTTAAATTTTATGGCTGCATCTAAGGCATATGGAAGTTCCTGGGCCTGGGCTGCAGCTGTGGCAACACTGGATCCTTTAACCCACTGAGCTGGGCTGGGGATTGAACTCGTGTTTCCACAGCAACCTGAGGCAATGCAATTGGATTCTTTCCCACCCCCCACAACAAGAGGCCTTCACATATTTACTACTGAGGCAAAGTGCTATGCAGAAACACCAACACAAAGAGGACCCATTTCCTAATATATCCAACTGTGGCTGTGATGTTTTCAGAGTGATAGGGTGGGATGAGAGTGACCGCCACACAACATAAATACACATGCCACCTCAAGTGCAGAGGCTCCTTATAGACCCAGCTTGGTTCTTCTCCAATGTCTTTTCTTGGAGTTGTACCTGATTTTATTACTAGTTTTCCTTTGAATCCATTGCAGGATGGGATGATTTTGCTTTTGCTTCTTTTCTTGGCCAGGAATCACTGTGATCCTGAAAGTCTTGTGAGGCAAGGAGCTAATTCAATCCCACATAGGATGGTGGAGAAGAGAAGAGAGTGCAGTGAGATTCTCAACCTACTGGGCCACAGCTGGAACTCCAGTTTTTTAAAAAGAGTAATATAATTGACACACTTTATGGGAAAATCATCAAGGGGAAAAGAGAGAAGGCAAAAATAAATAATGTTAGGGATGCAAAGGGGGACAAAACTACAGATATACAGAAATTAAGAAGGGGAGTTCCCACCGTGGCGAAGCGGAAAAGAATCTGACTAGGAACCATGAGGTTTGATCCCTGGCCTCGCTCAGTGGGTTAAATATCCAGCGTTGCCATGAGCCATGATGTAGGTCACAGACGCAGCTCGGATCTGGTGTTGCTGTGGCTCTGGCGTAGGCCGGCAGCTGAAGCTCCAATTAGACCCCTAGCCTGGAAACCTCCATATGTCACACCCGGAGGCCCTAAAAAGACAAAAAGAAAAAATAAATAAAGAAGAAGATAAGAGAATATTATTAAAATATTCTTTTTTTTTTTTTTGTCTTTCTGCCTTTTCTAAGGCCGTTCCCGTGGCATATGGAGGTTCCCAGGTTAGGGGTCGAGTCAGAGCTGTAGCCACTGGCCTATGCCAGAACCACAGCAACACAGGATCTGAGCCACGTGTGCAACCTACACCACGTCTCACGGCAACACCGGATCCTTAACCCACTAAGAGATGCCAGGGATCGAACCTGCAACATCATGGTTCCTAGACAGATTTGTTAACCACTGAGCCACAACGCAAACTCCTAACATATTATTCTTAACTGAAAGCTAAGAAAATTGTTCCTAGAGAAAACAGGAATGAACAAAAACTGATTTAAGAAGAAAGAGTGGTGCTTCCAGGTTGGTAAACACACTGAGGTACTGGGAAGATGATGTGCCTGGAGGGGCAAGGAAGCTCCCAGTCTCCCCTCTCCCCCCCAATACTTTCTCCTGTACGTCTCTTCCATTTGGCTATACCTGAGTTGTATCCTTTATAATAAATGGTGACAGAAGTAAAGTGCTTTCTTGAGTTTTGTGAGTTGTTATGGTGAATTATGGAACCTAAAAGGGGTGTTGCGGGAGACCCTGAATTTGTAGTTGGCTAAGCAGAAATGTAGCTGGTGTTTGAAGTGAGGGCAGACTTGCAGGACCAAACCCTTAAACCTGTGGAGTCTGATGTTAACTCCATGTAGTTGGTGTCAAAAGTTAATTGAGGAGTTCCCGTCGTGGCGCAGTGGTTAACGAATCCGACTAGGAACCATGAGGTTGCAGGTTCGGTCCCTGCCCTTGCTCAGTGGGTTGACGATCCGGCGTTGCCGTGAGCTGTGGTGTAGGTTGCAGATGCAGCTCGGATCCTGCGTTGCTGTGGCTCTGGCGTAGGCCGGTGGCTACAGCTCCGATTGGACCCCTAGCCTGGGAACCTCCATATGCCATGGAAGCGGCCCAAGAAATAGCAACAACAGCAACAACAACAACAATAACAACAACAACAAAAAAAAAGACCAAAAAAAAAAGTTAATTGAATCGTCAATATCAGAGCTGACAGATGTCAGGAAGGAAAGCAGCTCTTACTTGATGTCAGAAAATGTTGGATTCAGGAGTTCCCGTCATGGTGCAGGCGCAGAGGAAACGAATCTGACTAGGAACCATGAGGTTGCAGGTTCGATCCCTGGCCTTGCTCAGTGGGTTAAGGATCTGGCGTTGCCGTGAGCTGTGGTGTAGGATGCAGACTCGGCTCGGATCTGGCATTGCTGTGGCTTTGGCGTAGGCTGGCAGCTATAGCTCCAATTAGACCCCTACCCTGGGATCCTCCATATGCTGCAGGTATGGTCCTAAAAAGACAAAAAGACAAAGAAAGAAAGGAAGGAAGGAAGGAAGGAAGGAAGGAAAGAAGGAAGAAAGAAAGAAAGGGAAAATGTGGGATTCAGTAGAATGACCCAAGCTCACAGAAGATGTGGTCTGGGAAGAGAAAAGATGAAAGAGCAAGGAACAAGGAACCTTTGATTCCTGGGTGGCCACAGGGTCAATCACAGTACAGAGCAGCAGCTATGCTGAGAAAAATTACTAAAAGTAAAAGTTATCCATGGAACTTACTGATGGATTCAACTCCTGGGGAGTTGTTCCAATGGCAAACCAATTTTGAAAAAATTGAAATATACAATCCTGTGATTACTGTTATCTATAGTAGCTAAAATGAAATAAAAAAGAGGGCTGGCTCAGACTTTGATGTTGGGCCAACTAGCTTTAAAGCTGCCCCCAAAGGGAAAAATTAATCAGGGACAACAAAAAGTAACTCTAAGACTGCTGTCATCAAAGTCCATGTTGGAGATGGGAAGGGCAAAACCAAGACACTGCTGACACCAGGGGGTTTGGTATGAAGGAACTATCTTGTTTTGTAGATCGGTATCACCAGCTTCCTTAAGAAGCTTTACTAAAATGGGCCAAGAGAAATTTAGGAGCAGTGTCTTCATTTTTAAATGCTGCAGAGGCGCAGGGCTGATGCAAGACCCACAGCTAACTATGGGACAATCATGGATAGCTATCCATGACACAGATTATTCCTGAGAAATAGCCAGCTTGGTGGACCGGACAGAAGTTACTATAAAGTCTGTTTACACTAAGAAGGGACACTGTCCAACTCCCCTCAAAGATGTCAACTGGACACCACAGATGAAGCCACTGATATTATTCATATGCAACCCATGTGGGTTGGCGCTATGAAAATCAAGACATTCATAGTGAAAGTGCCCACCGTGCAGGTCATGGTAAATACTGTGGGCTCCTTTTGCATTAGCAACCCATGTAACCTTACAGTCAAAGAAGCCTGTCTCAGCTTCCCCTCATGAATCATAAGAGATGCTAATAAAAAAACATTATATTAATTAAAAAGAAAATGTGGACAGGCAGAGGAAAGAGTCAAGGGACTTGTCCCAGCAGGATGGACGTTTTTAAAGTTATTAAGAAACTGGGTGACTAAAGCAAACATTGATAGGATTGGAAAAGAGAGTATCAAGTGACCCATCCCAGTACAATGGAAATCAGTGGGTGGTTATTAAGAAATGGGATAAGATAGACATTGATGGGGTTGAAATAGGTCTTAATATAGCACTGAGAATGGGTAGATCAAAGATATCCCAGCTGGTCCCCCTACATTAAAGGGCTTGAACAAGTTGAGTCTATTTACTCCAGTTTGGAAAAATTTAAGACACAGGGAAAGCAATGATTATAATGAGAAACCAGAGATGAAATCACCCAGGGCAATAATAAGGTAGACCAATCAAGATAAAGACTGACAAAAGGACCAGGGTCTCTTTGCTTGAAATCCCTGATGGCTAAAATGGTCAGGGGATGGAGAACAGAGGTTTCTGGGACTCCTTTACTCAGAGAAGACCCCCTATACTGTGATTCCAAAACTCTTTGGTGAAGTCTTAACACAGACTACAATTAGTTGAGAGAACGTGAAAAATGTTGAGATTGGCTGGTTTAAGGTGGAAGTTTGGGCAAAAACTGGAATGTTTAAATAGGCTTATCTGAATGGTTTATGGGAATGGATATTATGTCTAAGTGGGGAATACTTCCCCCCAAAGTAAAAAAGAAGGAATGTCAATGGCCCTCCAAGCAGTATTAATTGGACATGCTAAGTGGAAGTAAGAATGCCTGAGCCCACACAAGAAATTGCAGTCTGGCAGAAAAACTGTATAGCAGCTCTGTGTGGAGCAGACTGGGGTTTATGGCAAAAGCCTGCAAGCGCCTCCCAGTGACAACTATTGGGATGTTGGACTAGAGAATTTCCATTTGAGAGTCAATTACCAGCCTGCTACTGGACTAGTCTAAACTGTCCCTATGATTGAAAGACATAATACTGAAACCCAAACTACCCACGATGTCTTGGGTGATGTCAGAAATACATGCTAATGAGGAAGGCAATGGACAGAAGAATTCCATAATAAAATGCAAATAGTTTATATAGGTCTTGTTACGAGAATGCAAGGAAGAGACACAATCAGGAGCCTCTTTTCCCAGAGGACTGACTCTGGAACTGAGTGAGTTCCTGCCAGATTCTACTGTTACCTGGACAGCTGACTAACAAAGGGCTACTTGCTTTATGGACACAGTTCCAAGGTCACCACTCTGATGCAAGAAGGAAAATACAGATGGGTTCAGTGGGTTCATGTTGTTTTCCTAGCAGTGATGGAAGAAATGAACAAATTTGTAAAAGCCCATATGCCTGGGTTTTTACTGACTCACAGGCAATGGAAAATGGGACTATTAAAAGGATGCCTGTATATGGTGCAGCCATATGGAAATCACTCTAGGAATTTATGGCCACATTACATTAAGACATGTTGATTCCCTTCAGAAGAACCTCCTTCCAGCTTTGAGAGGTGACTGTAACTACCAAGTGGACCTTTTGGCACACTCCCTTGAAGTGGCCACCTGGGTCCATGAAGTGAGTAGAGACGGGGGGACTGCAGCAATGCAGATGGGCGGAATCTAGACGTAAGTTTCTTATACCCTCTGAGGCACCAATTAACAACAAGAACTGTTTTATCTGCCAGTAAGAGAGACAGGGATGGCAGATGGCTGTGGGGAAGATTCCCCAGGGGAAGGCCCTACTACACAAGTAGATTATACTGGAATAAAGCCAGTAGCCCTGGTGGGATGGGGCGTTGGGGGGACTATAGAGGGTTCCTACCAGGAACAGACACTTCAGACCGGGCTTTGCATATGATGCTGTAGATGCAAATGTTTAAAAAACTATCAGTGGATCAGAACAGAAGATACTAATGTGGGTGGCCAAGCTTCAGATTAAGAGACATGACACACTTCACAGCACAGTGTCCTACAGGGAGTGAAGCAATACCACACCTAGAGGACATATGATGTTGCTTATCACCCTTTCACAGTACTGGTTTAATAGAGAATCAGAACAGGCAGTTGAAACATTTGCTGTCTAAAATGGATGAGATAGAAGTTCCCATTGTGGCACAGCAGAAACGAATCTGACTAGGAACCACAAGGTTGCGCATTTGATCCCTGGCCTTGCTCAGTGGGTTAAGGATCTGATGTTGCCATGAGCTGTGGTGTAGGTAGTAGATGTGGTTGGGATCTTGTGTTGTTGTGGCTGTGGTGTAGGTCAGCAGCTGCAACTCCAATTCAACCCCTCCTGGGAACCTCCATGTGCTGCAGGTGCGGCCCTAAAAAAAGCAAAAAACTTTAAAAAAGAATGAGATAAAAGCATCAAGTGTTAACTTACACACCCTCACAAGGGGGTGCTCACACCCAGCATGCGGGGGCCTACCGGAGAGTCCCCACTAGACAGATACCTTTGCTCTTCTGGTGGATCTGGGAAGAGGGGTATAGAGGTGGATGCCGGTATGACTACAACTCTTTCTAAGGAGGAAGGATGCTGGTATAACAGTATGCTTTGGGTTTGTTTGGTTTTTTTTTTTTTTTTTTTTTTTTTTGCTTTTTAGGTCCGTACCCAAGTCATATGCTAGTTCCCAGGCTAGGGGTCGAAATGGAGCTACAGCTGCCAGCCTACACCACAGCCATAGCAACAAGCTGCATAGATCCAAGCTGCATCTATTAGCTACACCACAGCTCACAGCAACACTGGATCCTTAACCCACTGAGCGAGGCCAGGGATCAAACCCACATCCCCATGGATACTAGTCAGATTTGCTTCTGCTGCACCACAATGAGAACTCTACAATACGCTTTTTATTTTCTTGACCATGTCACCTCAACTTTTTTTTTCCTACCTGATGCAGGACGAGGACTACAGCTACAAGTGCCAGAGATGGGGATGATTCCCAAGCAAGAAACTGTAACTATCTTTAAAACTATACGTCGGAATTCCCAAGAGCCTGAGGGGTAGCCTGTGCCTTCACCCCCTCTGGCAAAACTGGGTAACAGTGAATGCAGCTGTAATGCCAAGAGGTAATAAAACCAGCCCTCTAGTTCTGTACCTTTGTAACCTTACCCTAATATGAATGGTACTGGACTGAGGGGGAGGTATTTACTGCCTGCAATCTAAACCAGCAGTGTGGTGGACCCTAATGTCCTTCCAAAGGTGGAAAACTTTGGGGAAAAATGGAAAGAAGGAGGAATAGGAGCTGAGGGTAAAGGAGTGAATAAATGAATTATGTAATAAGAGAAATCCCATATGACATTATTACCTTGAAAGAGGCTCAGAGCAAGAGATGATACTGTCTCTTAGCTCAATTATACTAGAAGCCTTGAAAGGGAAAGCCATATATTGCTGCTTTTGGAACTTGACAAGATGGAATAGAAGCCTGCAAAGCTCAGTGGCCTTGCCCTGGGAGATATATTCATAGCACAGACAATAAACTGAACTAAGTAGTAATGACTGATGGGACAAATAATGTACCAGCATCTTTTAAGTGTTAGGATCCTTTTGCTATAAGGAATTGTGGTCAAAGACCAGGGGGTAGCCTATGGTATAATAAAAATAATTTGATCTTTGTCTCCAGTTGATGATGATAATGATGATGATGATGGTGACGATGACAGAGGGGGTGTAAAAGGAAGAAGGGGGAGGAGAAATAGAAAACCTAACCAAACCATTAAAGACACCAAACTGGTACTTAACATCTTCCCAACAAGACCAAACAGTTTACAGACAAGTTCCCTCAAACAGTCATGGATCAAATAATTAAAACCTTCCATGAATTCTTCTCCATTTTATCTTTGAGAGAAAAATGGAACACTTTCCAACTCATTCTATGAAAGTAAAATAATCTAATACCAAAACCCAGATAAGATAGTATAAGGAATAAAAATAATAAGCCAAATAAATAAAAAACATAGATGTAAAATTTCTAATCCAAATATTAGAGTAGTTCCCATCATGGCTCAGTAGTAACAAACCTGACCAGTATCCATAAGAATGAGGGTTCAATGGCCTAGCTCAGTGGGTCAAAGATCTGGTGTTGCCGTTAAGATGTGGTATATATAGGTTGCAGACCTGGCTCAGATCTGGTGTTGCTGTACTGTGGTGTAGGCCGGCAGCTACAGCTCCAATTCTACCCCTACACCCCTAGCCTGGGAACTTCCACATGCCTCGAGTGCGGCCCTAAAAAAACAAAAAGGCCAAAAAAAAAAAATTAGCATACTAAATCAAGCCATATATTTAAAAGTTTGGCCTCAGGAATATCAGGGTAGACCGAAATGAATAAAAAGAGAAAAATATGATCATCTTACCTGATATAGAAATAGAACTCAATAAAATACAACATACATTCATGATTTTTAAAAACTTTGAACAAATGAGGAATAAAAGGAAACTTCTTTAATTTGGTACAAAGTATTTACAAAAACAATACAGCAAATGTTATACCTAATAGTGAAGCATTAAAGGAATTCTTTCTAACATCAGGAAAAAGGCAAGAATGCTTGCTATCATCAATTCCAGTCTATACTGCACTGGAGAGCAGTATAAACTGCTAGTCTATACTAGTCTATCCTAGTTAGTATCGTAAGGCAAGAAAAATAAATAAAGGTGACCAAGTTTGAAATAGAAGGGAAAAAAAAAAAACCATCACTATTTGCACATTACCATCTACTTTACTGTTATAAAACTTTACTGAGGAACATTAAAGAAGGCCCTAATAAATGAAGAGATATATCATTTTCATGGAGGGGAAGCTCAATATTCTAAATTTTAACTGTCCCCAAACTGGATTCACTGAAATTTCAATAAAAAGAAGGCAGTGAAGAGAACTGTCCTATAAGATACTGAAACTTACTTTAAAGCTATGTAATTACAAGAGCATGATTTACTACAGGGACAGAAGAATTGGCAGTATAAATTTAAAGCCCTGAAATATTTACTATTTATATATGGCAGAGTGGCACTGCAGATTAGAGGGAAGAAGAATGGTCTACTCAACAACTAGGACTAGAATAACAAGCTTGATCTCTTTCTCACAACATAAACAAAAATCTATTTCTCACAGACTAAGGCCTTAAATGCTAAATGTTACTTTAAAACATTTAGGAGAAAAATGCAGACTATTTTTACAAACTCAGAATAGAAAAGGATTTTTTAAAAAATTTGTTTTAGTATAGTTAATTTACAATGTTCTGTCAATTTCTGCTGTGCAGCAAAGGGACCCAGTTATACATATACATTCTTTTTCTCATAATATCTTCCATCATGTTTCATCATTGCTTATCCACTCCAAATGCAATAGTTTGCATCTACTAACCCCAAACTCCCAGTGTATCTCATTCCCTCCCCCTCCCCCTTGGCAACCATAAGTCTGCTCTCCATGTCTGTGAGCTTGTTTCTGTTCTATACATAGGTTCATCCACATATTAGATTCCAAATATAACATAAGTGTTATAATATTTGTCTTTCTTGTTCTGACTCCATTTAGTATGAGAATCTCTAGTTTCATCCATGTTGCTACAAATGGCATTATTTCACTCTTTTTTATGACTGAGTAGTATTCCACTGTGTATATGTACCACATCTTCTTAATCCATTTATCTGTTGATGAACATTTAGGTTGTTTCCATGTCTTGGCTATTGTGAATACTGCTGCAATGAACATAGGGCTGCATGCATTTTTGTGAGAAAGTTTTGTCTGGATATATGCCCAGGAATGGGGTTGCTGGATCACATGGTTGTTGTTGTTGTTTTTGCTTTTTTTAGGGCAGCATCTGTGGCATATGGACGTTCCCATGCTAGGGGTTGAATTGGAGCTACAGCTGCCGGCCTACAACACAGCCACAGCAACTCCAGATCCAAGCTACGTCTTTGACCTACACCACAGCTCACAGCAACGCTGGAATCTTAACCCACTGAGTGAGGCCAGGGATCAAACCCACAACCTCATGGTTCCTAGTCAGATTCATTTCCACTGAGACATGATGGGAACTCCCACATGGTTGTTCTATATTTAGTTTTCTGAGGTACCTCCAATACTGTCTTCCAAAGTGGTTGTTCCAATTTAAATTCGAACCAACAGTTTAGGAAGGTTCCCTTTCCTCTACCCTCTCCAGCATTTATTTGTAAACTTATTAATGATAGCCATTCTGACCAATTTGAGGTAGTATCTCATTTGATTTGCATTCTCTAATAATTAGTGATTTGGGGCATTTTTTCATATGCCTGTTGGACATCTGTATATCTTCTTTGGAGAAATGTCTGTTTAGGTCTTCTGCCGATTTTTCAATTGGATTGTTTGTTTCTTCGCTGTTGATTTATATGAGCTGTCTGTATATTTTGGAGATTAAGCCCTTGTTGGTGGCATCATGTGAAACTATTTTATCCAATTCTGTAGGTTGTCTTTTTTTTTTTTAATGGTTTCCTTTGCTGTGCAAAAGCTTGTTAAGTTTGATAAGGTCCCATATGTTCATTTTTTTTAACTCAATGAATTTTATTATATTTATAGTTGTACAACAATCATCACAACCCAATTTTACAGCATTTCCAGCCCAAACCTCCCCCCATTCCTCCCCCAACAACCTGTCTCCTTTTGTAACCGCTAAGTTTTTCAAAGTCTGTGAGTTTTACAAAGTCTTCTTCAGCAAAAGAAATCACTGTATTCTTTTTTCAGATTCCACATATAAGTGATAGCATATGATGTTTGTGTCTCACTGTCTAACTTCACTTAGAATGATAATTTCTAGGTCCAACCATGTTGCTGCAAATGCCATTAATTCATTCCTTTTTATGGCTGAGTAATATTCCATTGTGTATACATACCACATCTTTTTCTTTGCTTTTTAGGGCCACACCCTCAGCATATGGAAGTTTCCCAGCTAGGGGTTGAATAGGAGCTACAGCTGTTGGCCTATGCCACAGCCATAGCAACTCAGGATCCGAGCTACATCTATGACCTACACCAAAGCTCACAGCAACATTGGATCCTGGACCCACTGAGTGAGGCCAGGGATTGAACCCGCAACCTCATAGATACTAGTCGGATTCGTTTCTGCTGCACCACAATGGGAACTCCATGTACATGTTCTTTATCCATTCCTTTGTCAATGGACATTTACGTTGCTTCCATGTCTTGGCTATTGCATAGTGCTGCAATGAACATTGGAGTGCATGTATATTTTCAAGTCATGGTTTCCTCTGGATAGACGCCCAGAAGTGGGATTGCTGGATCAAATGGTAATTCTATTTTTAGTTTTTTGCCAATAAGTTTACTTTTGTTTTTATTTCTATGGCCTTGGGAGACTGACCTAAGAAAACATATTGGTGTCAGAGAATGTTTTGCCTATGTTCTCCTCTAGGAGAACAGTGTCTTGTCTTATGCTTAAGTCTTTAAGTCATATTGAGTGTCTTGTCTTATGCTTAAGTCTTTAAGTCATATTGAGTTTATTTTTATGTACAGTGTGAGGGTGTGTTCTAGTTTTACTGATTTACACACAGCTGCCAGTTTTCCTGGCACCACTTGCTGAAGAGACTGTCTTTTTCCCATTTTATATTCATGCCTCCTTTGTCAAAGATTAATTCACCATAGGTGTCTGGGTTTATTTCTGGGTTCTCTATTCTATTCCACTGGTCCGTATGTCTGTTTTTGTACCAGTACCACATTGTCTTCGATTACTGCAGCTTTGTAGAACTGTCTGAAGTCTGGGAGAGTTATGCCTCCTGCTTGTTTTTTATTCCTCAGGATTTCTTTGGCAATTCTGGGTATTTTACAGTTCCCTATATATTTCTGGATTGTTTGTTCTAGTTCTGTGAAAATGTCATGGGTAATATGATAGGGATTATATTAAATCTATAGATCACTTTGAGTAGTATGGCCATTCTAATGATATTAATTCTTTCAATCTTAGGAGCATGGAATATACTTCCATTTCTTTGAATCCTCTTTAATTTCCTTACTATAAACTATTATAGTAAGTTTATAGTTTATAAACTATAGACTATAGTTTATAGTTCTTATTTCACCTCCTCAGTCAGGTTTATTCCCAGGTATTTAATTTTTTGGTGAGATTTTAAAATGCAACTGATTTCTGAATGTTAATCTTGTATCCTGCTACTTTGCTGAATTCGTTGATTAGTTCGAGTAGTTTTTGTGTGGAGTCTTTAAGTTTTTCTATATATATAGTATCGTGTCATCTGCATAGAGTGCCAATTTTACCTCTTACAATCTGGATACCTTTTATTTCTTTTATTGGTCTGACTGCTGTGGCTAAGACTTCCAATACTATGTTGAATAAAAGTGGTGAGAGTAGGCATCCTTGTCTTGTTTCAGATTTTAGTGGGAAGCCATTCAGCTTCTCTCCACTGAATATTATATTGGCTGTGGGTTGTCATAAATGGCTTAGATTATATTAAGATATTTAAGAAGGATTTCTTAAATAGAACAGAAAGTTAAGTCATAAGTTAAAAGATTGGTAAATTGGAATTTATGAATATCAACGATATCTTAATTCATCAAAAGACCCCTAAAAGAAAATTAACAGCCACAAATTAGGAGATATATACTACTTCTTTAACCGCCCAAGGATTAGCTTCTTGAATATATAATGAAAACTCATTGAGAACAATGTCTTCAGTTTTTGTTCATCATAAAATAAAGTACAAAAATACTGTCCAAAGCTGTTAAAATTCCAATGCCTTTAGGATACAGGTTATGGGAACCCACTTTCTGCTAAAATATGTTTGCTTTTATGATTCATAAGCTTCATAACTAACAAGCTATAATGTTTAGTTGAGCTTCACTAGCCATTTAGAAGGCTAGTGATTAGAAGGCTTCCAACTTCTTCAAGAAAACTTCAAGAAGCTTCTCCTTTCTGATGAGGTTAATTCATGCACAACTACAAAGGGAGGGGAAGGGAGAGGAAATACAGTGAAGGCTCACAGGCAGGCAGTGCACTGTGGGCTGGGGGCGGGGGTAACTGCTTACTTCCATTGTGAAGAATCAAGGGGTGTAAGCAAGGCCCCAAAATGTTCCTGAGGCCATAATGATTGGAATCAAAAGTAGACATTAGTGTTTAAATTCCCTTATCTTTTATACCTCTATTATTCATTTGAAAAGATGATCAAACTCCCATCTTCCCACTGTTTTGCTCCAAGTATTTCTAGGCTACTAAAGAAAAGCACTCTTTTCTGATTTGGGCTCCTAGAAAAGAGCCTTTACCTCCTCAGTTCATTCTCTACATAAAATTTCTAGCTAGTTACCACTGCAAAGTGACTGTGATGTACACACTCTCTAAGTAACAGACTGGATAGGTTTAAATAGGCTGTGGGCCAGAATTTCAATTCAGTCTAGAAAGACATTTTCATCACTAAAATCCACCCACTTTGATTCACTCTGGGTTCTCATGGTAATTGTTCAAGATTTGCAATGTTTTTAAATTTTACAGCACCAGTGAGCAAGCAATGAAGTATCAAATGTTGTTAAAACCCTTTACAGAGTCAGGAAAAATGAAGAATGGCATTAGAATGTAATGACTCACATTTCATTCATTTAAATGAAATGTCTTTCTCTAACGGGAAAGACGTTGTCATTGTTAAAATGTGCATTTACACAGATAATCTGCAATTATTTAACATGGTGCCTTTACAAAAGACCCTCAGAGGTGAGTTTATATTTTAAAACTAAATACTGAGACAGATAAGCAGAGGTTAAGTGCAGGGTCCCATACAGCTAACATGTGGTAGGTGCTCTGGAGAAAGACTGATCCCAGTCTGTTCTCAGCCTCACATTACCTAATAGTTGTGATCTTGGGTATGTTATCAAGCATCCCTGAGCATCAATTTTCTTCTTCAAAAAGTATAGACAGTACTAATTCACTGCTGAGAAGATTAAACGGAGGGGGGGGGAACCAAGTTACCAAAAAATACTCATTTGAGTACAAATTCTACAATCTCAGATTTGCTCTTGTTCTCAGCATTAAGGCCAAGTTATCAAAAAATACTTGAGGACAAAAACATGCTTATAAATACTTAGTTTTCTTAATTTGAAACTGAAAGAAACAGGTAGGTATTAATCAACTACACCTTTTCAATAGACTCCATAAACCAAATAGGATAAGCTAATAAAACGAAGCAGAAAGATGAGAGCTCAAAAACCACAAGCAGTGAAGCAAACGGTGCTATGCAAAACAAGAAGTATGATAATGAGGGGTGTTTTTCTTAAAAAAGCATGATAGTCAATATAAGAGAACATAAATTAAGTTCTCAACTATGAAACAAATGCCTTGGCTGTTTAACAAAGTTACACTTTAAATGTATTAATACGTCAGACCATCACAACCTAAGATGAGCATAATTTATAGAGGATTAGGTAGGACTAATAAAACATAATAATTACAATAACATTGGCTATCATTTCATCAGCTAATTATTCCCTAAGTATTTTGTGCAGGTTTTCTTACTTAACCTTCACAATAAATCAGTGAGACACAGGAGGGAAAGAAACTCATCCCCAAAAGATGAACTGACTGACACTCAGGAAGATTATATAACTTGTCCAAGGTTACAGTGAGCAAGTGACAGAACAGAGATTTGAAATCATGATTGTTATCACTCCAAAACCCAATATTCTTTCTGGCCCAAATGGTTTCTCTAGGCAAAACATTAGGAAACTGAACTAAGTGACTGGGAAGATCCCTTGGAAATCTAGGATCTAAAATCCTTTCTACTAGTAAGCTAATATACCTGACGGTATTAAGCTCCAACCCCTACCCCCTTCAGGGAAAAAAGCAAGAAAGGACAATGTAGAAAAGGACGAAAGAATTACTTAATGTTAAATCTTGCAGATACATATGGGAGACCTGCAGGTAATGGCCAGCACCAAGAAAGTGAGAGCACGAGGACAAGAAAGAAATTAGCTTAGTCATTAGAAAAGAACTTCCTGACGACAAAAATTGAGACACTGGAACACATTATCAGAGAACATTATGCAGCATAAACTGAAGAAAATACAACCTCGTGAAGGGCTGTCAACACACAAACAGTGTCAACATACACACAAGATGGGGAAATACAAATATAGCCTACTTGGCTCAGTCTCATTTATAATTTAAAATAGAAAAGAAAAAAAGGAAACTGGTAAAATAAGCTTGACAGCAGCAGTCAGGAGACTGCACTCCAATTCTGCCAGCCTAAATACAAGTAAGCAAGATGCTAACCCAAATATTTGTGCCACAGTTTTCAAAAGACCTACCAATGCACAGGTACCATTTTATATTTTCCTTCAATTCACTATCCATTAAGACACAGCATTTCTGGAGTTCCCTTCGTGGCTCAGTGGTTAACAAACCCTACTAGTATACATGAGGATGTAGGTTCCATCCCTGGACTCACTCAGTGGGTGAAGGGTCCAACACTGCTGTGAGCTATGGCCTAGATCACAGACGTGACACAGATCTGGCATTGCTGTGACTGTGGTGTATGCTGGCAGCTGCAGCTCCTGTTCGACCCCTAGCCTGGAAACTAATATACGCAGCAGGTGCGGCAGTAAAAGAAAAAAAAGACACAACATCTCTATTTCCTCTGCAAATTTGTGTTCAGAGTGGAACCAGTGTTCCAGTCTACTAGGCTCAATATTAGTCATCACAGATGCTCTGGTAATATAAAACCCAAATTTTGTTATTTTCTTAAGTATGTTTTGGGAAATTTTTGAATACAAAGTATCACTAGGATAACTTCCTTCTGGGACTAAAAACAAAACCAAAAAACCCACATAACTTTGGTGGAACTGTTAGAAGAATCATGTGTTTCCCGTATCTGTGCCCCTTCTCTCACTACATGAAACCACCCACAGGCAAAGATCCAAAGTTGATCACCTTAGGAAGCTGCAGGGTCAAAAATTTTATTTATCCCTTTCCAATACCAGCTGAGTTTTGATGTGGACCTTTACTAATCTGTACCAAAAAAAAAAAAAAAGAGAGAGAGAGAGAAGCTTTGTGTTCCTGGTAGTGAGGGGATTCTCTCACTCTCATTGTACAAAGAAGTATGTTTCTTTTATGATGATTATTATCAGGGAAAAGGATCTATGTCCATAAAGATATAAAAACACTCAAGTAGGCTATGTTAATGCTTTTAAGTTCCTTCCCTTTTTCTCTCCACAGCCACTGCCACCCCAAAGAGAAGTAACCTTGCGGTCTCTGGTCCTATCCAAACCCACTTTTTTAACCCAAACAGAAAAGACTTCTGACCATTAATTATTTGGAATGGATAACGTACCCCATGGAAATACAGTAGTTGGCAGCATAAGTACTTTTTTGGGAGAGACCTAAAATCTAGGGCAGACCTACCTTGTGAGTAGAGAAGGATCTGCATCTCTAAGAGAACACAGGTAAACACCTGCACCAGGTTCTCCAGCCCCAGGAGCTCGAAGGCCTCTCGGAGAGGGTAATCAGAGAGGGGGAGCTCGCTGGGTCCCGGCCTCTGGCAGATGACGGGTTCATAAACACCATAAAATTTCAGTGATCTCCCTGGAGGTGGAAGGGGCACCTCATAGAGAATATTGTGGATGTAGCTCTCGAGCGGCAAGGGTGGTGGCTGCTGGGAGGTAACTGCCTTGTAAAGCTGGATAAGGAATTTCTTGCAGGCCTGCATGAAAGGCAGTGGTGTGATCAAACATATGCTTTTGGAAACATACAGGGTGTCTCTGCTGATGTCATAGGAGTTGTAGCGCTGGAGTTTCAAAAGGGACGTTGTATCTCCCTCGTCAATGCTGCTCGCCAGTGAGTCCATGCTGCAGGAGGAAGAGGCGTACACACTGCTGTAATGCTCCGCGTTGTGCATCTGGTAAAGCGTCTGCATTGCTGTGCAGATTTGCTTACTTGTAACTTCTTCATAAAAAGTGAGAACAAAACCGTAGGTACGAGAACCATCTTCCCGAGTGATTATAAATGAGTGGAACTGAGGGTCTTTATTGTCATTTTGTGTTCTGAAAGATAGCCCTTTAGGCATGCACAGCTGTGAGGGAAGGAGAAGAGAAGCATCAGAACGCAGCACTCAAACCACTTCAAACCTCAACAAAATGTCTATGAACCTTCACCTGAGCTTGTGACCTCAGCAAGTCATGTAACTTCTCTGAGCCTCAGTTTCTTTATCTACAATATTTGATGCATCAGTGACTTGAAGACAAAATATGCAAAGACACTTTACAAATATTTAATACTTAAAGACTATTTCTGGAGTAATGATAATGTTTCAGAGGAATACAGAAACAAGTAAAGGTTCATTTGATAAGTGGAAAAAAGTTAAACACAGAATAAAAGCAATAGTATCATTTTTGCTCTTTTGAACGATATGATACTTTATCCTTAGAAAAATAAACTTTGAAAAGGGAATGAATTTTTATTTAGTGAAGCAGAAGGATAGAAACAATACATGTTAGATTATTTCCAGCAGATATTAGGCTTTAGGTCTTAGGAACTAACCAGGAATGGGTCAAATTGGGGAATAAAATTACATGCAGAGTTAAAGGTGTTATATTTAAGATACTTAAAAGGCACAAGAAAAGAGAAATCAATTCTTTAAAATATTTTAAATAAAACAAAGTACAGAAAATTTGAATATACTAAGGAAAACAGAATTTGTATTTCAACTATCCTTACATAATGATCATTATTAATTTTTCTATTATTCTGACTTTTATATGACAATACACTTTGTGCACAGAAATACTTTTACCATACATTACACTTTTTTTTCCAGAGGTAATAATCAATCTGGTGTGAAATTCAGAAGCTCTTGCAAATCCCCATATTACCAAGAAAATGTAATTCATCTTAAAAGTTACATGTCCTTCATTCAAACTGTGAACAAACACTTATAAGTGCCTTTCCGAGCTGGGCACTATGATGGCTCAGTGAGAAAGACAGTGGTTCCTGGTCCTCTGGAGCTTCCAGTCCAGCAAGGATGACAGATGATTAAACAATCATAAACTGTGAAGTATGGGAAGTGCTATGATAGGGTAAATAACAGCAGGAGGAAAAATATGGAAAAAACACAGCAGGAGGACACGAATGAGAAAAGACAGAGCTACCAAGGGAAAAATGAAGGCAGTCCCAGTGGAAACCTGAGAGTAACATGTATAGGTGTTAGTGAGATAAAGTGAAGGCAGAGAGAGAGGACATGTGCACAAGCCCAGAAGACAAAATAGGAGGTTTTGAGGAACTGAACACATTCATTGTTGGTGGGGAGGAGGGAGATAGAGAGGCAGCAGGAGATACGAGAGGTGAAGTCACGAAGGGCCTTGGTGAGTCATGGTAGGAGTCTGGGGATGAAAATGGGGAAGCCTCTGAGGGTTTTTAGCAGGAAAGGAACAGAAACAGATGTGCCTCTTAGCACAGCAACTTTCTGGCTTAGAGTGTTGGTTTTCACAGGGATCTCAAGGAGGCAGCAGGAATGCTCAGAGCCTTGGAGTCATCTCTGACTCCTTTCTTTCTCTCTCACCCCATTATCCAATCCACCAGTTACCATCAGTTCTACCTTCAAAAATGTATTCAGAAACAAATGTAAATCAAAACTGTCAGAATGGCCATCACTGAAAAGACTGCAAATAATAAATGCTGGAAAGGATGTGGAGAAAAGGGAACCCTCCTACACTGTTGGTGGGAATGTAAAGTGGTGCAGCTACTATGAAAAACAGTATGGAGGTTCCTTAAAAAAAAAATAAAAAGAGAGTTACTATATGATCCAGAAATCCCACTTCTAAGCATATACCCAGTCAAAACTATAATTTGAAAAGATACACGCACCCTAATGTTCATAGCAACACTACTCACAATATCCAAGACTTAGAAACAACCTAAATGTCCACTGAAGGATAAAGAGATAAAGAAGACATGGTGTGTATATATATATGAGGGAATATTAGCCATTAAAAAGAATAAAATAATGTCATTTGCAGCAATATGGATGGACTTAGAGATTATCATACTAAGTGATGTAAGTCAGAAAGAGAAAGACAAACATCATATGATATCACTTATATGTGGAATCTAAAATATGATGCAGGAGTGGAGTTCCTGTCATGGCTCAGTGATAACAAATCCAACTAGTATCCATGAGGACCTGGGTTCAAACCCTGGCCTTGCTCAGTGGGTTAAGGATCCAGCATTGTTGTGAGCTGTGGTGTAGGTTGCAGACACAGCTCAGATCCAGCAATGCTTTGGCTGTGGTGTTGGCAGGTGGCTACAGCTCTGATTTGACTTCCTAGCCTGGGAACCCATATGTCATGGGTGCAGCCCTAAAAAGACAAAAAAATAAATAAAATGTAACACAGGAGTTCCCTTGCGACTCAGCGGGCTAAGGATCTGGTGTTGTCATTGTTGTGGCTCTGTTACAGCAGTGGTATGGGTTCGATTCCTAGCCTGGGAATTTTGCATGCTGTGGGTATAGCCAAAACAAAACAAACCATAAAATATGATACAAATCAACATACCTACAAAACAAAAAGAGCCTCACAGATACAGAGAACAAACCATGGTTGCTGGGGGCTGGGGAGAGAGGGAAGGATTAGGAATGCGGGGTTAGCAGGGGCAAACTATTTTATAGAGGATGAATAAATAACAAGGTCCTACTGGGTAGCACTGGGAACTATATTCAATATCCTGTGAGAAATAATAATGGGAAAGAATATAAAGAAGAATATATATGTATAACTGAGTTACTCTATAACCAAATATTAACATGACATTGTAAATCAACTACACTTGAAAAACATTATTTTAAAAATTAAAAAAAATATATTCAGAAACAAATTACATCTATCTGTACTCTTACTACTCTAATCTAAACCACATTCTTTTTTTTTTTTTTGCTTTTTGCTATTTCTTGGGCCGCTCCCGTGGCATATGGAGGTTCCCAGGCTAGGGGTCCAATCGGAGCTGTAGCCACCGGCCTACACCAGAGCCACAGCAACTCGGGATCCGAGCCGCGTCTGCAACCTACACCACAGCTCACGGCAACGCCGGATCGTTAACCCACTGAGCAAGGACAGGGACCGAACCTGCAACCTCATGGTTCCTAGTCAGATTCGTTAACCACTGCGCTACGACGGGAACTCCTAAACCACATTCTTCTCTTGCCTGGATGACTACTTAATACCCTGCTAACTTTAAGTCTCCCCATTTTTGCCCTTGAACCTCATAACCTGCTCCCCATATAGTATCTAAAGTGATCCTTAAAAATATTAGATCTTTCAAAACCCTCCAATGGTCTCTCATTTCACTAGAAGCTGAAATCCTCACACTGTAAGGCCCCCGTGAGGCCCTACATGACTTGGCCCCAGTGACATCACCCTTCACTGCTCTTCAGCTCACCTACTCCACTGCTCAGCAACACTGGCCCCACTGCTGTTCGGTGAACACAACTAACAACTCTTGCCAAAATCTGCTTTCCCTCCAGCTGGAACTATCTTCCTCTAGATATCTGCAGGGTTCATTACCAGTAGCTAGTTGTATTTTCTAAAAAATGATTTCAAAAACATTTCTAGTTCCAGGTGCTTTTCAAGAACCTTGCCACTCTTCCACCAAGAACCTGGGCAGGTTGCTGACAGTGCCTACACGAGGACCTCACAGACTTGTTTTGTAAAGAGCCAGATAATAAATACTAGACAGGAGTTCCCGTCGTGGCTCAGTGGTTAACAAATCCGACTAGGAACCATAACTTGCAGGTTTGATCCCTGGCCTCGCTCAGTGGGTTAAGGATCTGGTGTTGCTGTGAGCTGTGGTGTAGGTTGCAGACATGGCTTGGATCCCGAGTTGCTGTGGCTCTGGCGTAGGCCAGTGGCTACAGCTCTGATTAAACCCCTAGCCTGGGAACCTCCATATGCCATGGGAGGGGCCCTAGAAAAGGCAAAAAAAAAAAGGACAAAAAATTAAATAAATATTAGACAACTACTCCAATCAGCCCTACCATCACAGGATGAAAGCAGCAGCAGACAACATAAAGGAATGAATACGACTTCGTTCCAATAAAACTTGATTTACAAGATAGGCAATCAGTATATTTGGGCTGAGGCTATGGTTTTACCCCTCTCTGGCCTAGGCAAGAAAAAGGCAACAGAAGTAGCAAGTGACAATAAGTGACTTTTGAGGCAAGGCTTTATAAAAAAGGCAATGCAGCTGCCCCCACCTCTGGTCTCACACCATGGGCAACCTGAGCCAACGAGTAAGTGCGGCTAATCCAAAGTTGCCTTGCCGGAGAGACGGCATAGAGGCAGAGCCCCAGCTCTGTTCCCAGCCCAGAAGACACAGAGGGAAGAGTGGGCCTTCAAACAATCCCAGTCCTCAGCTCCCAACCACTCTAAGAACCAGCAGAGCAAAGAAGGGCAGCCCTGCCAAATCCTACTCAAACTGCAGATCTGTAAGCAAAATGGTGATTTTGTTGTTTTAAATCACAAGACTACAGCCCTTAGGTCAAACCCAATTTTACTGGAACACAATCACGCCCATCCACTTAAGCACTCTCTGTGGCTGCTTTTACACTGCGGCAGCAGAGCTGAACTGTATAGCACACAATATTCAACTATTTACTATCTAGCCCTTTGTGGAAAAAATCTGCCAGGCTATGTGTTAAGCCACACTGGGATGGCTTGTTCTGCAGCTGCAGATACCAAAAACACTCTCGTACTTCCTCTAAGTCTCCATATAAATACTACCTTAAAGAGGCCTTTCTTCAGCTTTCCATTAAAAAAGTGTTATCATCCTATAAATGCCATTAAAATGCCACCTCTCATCTAAAAAGTCTTTATTGAATGAGGCAATTAAAATCTTGCACCACAGTATACATATGTACATTATATATTGTCACATATTAGTAGACTCTAATTTTGTTTGATCTTCTAGACTGAAAACTACTCAAGGACTGGTAATAGCCTTAACCATTCCAGAGTACCACACCCGGAACAATATACTCTTTGAGGCCATAATAAACGGTAAATGATAAAAGATAAAAGGCAAACTGTCAAGCTCAGCATAAAATATGTCAGTGAAAATGTCTTTATAGTTCACAGAATGAGAGACTTAGAAAGAGCTACAGTAGCTGTACTTAATTATTATAGACGTATGCTGACAAGAATTAAATTACTGTGTATATTTGGGAAGAATAAGATATAGACTTCGGTAAAACACATGAATAACTGGACTAGATAAGGGGAAAATTTGCTTGTTCCTAATCTTGGGAATAAAAGGCTATGGAAGGATATTTTCATAATTATGCTTTCACATTAAGATTGCATTTATCATAACAAGTCAGTGAGATCCTCTGATGATAATTACGAAGGAAAACTCATCTGACATATTAACTATAGTTAACAAAGATTATAGGAAGGATGATTTGAATCAGTCTTGCTCCAGGCTAAGCTCAAACCTGTATAGCAAGGGGAGAGAGAGAGAGGCTGGGGGTTTGGGTGGAAATATTCTAAAGTTAGTTTGTGATGATGGCTATACAACTATAAATATAATAAAATTCACTAAATTAAAAAAAAACCTTGGAGTTCCCATCATGGCTCAGTGGTTAACAAACCCGACTAGTATCCAGGAGGATGCAGGTTAGATCCCTGGCCTTGCTCAGTGGGTCAGGGATCTGGTGTTGTCGTGAGCTGTGGTGTAGGTCACAGACGAGGCTCGGATCCCGCATTACTGTGGCTGTGGCATAGGCCAGCAGCTATAACTCCAATTTGACCCCTAGTCTGGGAACCTCCATATGCCAGGAGTGCAGCCCTAAAAAAAGGAAAAAAAAACTTGCATGGCGTCGTGCGTGGCACACATAAGTATTTGTTGAATGAAGGAATAAATGAATGAACAGGAAAGCAATAAAAAACATATTGGGTTACAGGATCAGATTTAGTTCATCTCTTCATTCAGTCTGTAGTTCTCTTTATTTGTATTTTTTTTGCTTTTTTAGGGTGACACCAGCAGCATATGGAAGTTCCTGGGCTAGGCAATGAATCAGAGCTGCTGCTGCCAGCCTACACCACAGCCACAGCAATGCCAGATCTGAGCCGCATCTTCGGCCTACACCACAGTTCATGGCCAACACCAGATCCTTAACCCACTGAGCAAGGCCAGGGATTGAACCTGAGTTCTCATGGATCCTAGTTAGGTTCGTTACCACTGAGCCACAAGAGAAACTTCCTGTAGTTCTCTTTTTACATCAAGTAGGCAATATAGAAACAGAGTGACCTCCAAAGTCAACATAAAGACTTAATTGTAATTGACAGGCTTTCCTGACATCATAAACCACAAAACTACAGCTTGAACTGTTTTTGAACAGCTGCCCAATATTCCCTTAAGGGTTTGTAGCTTTCTTTAGCACACATTCAAACATTTACAAGAAAAGCTTGCCAAAAGTTGCAGCTCAAAGTGAAGAATGATTGCTATGTTACAGACAACAGATGTAAGAATTCTTAAATTCTCTTCCTACAAATAAAAAAAAGTAAGAATTATATTTCTAATTTGGGAAGCATAAATTGGAAAATGCTATTGCTTTTTCATTTTTAAAAGTGAGTTTATTTTTCCTAATCCTAAACTATAAATCAACATTTGCTCACCATGGCATTCAACATCATTTATCTGCTTGATGTTGCTATTTACTAACAACATCCTCTCCCCACCCCACTCCCTCACAACATCTAAAAGTTCAGAGTTGTCACTGCTAACCAGATTGTCACTGGCAATCACTTACTCTAGCCAAAGGGGGCTCACAATGCAGTGTACCTCTCCTGGTTTGAATAACCACCTGTCCTTATTATCTCTCTGGAGTTGTTTTTAGGCAGTCTGGCTAAAATTTTAACCATTTTTTTCCCATTTTCTACACATCTATGACTTTCATTCCATCTCTCTTACTATATAAGTCAAAATTATTCAGAAAACTCTCAAGGAGTTAGTGGGTCAGTTTGCCCTTCCTTCCTTCTTTCTTTCTCTCCTTCCTTTCTTCGTTTAATAAACATTTATTTTATGTCATGTATTGCATTAGATCTTGATAACACAACAGGCAAATATAAAAATAATCCCTGGAGTTCCCGTCATGGCTCAGTGTTAATGAACCCAACTAGTATCCATGAGGACACGGGTTCAATCCCTGGCCCTGCTCAGTGGGTTAAGGATCCAGCATTGCTAAGAGCTGTTGTGCAGGTCGAAGACAAGGTTCAGATCTGATGTTGCTATGGCTGTGGTGTAGGCCGGCAGCTACAGCTCCAATTTGACTCCAAGCCTGGGAACTTCCATATACCGCAGTTACAGCCCTAAAAAGATAAATAAATAAATAAATAAATAAATAAATAAATAAATAAATAATCAATCCCTTACTTCAGGGAGTCTAATAGGAATCAGAAACATATAAACCCACAGTTACAAAATAATGTGATCAGTATTGCTATGGAGAGCATTTAAGGTGTTATGAGAAGAGAGAAGCGAGGGTACCTAACTATTCCTGCTTAAAGAGATGGTTTTGCAGTAGAGGTGACATCTGAACAAAGACAGGGAAGGGAAATAGTGCAAGCAAGCATACATTCCTTCATTTATTCAAAGATTAGAACCTCTACTATGTTCAAAGCTAGGGATACAGAAATGAATAAAAGGGAGTATTCCCATCCTAATGGTACTTACGTTATAGCAGGAGATGCAGAGTCGACAACTAGCCACATAATTCATTGCAACTGTCATAGTGCCACTGCCACAGAAAGGTACAAGGTGCCAAGAGAACCTAAGGGGACCTGGCTGAATGTATGGAAGGGTGGTGGAAGGTGGTGGTCAGGGGTGGCTTCTCTAAGGAAATCATGTTTAAAATGAAATGAAATCTGAAGGGTCAATATGAAAAATTCACTAGGGGAAGGAGATGTGAAAAAGCCTTCCAGAGAGAGGCAGAAGCAGAAGCACAAGCTGTAGTGTGAAGAAAGGAAAGGAAGGTTAGCTGCACTCCTGATGTTTTGTTTCACTTAGGAGGAAAGGTGTGCCAGGCCAGAATGGCCATCATCAAAAAGTCTACAAACAATAAGTGTTGGAGAGCGTGTGGAGAAAAAGGAACCCTATTACACTGTTGGTGGGATTGTAAATTGGTACAACCACCATGGAAAACAGTATGGAGATTCCTCAGAAAACTAAAAATAGAATTATCATTTGATCCAGTAATCCCACTCCTGGGCATCTATCCAGAGAAAACCAAGACTCAAAAAGACACATGTACTCCAATGTTCATTGCAGCACTATATGCAATAGACAAGACATGGAAACACCTAAATGTCCATCAACAGAGGAGTGGATCAAGAAGATGTGGTACATATACACAATGGAATATTACTCAGCCATTAAAAGGAAAGAAATAACAGCAGTTGCAGCAACATGGATGGATCTAGAAATTATCACGCTAAGTGAGACACCAACGTCAAATGCTATCACTTACATGTGGGATCTAAAAAAAGGACACAATGAACTTCCTTGCAGAACAGATAATGACTCACAGACTTTGAAAAACTTATGGTTTCCAAATGAGACAGGTTGTGGAGTGGGGGGATGCACTGAGGGTTTGGGGTGGAAAGGCTATAAAATTTGGTTGTGATGATCACTGTACAACTATAAATGTAATAAAATTCATTGAGTAATTCAAAAAAAGAGGAAAGGTGTGGATCTGAAGCAAATTTGTCACATGTTGACATGTGTTAGTTCTAAGTAGTGGTATACGACTGTTGTTTTGTTCTCTCTGTTTTATGATACTTCCATTTTTTTCCCACAAAAGTCTGTGAATCCACAACCAAAAGAGACATAAAAGCAACTAAATCAGAAACAATTTCACATGCCACATATCTATTTTCTGTTATATTGCATCATATATATCATGCATGCACATGGAATTTTTTTAATTTAACAAATTTTCACTGCTTTGGGGTACTTAATTTGTGTGAAATTAATGACCCTTATTTAAAAGCTCCACTTTGTTAGAGGAATGAGTGATATTATAAAAGGTGATAACTTATTGGAGTGGGGTTTTGCTCAAAGGCAAGAACAAAGCTTTGTATCTTTAGGTGAGAATAAATTATAGCTTCATACAAATGCACTTACTAATAAATCAAAGAGGAAATAAAGGCAGTAAATCTATGACCCAAATGCAGACTAGTTTAATGGGATGCTTTTCAGTGATTTTCAAGGACTACCAGCAAATCCTTTTAGATTTGCGGCAATAAGCAAAATGCTGTATGGTACTTAAGCACTAAAACAAACCTACATGTCCATTCTTCAGAGAAAAACGTTTCTGCTTACAGAAGATAACTCAGAGACAAAGGGTGAAGAAAATATCAAAGACAGATCAAGGAAGCTAATAATTGCTTTAAAGGTGACTGTTATGCACATAGAGGCAAGAGCTATCACAGATATCTTACTATTAATCCATCCAAATGATTAAAAGAAATGAAATACATCAAATGTGGCATTTTGTTCCAAATGATAGTGGTTTCATGTTGTAGTAAGAACCTAATTTTGGACTTCTGGATTTCTCATAGAATAATTTGTACTTAAAAATGTATTACTAACTTAAGAAAATTAAGTATTATAATCTTATTTATCTTCTTATCCATTTTTCCATTGCTTCATTTATACACTCTTTAATATCTTTCCAGTAATTTGCTAGCACAAGCAGCTGATAAATTATTTTTTGTCACTGTTGTTTGCCAACTATTTTAGTCAGAAGCTTGTCTGACTCCTTCACATCTCATAAATATAACTAACAGTTGTATTCTACTTAACATCGATAGTGCTGTCTTCAAAGATGAGGCTGGGCCCCACGCATTAACTTCCAGCAAAATGGCATCTCATGTTATTTCCGTACAGGGCAACATTTAGAGGAATAACTACACTGTGCTCAGTGAAGAACCAAAGTCCAAGTGCCAAGTGCCTTAGGCATCTGTCCTTAGAAAAAGTTCCCTGCTACTCCCTCTTTGGAGCAAGCCTGGACTGGAAGGGGTTTACCGTGACACAGAAATACAAAAAAGGTCCTATGGGACCCATATCACTTTGGGCCAGGTCAAAACCAAGTTACTTAGTTTTTCTTTGGGGGAGACAGCATGCAGATAGGGAAAAAAAAAGTGAGCTAGAAAGTAAGAAATGATCTGGATTTAATCTCTGAGACTCCCCATATAACTGTGGGCAAATAACTTAACCTCTGTAAAAGAGGACTAAGACTCCTCACTGGGTACATGTGAGCATGTATGTGAAAGCATGTATATGAGGGTGTCTAAGAGGCATCTACTAAATATTATTTTCTTCCCTTACAGTATTACATCATAATGGGGTCTTTGGGCTATACCTTTAAAATACTCAAAAAGAACCACACCTATCAGTGTCTCAGTCCACCTTTAATCATTTCTGGGCCTATCACACCTAATCTCTGATTTGTGTACTTTAGGGCCCTCTGAATTTTATAATCTCAGAGTTCATGGAGGTGCAAAATATTATCCAGGCTTCTAAGCAGAACCATTCTTAAATGACCTGAAAATTATGATCTACTGTATTTCTAAGAATCTCTAAAGGGACTTACAAATCACTATTGGTAACTCATTACATTAATTCAAATTCCTCATAAACAAATTCCTACTAATGTCTAAATGAGGCACTGAAGTTCCTTTCCTACCTTACTTTGTGAACATGATAAATTACAGACCCATTATACCACATTCCGTAAGGTATGAAAACTGTAATCATGCTCCTTCCATCCAGCTCCTCACCAGGCAAACAAAATAATATCACAGTCATCAAAGCATCTAAGTGTTCATTAATATAAATTCATCACAAAGCTTAATAGGAAGAAAAGAAAGTGGGCTTTGAGGGTCTGTTATATATACTTATTAGCTACGGGGACCTCCGGCAAGTTACTTAACCTCTCTGAGCTTCATTTTCCATATCTCTAAAATGAAGATAATATTATGTTATAGAGTTGTTTATTTAAAGGGTTAAATTAAGGAGTTCCCATTGTGGCTCAGGGGTTAGCAAATCCAACTAGGAACCATGAGGTTGCAGGTTCGATGCCTGGCCTTGCTCAGTGGGTTGAGGATCCAGCATTGCCATGAGCTGTGGTGTGGGTTGCAGACACGGCTTGGATCCGGCGTTGCTGTGGCTCTGGTGTAGGCCAGCGGCTATGGCTCCAATTCGACCCCTAGACTGGGAACCTCCATATGCCGTGGGAGCAGCCCAAGAAATGGCAAAAAAAAAGACAAAAAAATAAACAAATAAATAAAGGGGTAAATTAAATGAAATAATGTAGACATTGAAAATATAGTTACTACTGTCATCTTAAAAAGAAGGCTGAAGAGAAAAAAAATCCCACATACCATGTTTACTGCATCTTGATCAAAAGGATTCCATTCTATATTCTGAGGATAGTGGGCCAGAACTTTGGATTTGAATGTTCTTCTCAAAGGACTCTGGTCAAAATTTTCACCTATAACAGATAATTAATAATTAGTTAATATCTGGAATTTTTTCAAAAGCATGTCATAGTTTTATTTTGTAGATACACTGACTGATAATGTTGAAATCTCATTCAATTTCTATCTCTAATTGTCTGAATTGTAAATTTTTCAATGGATAACTGAAAAGGAACTGTTAATAAGAGATCTCCATTTAAAACTTCAGAAACTGAATTTTAAAATCCTGGCTAGACAACTGATACTAAAAATCAAGAAATGTTAAAATAATCCTTGCTTGTAACCTAATTACTGTCCTCTATTTAGAAACATTTAATTCACTAAAGAAACAACCTGAATTAAGTTAATTGTACTTAAGATCCCGAAACTTTGTACATGTATAGACCCAATGCTGCAGAGCCCCAAAGAGGCAACTTTGCTTGTATTCCTACCAAAATCTCTAGTAAACATGACTGCATCTCCATGCTTTTACAGGTAACAGAATTAACAGAATCAGAAACATGATTACTGAGTGTCTGCTTTAGTAGACAGAAAACATTAAGCTCACTAACCTCTGAAAAGAGACAAGCTGTTCTAAGCCCAATTCATCACCTGTTAAAATTCTGGCAAGGTAAAAAGCTATCCCTTGATTATCATATATAAGAAAATTCAGTAAAAGCTGTCAGCTCAGTTCTTCACCTCATTGACTAAATTAACTCTCATGAGACCTATAACCCCTAAATGCCTCGGTTTCATAAAATATTTTAATGTGAATGGATCTGGAAGTCTCAATGTCACAAAGTTGAGATTAAAAAATTAGAAGCCCTTGGGAGCAAAACTATTCTGTCTCCTGTGCTTTTTCTACTTTTTAGGTTCTAATTAAGTGTAAAACACAAGCTGATGTATCAAAAAATAAATACCACTCACCAGTATTTGTACAAGTAAAAAATATCATAAAGTAATACGTGAGTCACATGTGGACATCTAATTAGGCTCATTTCCATCTCTGGTAAAAATATAAAAGATGGATACTAAAACACCTTTCAGTACAAAACTTAACAGATCACAGAAGGAGGGAAAAAAATCACACTCTAAAATCTTGCTGGAGACTGCAATATAAAAAAACACAGCGTTTTTTTGAATAAGGACACATAATTTAAATAGATTTGCTGCAGCAACTAACCTATTACTTTCAATTTAAGTGCTTGGATAAAGGTAATTTTCCTCTGGAAACACTTCATCTCTACATCTTTTTACCCCATATTTCCATCTTCTAAGAGATAGAGAACTTTCATTTCCAGAAGAGAAACTGTTAAAGGCATCCCAAAGGAAAGTTTATCATTTCTGTGCCATGCTTCTAGCTTATGTGAATGTGGAAAAGTCAATTGAAAATGCGCAGCTATCCACGGGCCACTCTGAAGACAGCAGTCAGGGTTCTGCATGGTCAACTTCAGGAAGGGTAAGTGGTATCTTTCAGCTAACATTAGATTCTTCTACAAACACTAAGAATTTTCAGATTATTCACTTCTTCATTAAAAAAAAAAAAAAAAGGTTACTTTTCAGTTCACTTTAAGTAGACAAAAAGTAAAACAAAATTTTTCTCCTGGTCTGGAGTTCCCTTCTGGCCAAGCAATTAAGGATCCAGCATTGTCACTGCTGTGGCGTGAGTATGATCCTGGTAGGGGGACTTCTGAATGGCAAAAATATTTTTTTTCTCCTGGTTCTAAGGTTTAAGTTGCTGATTGTGCTAGTGAAACAGCAACAGGATATCTTCAGATAATACTGGGTCATCAAGGAACCCTCTCCTGTGCCCACCCCCAAATACCAAAAACGCTTATTTTATCATTCAAAAATGTAAATAAAATATGAGATACTGTAGGGGCAGAAGAAACAGCACATAACTCAAGATATAACTCCTTGCAACACTTACCTTTTAATGAATTCCTGTCTGAGTTTGGTTAAAATAGTAACATTATCTTTATTCATCTATCATGTTATTAATGGGACAGGAGATAAATCAGAAAAGACATGACAGTGCCATTTTCAATATAATTGTTCTGATAACTAAGGAACACCACACCCTCTTGAGGCACAATGAATCAACCACAAGAGGAGAGAAGGAAAACTACCTCCAGAGACAAAGAATTTTACAAAAACAAAACTCCACAAAACAGAAATACAAATCTAACAAAAGAAAAACAGAACCACCACCATCACCACCACCACCATCACCACCACCACCATCACTGATTAGACTGCTTTAAAAGGGAGGAAGATCACTGCTACATTTACACAGCTGTCTTGGCAAATATTATTTCGAAGAAAATTTGGAAAAGAACTAAGTAGAAATTCTGATAATGCTGTTAAGGATTTAGAAGTGAGTAAATGCAGCTATTCCTACTAGTGCCAAAGAAGAGAAACCTGGAGATGATTCCTTGGGGGATGTGAGACAGGGGAACAAGTAACCTTCACAGTTTTAACCCGGAAACTTCTAACTTAGAATTTACTGCTAGGACTTGGCAGAAAAAAATAAATCAGTCTAAGAATTTGGATTCTAAGGAAATGGAAATTACATAAATATCCTTAACTTAAAATTCACTTTTTAAACACTATCCTGAAATAAACAAGGATTATAAATTTGTGCAAATATTAATATCCTATATGACAGCTACGTGTAGACTTAATTCCAAGAGATAGTGCCAAGTAACCTCCTACTAAACTTAAGCTGCAATTAAGCCTTTCCTCCTAAGAGAATAGGACATATCTGCCAAGAGAGCTTAAAGACTAATGAATAATTTTTTCAAGGCTTGGAGCAAATGAGTTCTTTACGAAAATTAAGATGCAAATGAGGGAACAGAAATAGAAAATAATACCTAGTTTTTGCCTAAGCAAAACTGAATAAACAATTATGATGGGCTTGGGGTGAATTAAAATAATAACTTCTTACACCTCAGCTTTTATTTTTATTTTTACCTGAAGTCGTATTTGCAGCATCTTGGCTCTTGCCATGACGATCTGCTTCTAGCCATTGGTACAAAACTACATAATGTAATGGAAACAAAAAAGCTTTATGAACAAAGAAACACAAACAAAAAAGCAAAAATGACTTTGAAGAATGGAAATGAGAAAAAAAATTAAACAAAAGCAATTAAACATGAAACATTAACATCAACGGAAAATAGCTTAACATGAATAGTACATAGTTTATAAGCTATTAGTAATAAGAAAGCAAAGAGAAGAGAAAATTGTATTTTAATATAATATGTGAAATGATATTTAAACATCTGTAACAGTTACTGGAAAAAGCTCACATTCCGTTCTTAATGCTAATTTAAAAGAAATATCAGGAGAAAGCTAATGTTTCCATGGTCAGATATAATAAAATACGACAGTAAGATTAAATGACAAACTATGAAAATTGCATCCCAACCTCTCCACAGCTATGGGAAAGGGTGACATCCAAAAAACTGACTCTACCAAATGCTGACAAATATGTGAGGAGACACAACTTTCATAAATTGCTGGTGGTAATGCAAAATGGTACAGCCACTTAGGAAGACAGTTTGGCAGTTTCTTCTAAGATCATACCTACTGTACGATCCTATAACCCCAGTCTAATCAGCTGAAAAACAAGACGACTTCCAAGAGGAGTCATCTACAATATACCTGATGAATATGTGTCAAAACTGTCAAGTTCATCATAATGAGGAAAGTCTGAGAAACTGTCATAGCCAAGAGGAGCCTAAGGCGACAAGACAACCCAATGTAATGTGGTGTCCTGGATGGGATCCTCCAACAGAGAAAGGACAGGAAGTAAACACAGGGAAATATAACAGAGTATAAATTTTAGTCAATAATGTATCATATTGATGTTTTAATTACAACATGTATATCAAACGATGCCAAGATGTTAACAACAGGGAAAAATGTGTTGGATGCAGGTATGGGCGGTTGTATATAGGAACTCAGTATTATCCTCTCAATTTCTCCATAAATCTAAGACTGCTCTAAAAATCAAGTCTGTTTTAAGAATTGCATTCCAATATTAATGTAAGAATAGAAACATATCTTACAAGTAGTCAATCTTTTGGAAATCACCACGCAAACATCAACTGAAGTTTGATGTACAGAGATATCATTAATCAACTATCTTCTTATGTAACTATTAACCAAGAAGTGTCAACTCTTGGGGAGAAGTTTGCTACAGTGAGGACATAGGCTATTAAAAAATTCACACTAGAGCTAACTTAGCAGCTCTGAATATTCATTCAAACTTCTGTATGCCTTTTATGGGTTACCTAGATGACTACAATTTTTAGACATTTTAAAAGAGATGTCAGAGTCTTTCCTTTAAAGAGCCAAATAATGATAACTGTAGGGTCCTAATAGCCAGAGAGCCTTCCTGTCTACATCTCAAAGGTTTGAATGACCCCAGGAGAGTAGCACAGGCTAAGATTATACTCTGGGGGGCTATTTACCCAGGGATATTGTAAGAGTTCTAGATCCCAAACAAGGTTTACAGAAACTTTCTATGCCCTCCCTCCACAAAAACAACAAGAACAGGGCTGGGAAAGTGCCTGTGGAACTCCTGAACTGAAGGAATAAAGGAACTGAATTATTATACATGGCTACAGGCACCCTGAAATCACAACAGAAGATGTCTGTATCTTTAGCAATAGCCAGAACTGTGAAATGACATTCATTCATCATCAGTGATAGATGGCCCCAAACAGCCCCCACACATACACCCAGTGTGCAAAATCCTTGGTTGAGGGTGCCCCACCTCCACTCCTCCAGGATACCGCACACTCCTGGGAGGCAATATCATTACAATTGGAACTAACATGAAAGAATTCGAGAAGCAGACCTCATTCATTAAATACATACTAAGGGCTTTTCCTCTTTCTACTTCATATCCCAAATTGCTGTAGCTATGGCATAGACCTGCAGCTGAGGCTCATATTCAACCCCTAGCCTGGGAACTTCCATATGCCACAGGTGTGGCCCTAAAAAGCAAAAGCAAAAACAAACAAAAAAACCCCAAAAAACAAAAAATCAAAAATGAGACACATGAGGAGTTCCCGTTGTGGCGCAGCAGAAACAAATCTGACTAGGAACCATGAGGTTGTGGGTTTGATCCCTTGCCTTGCTCAGTGGGTTAAGGATCCAGCATTACCGTGAGCTATAGTGTAGGTAGCAGATGTGGCTCAGATCTGATGTTGTTGTGGCTGTGGTGTAGGCCGGCAGCTATGGCTCCAATTGAGCCCTAGCCTGGGAACCTCCATGTGCCATAGGTGCAGCCCTTAAAAAAAGAGAGAGAGAGAGGGAGACACACACACATACACAAATAAAAACTAATCCATTGAAAGGTCTAAAAGTTCTGCCCAGGTCTTATCTAAAGCCTATCCTGCACTGGTTAAGGTGGAAACTCTTGGTTGTGGTCAGCGTTACCACTGCCATTATATTTTCCAATTACTTCATACAGCCTCTGTTTCTGATTTTACTGAACAAAAAGAAAAAAGAAAAAATATAAAAGCTATTTCAGGTCAATTTACTCTGGCCAGCTACATAGAGAATGGTACCTAAGCAAAAACCATATTAATAGATTTAGAGGTTCAATTATTTTATCACTGCCTTCAGATTACCAAAATCCAATTAACTATGGTCTAAATAATTCAGAGAATTTCCAGTGAAATAAGTGCATGTGCTTCATGCAAAGCCACGTAATGTGAATCACCATTAGACCAGTCTGGATTTCAAAGTCCACTTTATAGCACATATATTTAAAAAGATAAAGTATGATTACAAAAGAAACATGACTAATATTTTTACATAATATACTGGAATATATATAGGCATTTCTAGAAGGATTGAGCTCTAAAAATTTCTTAACCCTCATAAAGTATCTCTTTATCATATTACAAAGAGTCTGCACCACTTGTCTCTTTGTAGATGATGTAAGAATACCAGGAACACACCTCTCTGCTCACTGAGGCACGAGATCTGGCCTTCTGGTAGCTCCATGCTTCCTGGCAATTGGAAACTGGGAGTCGGGACCCTGCCCCCAGCTCCACGCCTCTCGTGGGGGTCTCCATGGCCTGTGCATGGGGTCACAAGTAGATGTGAGACTTATGAACCTTGGAGCTATTTCTCAAGCTGAATGCACCTGATACACATCTCCTCACTCACCCAGTGAGTTCCCTCCCTCGCTGTCCATTTCCATCACAGCCTATTTCTGAGCAAGGTCTTTCTCTGCAAAACAAGGCCAAGTCTCCTAATTGTTCCCCATGCTCCTTGCAGGATACCAAGTCTAGATGTTTTAAAGAAAGTTTGCTGATAGGAACAATGAAAGAAGGGAAGCTGAAACAGGTCATCTCTTCTGCCCTGCCCTTTTTCATTTTGTTCCTTTTCTCCCTTAAGTACAGACACAGACACAGACACACAAACACACACACACACAAACACCTCAGTAAATTTTCCCCAGTATTCTGACAAAAGGTGAGAGGAATATATGGAGAAACTACAGATGCTGCCTATGAAATTCATGCTGAGGCAAAGAAAAAGGGAAGATGTAAGGGTGGGGTAACTCTTTTCCCCATGTCTACCCCTACAGGCCTCCAAAGACCCAGCCTGAACCGGCACGAGCAGGAGGTGGGAGAGGGAATGCTAAACAGCAGTGGGTCCTTCAAGAGACTGACTAGGGAAAGAGAAGGGGGGGGTGGGAACCTTCAGGGTGGAAACTAAAATGAAGGGGCACTTCTGTGACATTCACACGTGCTGTCTCTACACCACAGTAAGCTGACCTCTTCCAGGCAGGTCTCCCAGGAGGCTTCGTATTCATTACTCATTCCAACGATTCTACAACTATTTAAATCATCTCTGGAGTTCCCATCGTGGCTCAGTGGTTAACGAGTCCTACTAGGAACCATGAGGTTGCAGGTTCGATCCCTGGCCTTGCTCAGTGGGCTAAGGATCCGGAGTTGCCATGATCTGTGGTGTAGGTCGCAGACGCGGCTTGGATCCCACATTGCTGTTGCTGTGGTGTAGGCCAGCAGCTACAGCTCTGATTCGACCTCTAGCCTGGGAACCTCCATATGCTGTGGCAGCAGCCCAAGAAATGGCAAAAAGACAAAAAAAAAAAATATATCATCTCTGAGTCAGGGACGTAGAGGTCAAGACCTGATGAAATAATAGCCACCACATAGCTAACACAGAGAGCCTACTGCAGGCAGGGGTTACTCTAAGTGCTCTACATATACTCACTCATCATCATAATTACTCCACGGAGTAGGTCTTATTACTGTCCTCATTTTATAGATGTAGAAACTGAGGCACAGTATCATGAGTCCAATGTCAGATAATTAGAAAATTCAAACCTAAGCAGTCTGGCTCCAGAGTCTGGGATCTTATTCTCCTTGCAGCAAGGAGACGAGGACATGGATGCACCTGAGTTACATGGTAGAAGGTGCGGTCGGAGAGGTAACCAGGAGCCAGATAAAACAGGGCTTTGTGGGCCATGGTGAGGACTTTTGACTTTATGCCGAGTATCACAGCAAGTAACTGGACTGTCTTAAATAGAGAAGTGCCTTTGTTTTAAAAAGATCATCCTGGCGACTGAGAGAACAGACAGCAGTGGGCAAGAAAGAGCGGGAGCAAAGAGGTCAGTTAGGAGGCTTTTGCAACGGTCAAGGCAGATGATGGCAGCAGGGATTACAGAGAGTGCCAAGGTGCTAGAAGTGAGAAGACTCTAAATATACTATGAAGGGATAAAATATACGACTTGCTGCTGGATGAGATGAGAGAAAGGGGTAGTCAAGAAGGATACCATGACAGCATGGACTGTGGTCTAAACACCTAGATGAACGATGTAGCTTATTACTGAAACACGGAACAGTTGAGAAGAAGGGGGTTTTACTGGGGTGAGGGTGGGGGTGTCAGGGAATAAAGAATTCCATTTTAGACATGTTAAGTCTAGGATGCCTATTAGATATCCAAGAAAAAATTCTGAGTAAGCATTCAGTTACACAGATTTAAATTCAGGGGAAAAGTTAGAAACTCAGGGGTCAACATCAAATAGAGGTTATCTAACACCACAGGGCTGGATAAGATCACCTAGGAAATGAAGACAGGAAGAAAGAAGATGAAGAAATGAAGGCTAGGCTCAGAGCCCTAGAGGACGCAAGGAACATTAAGAGGCTGGGAGGAGGATGAGGAACTGGCAAAAAGGTAAATGAGAAAAAGAAGCCTGTGAGATTAGAGAAAAACCAGAAGCATCATGGAAGTCAAGTAAAGAAAATGTTTTAACAAGGAGCATGCTGACAACACGGAAGTCACTGTGACCTTGACAAAGAGATAGGGGTGAAAACCTGTCTGGTGTTGCTCCAAGAAAGACTGCAAAGAGAGGAAGTAGAGGCAGAGAGCATAATTAACTCCCAGGAGTTCTGCTGGAAAGATGATGAAAGGATATTGGAGGAGAGCATGGAGTCGAGGGAAGGGTTTTTGGTTTTGTGTTTGTTTTTCTTTTTCTTTTTTGGCCCCTCACCCCCACCCCTAGCATATGGAGTTCCCAGGCCAGAGATCAGATCTGAACCGCAGTGGTGACCTACTCCACATCTGTGGCAACGCTGGATCAACCCACTGTGCAGGGCCAGGGATGGAACCTGCGCCCAGGCACTCCAGAGTAACCACTGATCCCACTGCACTACAGAGGGAACTCCGGTTTTGTTCATTTTTGTTTGTTTGTTTTTTAAAGACAAGAGGATATGAACTCATTCAAACAACATTTCCAGTGTGCCTGCACTGTGCCAGGCAGTCTCTGATGCTCTAGATCTGATCAAGACAGTCCAGTCCTATGGGGATCTCTCACTCTCCTACCTTGCTTTTCATAATTCTAGCACAGAGAGCTAGTTTGCCCATCCCATACCAAATTATGGCAGATACAGGTTGTACACTTCGGGTAACCACACTTCGTATCCCCAGCACACAGCTTACCTATTTTATCCTTTTGAATCTTTATGGAGCAGAACCCTGTGGGGACCTTCTAGGTACAAATCCTTTCCACGCCCCCCATTTCTAGTTTGCAGGAAATAGGCTTCATTCAGCCTCCATGACTTTCCCTGAGTTCCAAAGGGCAGATTCAAATAGTTGTGGAAAGTAACATAATGTCTTTTCTATCAAAGGAATTCTTGGTTACTCCATTTTGTCTGGTTTAAACTAAAACGCCTTCCTGAGGACCGCCCCCCCTTTCTCCCAGTAACAATTTGTTTCAAATTAACCAAGGGAGAAGAATGTGCCACCTGACCTGACCAATGGGAAGGGGACAGGTACATCACCTGCATTAGGGATAAATAGAGAGGGTCTTTTCTTCTTTGCATGCTTTTTGAGTACCCCGTGTTCGTGTGTCTCATTTTCCAACAATGACAATCTGAGCCATCTCCCCAACATAGTGGCTTATCAGGAAAGGGAGGGGATGCAGAAACAAAGGAGCAGTCAAGATACAATGGTGGGTCCTGAGCAGGGTCCTCCTTCAGCCACAAGGAATATACATAACAAAATATATTTGAGTTCTTCTGCAGCAGCTAAGGCCCCTACCCAGCTGGAGGATGGCAACTTCAGACTGAGCACAAGATGCATGGAAAATCACCGTATTACCTCACCACCAGTCAAACAGGAGAAAGTGTGTGCACAGTGGAAGATAACAAAGACTCTGACCCTCTCCGGAAGTAGCTGTCCCTTTAAAAACTTTCATAGTCGAGCATAATCTTTGACGCTGGTTTTCAAACATGAGTCTTCTTTCTCCCCAAGGTACCAGCGTGAACTGAAATTTAGAACTTGCCATCAGCCTCTACTGCAGCTGCCTTGCAGCACCCGATGAGCGAAGCTCAGGGTGGAGATCAGGAGTGAGGCACTCTGTGCTCTGGGAAACTGGAAGAACAGGTCTTCAGATAGACATTTTTAGGAGAAGATGTTTATGAGCCCAATACTTGCATCTCTCCATATCTAGAAAAATGGTGAAATCTTTCAAAGATGACTGAGTCTGTGACTAGTAGTAACCTTCAGAAGACCAGCAGCAAGGCTGCATGAACCTCACCCTTCACTTTTAAGACATATCTTGATATTTCCCCTTTGGGGCAGTATTTCAGATAACTCTGTAGCAACTCCTGAGCTGCAGCTAGTGGACAAAACAAAAGCTGTCATCTGTGAGAACATCCACTCCCAAGGATGGGCCAGTGAGCCCTGAGGGAACTCAGGAAAGCATATCAAAGGAGTGATTCCAGTAAGCCCAGACCATAAAAGCTGGTTTTCTGTGAATCTTCTGTAAATCTGGTTATCTGTACATCTTTTGTTCCTACTATGTTCCCTTTGTTACAAAAACTCATATGTCTAGCTTCCCCCCTCCCCTCCTCAGAGTGGTTTTTCAGGGATACCTGAGATGCTGTCTCCCAGGCTTAAGTCCTAATTTCACCCCAAATAAAACTTAACTCACAACTTTCAGGTTGTATTAGCCTGTTGAATAAAGCAATCTTTTCATTTCTACCAGCATTTGTCTTTCAAGTACCGGCTTTTGAGAGGTAAGTAGTGGAACCTGACTTTGGTAATGTTTATAACAGGACGCGGAACCCATGGGACATGATCTATTCTCCCTCTGGCACTCCCTGGAACAGTTCCTTTCTCACTTGGATAAGCCATGCCAATTATCTTAGTGCCAGTGTACAGCTATCACTGATCCTGGATCTATGACAGACAGCAGGTGCTCATCAACATCCATGTTCTCCCCTTCCCAACATCCTTGCATCTGGGTGCGGGCCAAATGACTAGTTCTTGCCAAAGAAATGTGAGCAGAAATGATATGTGTCACCTCCAGGTTGAGGAAAGACAATCTGTCTTTCTTCTGCTGCTCATCAGCTAAATGCAAATGGAAAAGATGGGGAGATCATACATGGCAGAAATTTGGGTTCTTGAATGTCTCTGCAAAATAGAGCCCCTCCCCACCTGGCCTACATTAAACTAAACAATAAGTTAGAAATAAGCTTCTATTGTCTTGAGCCACTGATAGTTTGAAATTAGCACAGCAGTTAGCTATTTATATGTTTCTGGATTAGTCTGAGTTTTAATTTGTATCAGTTTTGACCTTCTGAATACAATGCCAATCCCTGACTATACTGTGCCTTTTCTTCTTTGGCAAGGCTCTACACTGCCTGCTTCTGTGTTCAGATATATGATGAGTACACGGGATAGAATTTGCCCATTTTTTATGGATGCTCTCTACCTTTTATAGAAGAAGTCATAGATCCACTACTAAGCTATCAAGACCACAGGTTTTAACTCATGATGGACCTATTAGTCTTTCTAAATCCACAACCTCTAAATCCAGTTGGTGATCTTGCAAGTGTCGGCTGCTGGTCACAAAGGGAATCAAGCAAAAGAAGCTGGAGGGATCTCTGAAAGTTCATGGACCTCAATTAAGAATGTTCATCATGAAGAAACCTGAAACCAGGGAATCTTAAAAGTTTATTTTGATTAAGATCTTACTACAACTACCACTAAGACTGCCCTGATTCCAGAGGTTTCCCAGGCCACCTGCACTTCTCACAGACTGGCTACACATTTAGGGATTCCCACAAACCCCTCAGGTTTGATCATTTATAACTCACAGAACTCAGGGAAAGTGCTATGCTTAACAGTTTTATTACAAGGGATACAAATCAGAAGGACTAGACCAACGAAGACACAAGTTGAGGTCTGGGACAGAATGCAGAACTTTCATGCTCTTTCCTTGTGTATTTGAGGCAGAATTATAACTCAAGTAGCCAGTGTAGGAGCATGGGCTTCGAGGCATTCTTTGAAATGCTATTATTTAACATTTGTGGTTTAAGGGCTCCACCGAGTAACACCCCCACAGGCCTTGTTTACTATAGGGTGTGTACCTACGCCCAAATGGACATTAATCTCTAACCCCCTGTGACTCAATCCATGGGAAGAGAAGGGCAAAGAACCATGAGACTATGGGACATTTCCACCCCTAAGATCCCTATTGGACAAGGACTGATATGGTTAACTGGGCAAGGCCAATGGGAGAAAACCACAACTTTCTAGACTCCACAATGGTAACTCCCATCTCTAAGGGATAAAAACCCCTACAGGACAATAGAGAGGGGGACTCTTCTTCCCCCTCCAGCTGTCCTGGGAGCTGTTGTAATAAAAACTTTGCTTGCTTGCTGTTTGTGTGTTCGCAAAGTTCCGTGAACAAGAACGTGAATTCCAGCAACATCTTTCCGACATCAGAATCAGGCTGTGTCACACACACATGCACACACCCCCCCGAAAATAGGTTTACCAACCACGAAGCTCCACTAAGCTTTGACGCATAGTTTTTAATTGAGACTCCATTACACAGGCATATTTGATTAAATCATTAGCCCTATGACTGAAATTCAATCTTCAACCCCCAGGTTGGCTCAAAGTCCTTCTGGTGACCAACACCTACCGGAAGCTACCTGGGGTCCCATCATCAGTTACCTCACTAGGATAACACTCTTATTACCAGAAAATTCCCAGGGTTCTAGAAGTTCCACGCCAGGAACTCAGGACAAAGACACAGAAGTTCTTGTTTGGCACTGTGCATCCTACCACCAAGCATAAAACACAATAGTACATTATTTACTTGTAAAAATAGCCTCAACAACAACCCAGGATCTATAGTCCTCTGATAATGAGGAATAAACAGAATGTTCTGCTCCTAACCCATGCTTGTCACACCATCCCTTTTGTAATAAAATATGAAACAAGAAGGAAAACTTTAAAAAAGCCACTGAAGTAGCATAACTGATACAATGAAATGCTCTAAGAGGAAAGAATCCATGCTTTTTAGGTTAATAATGAAATAAGTACCATTTTCTTTTTTTGACCAGTGTTTAGTAAATGATTTTTATTATTCTGAAGAATATGTAAGTGATTTTCAAATAATAGTTATAGCCAAGAAAACAAGGTTCTAGTTCTAGTCAAATATCCTGGAATCTAGTACCTTGGAGTACATCACAATTTCTTTGAGCAAAAATTTCCTCATACATAAAATACAGATTTTGTTACTAAAACACATTAGAAATTCCCATTATGGCACAGCAGAAACGAACCTGACTAGTAACCACAAGGTTGTGGGTTTGATATCTGGCCTCGCTCAGTGGGTTAAGGATCTGGCATTGCTGTGAGCTGTGGTATAGGTCCAGGTCGCTGGGTCCCACACTGCTGTGGCTGTGGTGTAGGCCAGAAGCTGTAGCTCCGATTTGACCCCTAGCCTGGGAACCTCCATATGCCATGGGTGAGGCCCTAAACAAAAAGCAAAACAAAAAACAAAAAAACCCCACATTATTAGTATGTAGTATTACCAGATATCTATCTTCTATGAGAATCATTTATCTAACATATCTCTAGGAAAGCATGTCAATGTTATTATTCATGTTACATTTTAGCTTACAAAATAAAGCAAATCTTCCCCAATTGCTAAAGAACTTATTCTCTGATAAAGAGCTTCCAAGACAGCCACCTTTGCCTTCAGAAACAAAAGCAAGTCACCCACCTTTAAAATATTCATAGCTGACAAGTAATACTATAGAGTTGGAGTTGTGAGACATTCAAACCAAGGCTGTTCTGATGCTTGGCTTAGAGAAGAAGGTATCTGTACAGAACTAATGATGACTTTCCTCTCTATTTCCATTCATGACTTTTGCTGCCATGCTCACACACACACACATTTTATATATATATAGAGTTCAGACATACATGTAACTCAGTTTACTGTACACAGGTACAGAAATCAATTTACACAAGAATATGAGTTTATTTCCCCTACTATCTTAAAAAAAAAAAAAAATCCTGCATAAGAGGTCAACAATGTAAATCAGGAGTTACAGGTATAGAATTGAGTTCTTAACAGAATGAGAAGGCAGCCCTGCTGTAACTGGACATTTGTGCCCTGCTTACAAAAACTGGAGAAAGCTAGATGATGTTTGATTTAGTGTCTTTTGTGTTTCAGGTGATTACGGAATGGCCTTCTAAGTGAGGATAATTAGTGTTCTGATCGACACTTGAATCTAGTTTAAGATTTTAACGTTACCCTCTTTTTGATGGGGCAGGCTGAGCCTAACCAAGGTATAGCTGCATAACTGGTGGCCAAATGCCATTCGAAGGAAAACAGGACTTTGAGTTTTGTTTGAATACATATTCTTTAGCAGTTTAAAGTAGTTACTTACTTTTATGCCCTTGTAAGAATGAAAAATATGACACATAAATTGGATTAGGTTACTTGAAACTGGAGGGACTGACTCAATCAACATCACATTATTCACCCTTACATCCTCAACACCTACTTAATACTGTGCCTGGTACATATTCCACCAGAATAAATGGATATATGAATGAAAACTGTACTCTTAGGTCTGAATCATATACTCCAGAATTTGTAAGACTTAACTTATTTAAAGAACTGGTAGCTGTGAAAATGATTCATTTTAAAACTTTGACTATATAAACTGAAATGTAATTTAAGTAGAGGAATAAAATTAGTCCATTTTCTTTAGAACATTTTAGTTCTTTTCCAATTTGTGCTGACTTATAAATTAAAATCTGATACCTTATTTCAAACATAAGAACATAAGGATATTATTGTATCATATGTCCACCATGGTGTCACATAATCAGAATTTTATTATTCTTTGCTTTGAATCAAGGATTTCATGGCTAACTTTTTTTTTCAAAGCAAACTTTAGGCTTTGGAATAGTTTTAGATTTATAGAAAAATTGAGCAGGTAGTACAGAGTTCCAATATACCTCCCAACCAGTTTCCCTTATCAGTAAATATTACATTTGTTACAACTTATGAAGCAATATTGATACATTATTATTAACTAAAGTCTATACTTTTCAGATTTCCAAAGTTTTCACCTAAGGTCCTTGTTTTTGTTCCAGAATCCCATCCAGGATATCTATCACATTACATTTAGTCATCATGTCTCCCTAAGCTCTTCTTAGCTGTGACATTTTCTGAGACTTTCCTTGTTTTAGATGACATTGATAGTTTTGAAGAGTACTTGTCAGATATTTTAAAGAATGTCCCTCGAATGGGATTTGTCTGATGTCTTCCAAATGATTAGACTGAGATTATGGGTTTGGAGAGGAAGATCATTGAGGTAAAGTGGCATTCTCATCACATTATATCAGGAATATACATCAGCATGACTTATCACTGTTGATGCTTACCTTGATCATCTGACTGTAAAAGTCCCTCTATTTTCTCCCCTTTCAATACTATAATCTTCAGAAGGAAGTTACTATGCCCTGCCCACACTTAAGGAATGAAGAATTGTGCTCCATGTCCTTGACAGTAGAGTATTTACATAAATTATCTGGAATTCTTCTGCAAAGGAGATGTCTCTCCTCCCCTGTTTATCAATTTATTTGATCAACTTACTTACATCAGTATGAACTCATGAATATTTTATATTTTAGGTCAAAATGCAACATACTCCTATTTTGTTGTTCACACAGCCACTGGGAACTCTTTCATTTGGCTCTTGTGCCCCCGTAACATCCTCCTATCTGTGTGTCATTTTTTGGTTTTGGTTTTAGCACTTTCCTTAATTTTTGACACTATAGAACGACACTATAGGCTCATCCTGAATATTTCCTGCTCCATTTCTAGAACCAGCCGTTTCTTCACGGATTGATCCTTTAATTGGAAAATGGTATTAGAAACCAAGATCTGGGCACTGGGTATGCTCATTTCTACTAGGGCATCACTGCTTCCAGACCCCCCTTAAAAGTTAACCAGTTTTTATATCCTACCTAAATATTCAGAAATAGGATAAAGTTGACAATACTAATTTATAAATAAAAAATTAAACTTCTTTATAACAATATTTTGAGAAGTATTTGTTTCTTGTAATATTTTCAGCAGTTGCTTCATATTATGATGGCAACTTTCCCCTCCACTCTTACCAGCCTACCTCTACATATGTCTCAATTCTCAACCTGAAGAGGCAATGGGAGATAGTTTTTAGCATCTTTGCTGAGATCTTTGGAGAAAAGATGCCAAGAATATTTTTATAGTCTTATTAACTGCTGATTTTATACAAATGTACAAGTAGTTTTGTACAAATGTAGCTGCAAAACAGGTTAAATTCTATACGTCTTAAATCTTTCAAGTACTAAACAATTTATCTACTGTTACTGTATTTTACATCTGGCTTAATTCACAATTTTCACAAAGCTCTATGTAATCCATCTTAACAATTAGTAACTTTGTGTAGCATTTGTTTAAATTACCACTTTATGAACATAAAATGGATTATATAAACTGGTTTATTCACAGAATTGTCATGTTTAGTTATTTAGATATAAACTATAAATTTCTGAAGTGAGAATTTGAATATTAAGTAGAAATTTAATGATATTACAGAACTATTTTAAAAATTTTAGTTTTGATAACAGTAGTAGGAGTAATGTAAAAACAAAGAGACCTTGTTACTCAAAAACTGTGTTTGCCTCTTGGTAGGTGTCGAGCTGAAAGACACAATCAAGCCAAAGGTTGGGAAAGGGAAGGATTTATTATTTGCAGCAAGGAGAACACCAGAGATATTTCTCAAAGCAGTGTCTCCCTGAACAGCAAAACTAAGGAAGTTTTAAGCTAAAAGATATGTGCATACTCATATCTTGGGGCCTGGGCAATTGACAGGTCTACAGAATCCAAACTTTAGCTGACTGAGGTCAGGAGGGTCAGGAAAGGTAACATCATCATGCTTTGCGTTCCAGTTCATTTGGTGGTTGGGCACTTCAGGCTAATCTATACTGTTCCCAATACAACTGGGAGTCTTTACAACTGATATATTATCTTCTCTATTGTTACTTCTATTTTTGTTTTATTTTGGTTTTGGTTTTTGGCTGTGTCCACAGCATGTGGAAGTTCTGTGGCCAGGAATCAAACCTGTGTCACTGCAGAGACATGAGCCACAGCAGTGACAATGTTGGATCCTTAACCTGCTGGGCCATCAGGGAACTCCAACTGCTACTTTTTTTGCCTCTTTTTTTTCTTGAACTTGATAGAGTTTTCCACAGTCTGAATTTTAATGACTGCATCCCCATATTATGCTTTAACATGGTCCTGTCTTCTACCTGGTTATCTAGAGTAGCACTGTTCATTTGTTTCCTCATTCTTTTGTCCCCTTGAGGTCATTACTGAGACTTGTTCAAGGACATTGTGGCCAGGCTTAGATCACAAAATGGCTTAGGCCAAAAATGGCTTCTCTTATTTCAAGAAAGCCATGCTTATTTCTCTTTTTCCCAGAACCCCTACCCTATCTGCTTACAGTCTTATTTTCAGAGATATCTGCAGAAATATTTCAAATAAAATTACATGATGTCTGCAATTTGCTTCAACCATTATATGTGGGCATGAGAAAAACCAATGTTGGTCATGAGTTGGAATTCTTGAAGTTGAATAATGGGTATATGGGAGTTCACTGTACTACTCTATCTACTTCTTCAGGTGTTCAAAATTCTCCATATAAAAAGCTTTTAAAAATCATTAATGCCAAACAAAATAGGTCATTAATGAAAAACTTAGCAAATGTAAGCCCAGCTTCAGAGGGCAGGAAGTAAATAGTTCAATGTCTCTCTAAAGATAATGACTCATTCTCTTCCTTTTGTAAGACAACCACAAAAATATTATGATACCTAAATAATAAATGATAATTCCCTAATATCAAACATCTAGCCATTACTCAAATTTCCAATTATTGCATAAATGTAATAATTATTTTTAATATTTCGTATCAGGACCCAAATAAAGCTCATATACTGTGACTTGCTGATAAACACTTTAAGTCTCTTTTAATCTTAGGGCTTCCCCTCCATGTCTGTTTTCCTCCTTGGGGTTTCTTTGTTGAAGAACTCGACAGAGTTTCCACAGTTTGAATTGTGTTGGTTGCATCCCCACAGGATGGTTTAACAGGGTCCTGTCCTGGTAATCTAGAGCTGTACCGTTTAAAAAAGTAGCCACTAACATGTGACTATTTAAATTTTAATTAATTAAAAATAGATACAATTTAAAATTCAGTTCCTCATTTGTATAAGACACATTTCTAGTAGCTACCATATTGGAAAAGAGTGAACAGAATATTTCCATCATCGCAAAAAGTTCTATTGGACAGCACTCATCTAGAGGTTTGATCAGATTCAGGTTTAATTTTAGGAGGCAATATTACTTCATAGCTATGGTTATGTACTTTCATTAGAAGGTGCATGTCAGATTTCCCTGGTGGTTTAGTAGCTTAAGGATCCAGCATTGTGGTGCCTGGGTCACTGCTGTGGTGCAAGTTCGATCCCTGGCCCAGGAACTTACATATATGCTGTGGGTGTGCCCCCCCACCACCAAAAAAAGAAGGCACATAATGTCTACCATCCTATTTCATTACCCATGGGTTCATTTTATATAGGAAGACCAGGTAAATTTAATTCTTGTCCTGTATGTCGATGACTTTCAAATTTAATTTAAAAATCTAGAGACCAATTTCAATTCTCACTCAACCTTTCTACAGCGTTTGACACTTGAATATCTGCTTGCTCCCTTGGGTCTGTGATATCAATCTCTCCAAGTTCTCTTATCTCGATGATCACCGCAAGAGTCTCTCTGTTGTAGTATGTGTTTACTTTATGCCTTTGTTAGACAAATGTACTCTGAGATGGTTACCCATGTGCATCCCTGGAGTAAGATCCTACCTTTGGAGGGACAGTGTATTGCCTCCCTTGGAGGAGGTGAACATTCCCATTATTAATCATCTTGGGAAACTACATTTATGACATGAAAAGAAAACCTGAACGATGGAACTTAAGCTGATTATGAAGAAGGAACTCTTCCCTCCCTCTAGACCTCTATAAGCAGTCTAGATATGCTTAAGGACCCTCCTCATGTGTGGGGAAAAAGCAATCTCTGTCCTGTGGAGTCTGATCTTGGCAATCCTCTCTCTACCTGGGAAAGAACCCAACCCTGTAAAGGGTCCCAAAGGACCAACCGATTCTATGAGCAATGAAAGCAGCCACACAGATACTTTCCTACACTGGTTTTGTTACATTCCATTTTTTATTTTCTTCTGTATTTCTAAGTATTTTGTGAAATCTTACTATTCTCACCTGTAAGAAAGAAGAGAGGCCAGTGTGGTACAGAGAGAGCTGCACTCTTCAAGACCAGCACCGCCATAGCAGCTATGACTACCAAGATCCTCACGTGGATGCTGAATCTTGGTAACAAGACTTGGGGTTGGAAAGTTCAGCTGCCCTTATCCAAGCTGGCATTCTCTCTTTTCTACCAGTTCTTAGGAAGCGGGCAGTTGTTTAGGGAGCCTGCTGACACCTTCACAGGTTTCTCTTTTCTTAGTGCTGCCCAGTTTGTGTTCCTCTGGGTTCTGTCTTTGCTAATTTTTCTTACTCCACACTCCACTTATACAACCACCTATACTAATGACTTCCAAATACACATCTCCAGCCTGATCAGTCTTCTCTCCAGGTCTGCATTTCCAAGTGCCCAACTGGAAATCTTTACCACAAGCTATAAAAGCTCAAAGTATCCCAAACTGAACTCTTCCTCTATTCCTTGTGTCAGTCAATGAAACGAAACTCATCTAAGACCTGGGATTGATTCTCCCTTCCCTTGAAAAAGGCTGAGGAAAACAGAATGGAAATAAAATAGAATTCCTTCTAGTATACAAAGTGTTTTCTGTAATAAAGAGGGTTCAATGTTCTTATAATGCGGGGAAGGAATCTCAGTTTTCTGTTTCTGGAGCATAAATATAGAATGACTAAGTCATATATGACTTTTCATAAACTACTACTTAGTATTTGGGTTTTCCAGAAAGAAAAAATGGTAATGATGAAATGATGAATAAAGTTATGTCCAAAAAAGCATAAATATTATAAAAGTTATTTTTAAAATCCTGCTGCAAATGCTAGGAAAAGTGAACACAACAGCAAGCATGCCTAAGAACACTGGTTTTTTGTTTTTGTTTTGGGTTGTTTTTTTTTGGGGGGGGGGGTTTGTTTTTTGGCCATACCTGTGGCATGTGGAAGTTCCTGGGCCAGGGATCAAACCTGTACTATACCAGCAATCCAAGCCTCTGCAGTGACATTAGATCCTTAACCACTGCACCACAGAAGACCTCCAAAGTGTTTTTGTTTTGCTTTGCTTTTAGAGCATTCTTGACTTACAAAGGTAGCTCTCCATCGCTTGCATTAATTTTTCATAAGAAAAAAAGAAAAACACCAAAACTCTTCAGTGATATGAATCTCTTACTAGGTACTGATTTGTAGTTGTGAGAAATGTTCTATAGTTACTAATGTAAGATAACACAAGCAATATTTCCAACAAACATTGTAAAAGTCAGAAAAAAAATTATGCGTGTGTATGTGTGTGTCTGAACAGAAGGTAACTCTGAATAAAAGATGATGCACACATCACTATCACTCAAAGTCCATAGTTTACAACAGGGTTCATTCACTCTTGGTGATGCACGTTCTAGGGGCTTTGATAAATGCGTAATGACATGTACCACCATTACAGTATAGTACAGAATAGTCCACTGCCCTAAAAATCCTCTGTGTTCTGCCTATTCACTCCGCTCTCCTCCCTAACCCCCAATGACCACTGATCTTTTTACTGTCTCTAGAGCTTAGCCTTTTCCAGAAAGTCACAGAGTGGAAATCTTTTCCAGTTGGCTTCTTTCACTTAGTAATATTCATTTAAGGTTTGTTCCACATCTTTTCATGGCTTGGTAGCTCATTTCTCTTTAGCATTGAACAATATTCTATTGTATGAACATAGCATAGCTTATTTATTCATTTACCTATGAAAGCATATCACAATTGCTTAATATTTAAGAATAAAGTTGCTAGAAACATCCAAGTGTAAGGGGTTTTGTGTGACTTTTAAGTCTGCAACTCCTTTAAATAAATGCCAAGGAGTGTGATAATTAATCATATGGTAAGGTACATTTAGTTTTTTTAAGAAACTGTCACAATGTCTTCTAAAGCGGCTGTACCATTTTGCATTGCCACTGGCAATGAATGAGAATTAGTAAATGTTTACTTTTAACATTTATTAATTCATTTAGATATATTTGTGTGGTCATCCTTGTCAACACTGGCTCTGCTATAATCACAGTTGCTGTTTGAGTCATCTAACACATGACTGTATTGACTATAAAAGGCTACATATAAGTTAAGTTATATATGTAAGTAGACAAAATTATACACTGCCTATAGAAAAAAGCATTCTCTCTGCTCTAATAATTAACCTTAACTATTATTTTAAATTCTGAGAGTAACTAGGGATACAGACACCTCAGGAATGACTTTTACATAAGTGGCAATAAAAATGATCTAATCAGGGTACAGAATGAACTTTCTTAGAAGTGTCAAGAATCACAAATTCTTAGACTCACAAGAGGAAGAGATCAAAGAGGGAATCATTTCCAAAGTCCTATCTGGTAATTTCTCTAGCTCAATGAAGAGGACAGCCCTTCACCCAGTGGCTAGAGTCATCCCTGACTCCTCTTTCCTTCTTACTCCCTACATCTAATCAACTGCTTCATCCTACTGATTTAACCTCCCATTTTCTTACATCCACCCAGCTCTCTCCATCCCACTGCCACTGCTTTAGTCCAATCCAACAGCATCTCTCACCAGAACCATTACAAATGTCATCACTGTTCTGCCTGCAGGCTTATTCCCCACCAACCCCTCCTCCATAATGCAGCCAAGAAATCTTTCCAAAGACAAATCCGATGTTATTACCCTTCAAAACCCTTCAATAATGCTTCACTATCCTAAGGTTAAATCTCAAATTCCTTAATAGAGCTTCAAAATTTTTTGCAGTACGACTGCTTATGTCCTAACCTTTTCTGCAGGATTGTCCATAGCCTTTGTATTCTGTTCTTCCGCTGTGCAGAAAGTACAAGCTGTTCACCATATGTACTATACTCTCTCAAATTAATTTTACATATGCTCTCTGTCTGCCACAGGTATTTCTTCCAGTACTGCCCCTACCCCCATTCCACTTGCAAATTCCTGGCTGCCCTTCAGATCTATGTTTATAGTCATTTCTTCTGGAAAAGCCTGCATCTCTATGTGGGTAAGAGTTGTATCCTGTTCACTACTGAATTATCACTACTGAATTACTGGACCCACACAGTGCCAAGTATAACATGAATTCAAGGACCATTCATTAAGTGAATGAATAATTATGAACGTGGGCTAGCTGAAAGGCCATGGTTGCTATGTACTTTGTGTAAAGATTTTTATCTTGTTTGTAAAAAATTTAGAATAGTTTTGTAATAGTATGAAGGTCATTTAGTAAGAATTTAAGACTTAAATTATAACTATGCCAAAATTATAAATTAAAATTATCATTATTATTGTAAAATTATTGTAAATAATTTTTGTAAAAATTATTATTGTAGAACGTTTCTTTCACAATAGTATGTAGAAACAGCTAAGAAATAACCAAGAAAGCTGCATTGTGGATTTTGTGCTCCTGCAAGACCATTCCAAATACTTACAATTTTATAGATATATATATACTGGATAAATTTTATTACAATAAATGTTTGTTAAACTGTACTTTTGTGAGAGAATATAAGTCAAATTCTTTTAGGATGCATTTTCTCCTTCAATTTTTTTATCGTAGTAAAATACACATATCATAAAATTTAACCATTTTAGGAGTTCCCGTCATGGCTCAGTGGTTAATGAACCTGACCATGAGGATGTGGGTTTGATCCCTGGCCTTGCTCAGTGGGTTAAGGATCTGGCATTGCCGTGAGCTGTGGTGCCGACAAGGCTCGGATCCAGCATTGCTGTGGCTATGGTGTAGGCCAGCAGCCACAGCTCCAATGCAACCCCTAGCCCCGGAACCTCCATATGCCACAGGCGCAGCCCTAAAAAGACCAAAAAAAGAAATTACCATTTTAACCATTCTTAAGTGAACTGGTGGTATTAAATATGTTCATAATGTGCAACCATCACCACCATCCATCTCCATGACTCTTCTCACCTAGTAAACTGAATCCCTACACCTGTTAAAAATAACTCATCATTCCCTCCATCCCCCAACACCAGCCCCTGGCAACCATCATTCTACTACTATGTCTATGATTTTGAATACTCTAAGCACCTCATATGAATAAAATCATACAATGATTTTTTAATGTCTGGTTTATTTCACTTAGCATAATGTGCTCAAGGTTTATTCATGTTGTAACATACTAAAGAATTTCCTTCCTTTTTTAAAGCTGAGTCATATTCCACTACATAGCATAAATGACATTTTGCTTATCCACTCATCCACTGATGGACACCTGGGTTGTTTCCTTGTTATAGCCACTGTGAATAATGCTGTTTTGAACCTGATACAAATATCTCTTTGAGACTCTGCTTTCAATTCCTCTGGGTATATACCCATCAGAAGTGGAATTCCTGGGTCATTTGATGATTCTATTTTTAATTTTTAGATGAACTGCCATACATACAGTTTTCCACAACAATTGTACCATTTTGCATTCTAACCAACAGTGCACAAGGGTTCAAATTTCTCCTCATCCTCATCAGCATTTGTTGTTTTCTGGTTTTTTTGATAGCAGTCATCCTAGATAAGAGTTACTTTTACCAAGAGTTTTAAAGGCCCTTCCATTTTGCATGAATGCATATGAATGAAAAAAAATCCAAGAAACTCAAACTTTGTTCAATTACATATATATAATCAGTTTGTGATTTAGAGAAACTAATAACATAGGCATACTTTTTTCACTAAGATTAAACTTGTTTATTCACTAAGAAAACAATATTATTGGTGGTTAATAGACTGTTCACAATTCTATATTGGCAACCAACAAATATATCCAGCTCTTTCTATGAGCTTAATCAAGCATATTAGGAATACAGAAAAATTATTCTCTCAGTGCTTATATTATAGAAGAAATTCTTGGGAAATCAATACTTCAAGCTAGTGTACAGAGACAATTATATCACAAAAGAGGCTACACAGTAAATATTTACAGAATTTAAATATATGCATTAGGAGTTCCTATCGTGGTTCAGTGGTTAAGGAACCTGACTAGTATCCATGGGGAGGTGGGTTCGATCCCTGCCCTTGCTCACCAGGTTAAGGATCCGGCATTGCTGTGAGCTGTGGTGTAAGTTGCAGATGTAGCTCAGATCCCGCATTGCTGTGGCTGCAGCATAGGCCAGCAGCTAGAGCTCCAATTCGACCCCTAGCCTGGGAACCTCCATATGCCTCGGGTGAGGCCCTAAAAACACAAAAATAAATAATAAATAAATAAATGTGTTAAACCCACTCTTTCAGAAAATAATTCCTTTGGGGGGGTTGTTTGTTTGTCTTTTTGCCTTTTCTAGGGCTGCTCCTGCAGCACATGGAGATTCCCAGACTAGGGGTCTAATAGGGCTCTGGCCTATGCCAGAGCCACAGCAATGTGGGATCCGAGCTGCGTCTGCAACCTGCACCACAGCTCACAGCAATGCCAGATCCTTAACCCACTGAGTGAGGCCAGGGATCGAACCTGCAACCTCATGGTTCCTAGTCAGATTCATTAACCGCTGAGCCACTAAGGGAACTCCCAGAAAATAATTCTTATGCTTATTTTTAATGAAGCTATATAGATGTGAAAACTAGGTGTACAGGTTACACTTATTTCTTCTGCATTATTCCTGAATTTGCTCCTTTTGATGATAGTGACTATATCATTTACTTATATTCATTTCCTCCAATGATATACAACATACTTTCTGTGTTAGCATATCTCACACCTGAGGAAGTTAAGCCCAAGCCAAGAAGCACTTTGGCTTACTATTTATTTTTTTCTACTTCTTCATTAATTTGATCTTTCATTATGGATGATTTTAGTCTTTGGTTACAGAAAAATACACCGTTTATATGTTCCTTCAAGATCCTGATAAAATAAGTGACTAGTGAAGTTCCCGCTATAGTTCAGTGGGTTAAGAACCTAACTACTATCCATGAGGATCCAGGTTTGATCCCTGGCCTCGCTCACTGGGTTAAGGATCCGGAGTTGCCGCAAGCTTCAGTGTTGGTCGCAGATGCAGCTCGGATCCCACATGGCTGTGTGATTATGGCACAGACTGGCAGCTGCAGCTCTCATCCAACCCCTAGCCCAGAATTTCCATATGCTGTAGGTTAGGCCCTAAAAAGAAAAAAAAAAAAAAAAGTGACTACCATCTGCCTACTTAAGAGCTGGCTACTGACTTGCATGTTAAGTCCTTCCGTTTGTCTCTTGTACTCAGCTTAAATCCTATTTGTACAAACTACCCTACTACAGCCCACAGCAGTTTCTTTTCTCTAAAACCAACCCATTTTATTTCAAGTACAGGCAGATCTTTATTTTTTCTGTAGATTCCCTCTATCCTGAGCTTACAGTGGCCCTGACCATGCTGCTCAGTGTCCTGATTCAGGACGGCTGTTGCTTCCTTGGTCTTGAGACGTAAGGTATAACTACCTCAGCAGAGGTGAAAGGCTGTGAAATGTACAGTATAATGCTGAAAGAGAAGTGCACAGGTGGTAAAAGGAAGGATCACTCTCTTACCACACAAGCTGAAATTTAATAGCCTTAATTTCATTAATGGTTGTATTTGGGAGTTGGTCTATAAGAGAATTCATTTCCCCTAGGAACAGCATTGTAAGGTGGTTACGTCTTCCTATCTCCATAGCTCTAAACTAGCGAAGATAAAATGCCTAGTGACCCAGGACAGGGACCTGGAAAGATTAGAAGGAAGACAGGATCAGGAGTATTCACACCACAGCTGATGAAGGACTAGGGAATGAAGCTCAGAGGCCCGGGAAGACAGACAAGATGTCACTGTGTCTTTCTGTCTCACACTGTCTTCTCTGTTTTTTCCCTTTCTTTCCCCTTTCCCCTTCCTCAATGTCTCCTTCTAACCCTCAGCTAATCACTCGGCCCTCTGCGGGGGCTAGGAGACAGGGGGCTCCTTCCCTTAGCTCACTCCTGAGTGCCTGGGGTGAGATGAGAAGCCTGGGTTTCTGAGAAGATCTGTGGGCAGGCTCCTGCAAGGGGAGCAGTGCACAGGGATGCAAGGAAGGGGAGGGGAGCCTGGTAAACAGAAGCTTTGGACGTCAGAAACCTCTTAGATTGAGGGTTGTCTCCCTACATATACATAGCTCATCTTGCTCCTTCATCTACTCCTGAAGTCCATTTACCAGAGATCGCTCCACAAACACATAAAATCTCATTCAAATATTTTAGAAAATAACTTCATAAATGAGTAATTCATAACATGCTAGACTTGAATAATTTTTACAAGATTATACAGTCGACCTACGCCTCATTTAGAGCAAGCAAAATCTTTCAAGCGACTTTTAATAAACTTTTAGTGCTGTATACCACCTTACCTTTTCAAACTAACTTAAAAATCACTTGAATTCCACACTCACTGCATCCTACTCAACTAGCATAGCTAGTTTTCCATTTTTTCTTTTTTTTTTTTTAATCTATTTTGTTCATGCTGTGCTAATTTAATCTCATCTTGGTAAACAAGAAAATGGTTTGCATTTGACACTCTAGCTGCAGCCACTGCAGCTGGCCCGTGTGCAAACCAATTTTGTTCATTCTTTACCCTGGCAGGGAGCTCTGCCCTAGAATCGTTTTGGGACTAATCAACATTAAACCTATATTAGAAAGGTTGCCGAAAGCAGCCCTAGAGCAAGGCCACGGAAACAAGGCTGTTCAGGAAAAGGATTAGGACAAACACAGCAGCTGTGTAAAAAAATCTATGTGAAGAGTTTTGCTTTTCACAGAAAAACTGGGGCCCAGCACTTCTGTGGAAATGCCTTGGAAAGAGGTTGTGGAGAGAAAAGAGATGCACCAAATCCACTGTACTTCCTTCCTGGGATGATAGGAGTTTGGTGTCTAGCCAGAAATCTTACTTCAGAGGTGGAAAATGAGAAATAAATAGTAAATGCACCCTTTGCCAGTCTCTGCAGCTGAAAATACTGCATGGCTGTTCTTTGGGCATCTATTGAGTTAGATGTCATGGTTTTCTACAGGACGAACTGAGATATAAGAAACAGGAGACGTGCCTAACAAGATCAGAACAGATATAAGCCAACCCTAACTTTGTCTACAAACTGTAAGAATCAATTCCACAACATGGAATAATCAAATGATCAATGATCGAATACTGGGAGTTCCCAGCATGGTACATCGGAAACAAATCTGACTAGGAACTGTGAGGTTGTGGGTTCGATCCCTGGCCTTGCCCAGTGGGTTAAGGATCTGGCGTTGCCGTGAGCTGTGGTGTAGGTCGCAGACACAGCTCGGATCTGGCACTGCTGTGGCTCTGGCATAGGCCGGCGGCTACAGCTCTAATTAGACCCCTAGCCTGGGAACCTCCTCCATCTGCCACAGGTGTGGCCCTAAAAGAACAAAAGACAAAAATTAAAAAAAAAAAAAGATCAAATACTGCAGTATTATTTTTTTGGTCTACTTACCCGCTGGATTCAGTCTACACCTTTCAGTGTATCACATTCATTTTGCTCTAGAATGTGAATGAGAATCAAGAGTACTCAATCTTTTTTTTTTTTGCCTTTTCTAGTTTATTCAGTGGTTTAGGGTATATTCACAGAGTTGTACAAACATCATCATTATGTAATTTTAGAACATTTCATCACTTCAAAGAGAAACTTTACTCATTAGTAGACAGTTTTTGATACCATAGCCATCCCTGTTTGGCAGTGTCTGAAACCTGTGAGGGCATTTCTTGGACCTTGACAACTGGAAGATGGCAAAAAAAAAAAAAGAATTCTAAGTGTTTAGACAATACCTAAAAAGTCCGAAAAAATGTTTTTCAAATAATTTTTTCTCTAGTCCAGTCTTACCCATGCACCAGCTTTAGAACATTCGTTGCAGACATAATTTATTTGCAAAAGAACAAAATGTTACCCAACTATGGATTTCAAAATACACTGTGATCTCATCCGCAAAAGCCAGTTTCCAGCAGAAAACTTTGTGTTGAGGCTCCAATTAATAGATTAATTGGAGTTCCTACTGTGGAGCAGTGGGTTAAGAGTTGACCTGCAGTGGCTTGGGTCACTACGTAGACGTGGGTTAGATCCCCGGCCCAGTGCAGTGGGTTAAAGGCTCTGGTGTTGCCACAGCTGTGGTGTAGCTTGCAGCTACAGCTCTGATTCAATCCCTGGCCTGGAAACTTCCAAATGCCAAGGGTGCGGCCATAGTAAAAAAAATATACAATTAATTAATTAAATACAATCTTACAGAACTTTTCAATCATGTTTCCCAAATAAATGAAAGCAATTCTGCATTACCAGTTTCCAGACACCTATTATAAATTAAAATGAACACTTTCTAATCAAACAGCTAGAATAATTTAGGCAAATAATGGAACTGAAATAAATTTAGTCAGCAACGAAAAAAATAAAAATATAACAAGCTATAAATGTAATTTAAAATTTTCCAGTAACCACATTCTTAAAATAATAGTAAGAAACAAAAATTAATGTAAGATACATTTTATTTAACCCTATGTATTCAAAATATTGCTTTAACTTGTAATAAATACACAAACATTTTACTGAGATATCAAGTCTTTGAAATCTGATGTGTATTTTTTTTTCTGTTTTTGGCCATACCTGCAGCATACCGGGCCAGGGATCAAATCCCAGCCACAGCTGCAGCAACGCTGGATCCTTAACCCACTGTGCCAGGCCAGGGACTGAATCCGCAGCTGCTGTAGAGACAATGCCGGATCCTTAATCTATTGTACCACAACAGGAACTCCTGGTGCGTATTTTACACCCACAGCATATCTCATTTTGGAATAGTCAGGTTAGAAGTGCTCGGGAGCCAGATGTGGCTAAGTGGCTCCCATACTCAGCAGCATAGCCTGAGGTTACCCAAGTTAGTTTATCTTTCAAGTCATCATAAGGGACTGCCTTAGTTTAGGTACTCATCAGCTCTTGCCCAGATTATTCCAGTAGACTCCTAACTGGAGTCAATCTGGCCTCTATAACTGCGGCCAAAGTGATCTTCTTAATATGATAATATGCTAGTCAATCATTACAATCCTCTGCATAAAATCCTTCCGCAGTCCTTTAAGGCTGAATAAAAATCCAAATTCCTTAGCTTGTAATATAAACATATCTGCCCCTGACTATCTGTCCAGTTCTACTTACTCCTCTTCCTCTTCTCTCCCACATTAGCTAAATTACTTGCTGTCATATTTTTACTTCTGCCTTTGTAAGTATTTTCACTCAGTTTAAGACATCCTCCTCTCAATCTCTGCCAATTTAGCAAACATCTGCTCCTAGGTCAATGATACATCTCAGAGAAATGCTCCCCATTTCCCTCCAGGGAACATTAGATGCACTACTCTAAACCGCCTTTTCAGCACCTATTACATTGTGCAGTAGAGTCAAATTTTATGAGGGTCTGGCTCTAATGTGATCTTGAAGGGCTAAAATCAGAGTCAAATTACCTCTGGAAATTTCTAAGGAAATCATGGCCTTATTGGGAACTGAAATTTGCTGTACTCTGCAGTCTTACATGCACCTTACATGCATCTCTGGGAGTTGGGCAAATCTCTATTTTATAGATGAGGGAAATACCAAATAAGTTATAACTGGTATTAAATCTTAATTAGTAAAGTTGCTAACATTATTCTTAGTGTGTCCCATAATACTCAGCAATGCTTTTCCAACATCATTAAAAAAAAAAAATCACTGGGCTTCTACTATTTTAGGAGGTTATTTTCTCTTTAATCTTCTTGCTTCTCTTCTATTCTATCTCATTCTAATCATTAAGATGGATGCTGAAATGAACAGTTCTTCTGGGTGGAGTATTTCTTTTTCCTCACAGACGTCTCCTCCTTCCCCCATCCCTCTACCCTTTTTAGATCAATGGAGGTGGTAAATCTTGAGACTACTGTAGGTGTGTGAGGGAGAGTATATCAAAGATTTCTTAAACATCTTTAAAGCTCTAATGACTTACTACATCTGTTCAGTTCTTACGTGATCCTAGTAAAGAATCAATGACAAAAATATCTAAATATTTTTCCATTTTGGGGGTTGGGGGAGAAGCAGGGAAAGTAGGGGCTGCATGTAGCCTGCAACTTCCAGTTTATTGCAGGTGGCCTCAGCCCTTAGGACAACTCATGTGCCAATCATTCTGCAGGCATAGGAAAGGACAGGGAGAGGCTGATGTGTGCTGAAAATCCCTGCTCCTGGCCAGGGAGGTGGGGTGGGGAGGCTGTTCTCAGATCTGGAATGGGTCTGTGAAACTCCCAAGCCTCAGGGTGCAGGGCACTAATGTGGTAGATTTCCTGAGGCTGCTTACCATCCCTAGAAGAGGGAAGGTAAGATAAAACTGACCTATTCTTACAGTTCAATTCTGGAGGACTTAGGAGGCTGGCAAGAGGCAAGGAGGTTGCTTAGGTCATGCTGCTGCTGACTAGATACTCGCACTTCAATGGGAATGCAGTGGCCCCAGCATGTATCTCTTAAACCATTCCACCAAAGAACCAACAGAAGCACTCTTTTTTTTTGGTGGGGGGGAGGGGGGGGGGCGCGGGGGGCATCTTTTTATGGCCAAACCTGTGGCACATGAAGTTCCCAGGCTAGGGGTTGAATTGGAGCTGCAGATGCCGGCCTACGCCACAGCCATAGCAACTAGGAATGGAGCCAAGTCTGCAACCTACACTACAGCTCATGGCAATGCTGGATCCTTAACCCACTGAGAGAGGACAGGGATCGAACCTGAATCTTCATAGATACTAGTCAGGTTCATTTCTGCTGAGCCACCACAGGAACTCCAAGAAGCACTCTTTTTGAGTTAATGTTCAGACATCTTATTAGCCTGTTATGCCATTATTTTATTGTTCATTTTCCTGAAAATAAACCCTTCCTTTAAGAAGTATATGAGGAGGAGTTCCCGTCGTGGCTCAGTGGTTACCGAATCCGACTAGGAACCTTGAGGTTGAGAGTTAGATCCCTGGCCTTGCTCAGTGGGTTAACGATCTGGCATTGCTGTGAGCTGTAGTGTAGGTTGCAGACAAGGATCAGATCTGGTGTTGCTGTGGCTCTGGCATAGGCCGGCAACTACAGCTCCAATTAGACCCCTAGCCTGGGAACTTCCATATGCCAAGGGTGTGGCCCCAGAAAAAAAGACAAAAAAATAAAAAGTACATGAGGAGACGTAAGACACTGTGAATGTACTAAATACCACTAAATTGTGCATTTTAAAATGATCGATGATTAGCCTTATGGTACCTCAATTTTACCTCGATTTTTGAAAATGAAAAAGTACATGACCAGAAAAATAATGCAGGATTACCAAGGCCATTTTACTTTCCTTCACAATGTGTACCTGACACACTTGGCCCCGTGACATTGCCCAGGATTAGATATTGAATCCTAAGATTGCTGTGATGGGCTCTGAGACAAGAGATTATAATGTCAGAATACTTAGCTCCCAGGATGTGATTAAGTTCATTCTGTTCATCAGTGAAGTGGCATCATAACATTCTTCCTAGCATATTAAAGGAAATGAATCCTAATTAACATATGTAATAGCTCAGTAAGCCTCCTTTTTGTCTTTTAAGTGAGAATGACTGAGCCTTTTTTTTTTAAATCATCTCCAATTTTTAATCACGTCTTAGAAATACTGGTAGAAGTATATATGCAGTAAGAGAGAAATACATGGAATTTTAAAAGATACTTAGAAAATAAACATAGAAATAACACAAAATATATCTTAATCAATCATCCTTTTTTATAAATAAATACCGAACATCTTCTCCACTGTAATAAAATATCACAAAAAAATGGCCACCAAAGGTTCTTCCTCTCCCCATATGTGTGCATATTGCCTCTTCTATCAAAAGAAGGGGTCTGTTTTCCTCCCCTTGAATCTGGGCTGGTCCTGTGACTTGTTTTAACCAGTAAATATGACAGAAGTATTGCTGAGCCAGTTCTAGGTCTATCCCTTAAGAGTTGTGACAGCTTCTGTTTTTTCTCTCTTAAAATCAAGCCAGCACATAAAGCAAACCTACTGAATAATCCTGAGAGGTGACATGGAGAAGTGGGAGAGGCCTGCCTGGCCACTAACCATTACAGGCACCCAAGTCAGGCAAGAGAAGCTATCCTGTACAACAAGACAAATTAGTGATCCCAGTAGACTCCGTGTGAAACAGAACTGCTTACCTGACCCAGAGAATCATAAGAAATACGATTTAACTGGTGATTTAAGCCACTATGAAATAGTCTATTACATAGCAATAAACAACTGAAAAATCTATATACCCCCAACTTTCTTCTAGAACCCTAAAATTGAAATTGAATTTCTATCAATAATAAGCTGATCTATTACTTTGATCCCCAAAGAATCCTAAAACCTCTAAATTGAGGGTTTTGTTTTTTGTTTTGTTTTGTTTTGTTTGCCATACCCAAGGCATACAGAAGTTCCTAGGCCAGGGATCAAATCTGCACCACAGCAGTAACCAGACCCACAGCAGTGACATTGGATCCTTAAACCGCTAAGCCACCACATAATTCTTAAACTGAAAAATTTATTAATTTTCTTTCTTTTTTTCCTTTTTGGTAACACCTATGGCATTCAGAAGTTCCCAGGCCAGGGAGCAAACCTGAGCCATAGCAGTGACAATCCTTAACCGCTAGGCCACCAGGGAACTCCTGAATATTTTATTAATTTTTAAAACCAAAAGTTCTTATAGCTGACAAAGGACTGGTCACCAGAATATTTAAAGAATTCCTATAGTCAATAATAAAAAGACAAAACAATAATAATAATAAATATAAAACAAGCCATTTTTTAAAAATGGACAAAAGATCTGAAAAAGAGGATAAATACAATATATAAAAAAAGCCAATAAGTAAATCAAAAGGTATTCAACATCATTAGCCATCAGGCAAAATATAAAATAAAAGCCACAATGAGACACTATCTCACACTCACTACAATGATTAAAATTTAAAAGACTTACATACCAATGCCAAGTATTGGTGAGGATCTGAACCAAATGGAACTCATACACTGTTGGTGGAAGTATAAAGTGGTAAAACCAATTTAAAAAACTGTTGACGAATTTTATACCTAACCCATACACCTATAATTCTACTCCTAAAAAAGCACATAGCCACAAAATTATTTGTAAAAGAATGTCAACTTTACTCAAAATAGAAAAAACTGGAAACAACTCAAATGTCCACCAAAAAGCAAAAGGATATACAAATCATAGTATATTCATTCAATGGAACACAACTCAGTAATAAAAAGCAATAAACTACTGATGCACACAACAGAGATGAACCTCAGTGATACTTGAGTGAAAGAAGCCCAGTAAAGACTCCATATGATGTTCAAGAACTAACCTAAGGTTCTGTCAGCTAAAACCACCATCATTTAGTAATTTGTAAAAATGACCAACACAAAGGGAAATAGGAGAAGTACTTGCTATATGTTCTCTAGGCCTTTTAGAAAAGCATGGAACTGTTCCTTTGGTCACATACATGTGAATCTACATGAAAGGTGACACTGTAGACATCAAGGGAATGGGTACAGTTCAAAAAGGAATACCTGGTAACTGTTACTATGGCAAAACTGGAAGATCATCTTAAGAAAGCAGAGGGGAGTTCCCATTATGGCACAGTGAGTTAAAAATCTGACTGCAGCAGCTTGGGTCACTGTGGGGGCTTGGGTTTTGATCTGTGGCCTGGCACAGTAGGTTAAAGGATTTGATGTTGCCACAGCCTACAGCTTAGTCAGCTGTGGCTTAGATTCAATCCCTGGCCTGGAAACTTCTGTATGCAGTGAGTGTGGCCATTTAAAAAAAGAAAAAAAGCAAGCAGAGGAAGTACATAACAAGTAAGTTTCTGGAAGAAGAAAATTATTTTTATAATTATGTATCACGAATTTGGAATCAACGAATAGAACATCATTAATTAAGCCCTGTTGACAAAAGAATAAATTAGAAATATAATTTAATAAACTTGAACTTCTGGACGAATACTTTTAGTTTATAAACTTTCTGCAAAACAAGGAATAATTCCTCAAATGGCTGATTGGTTTTTTAAAGAACTCAAAAGATTTGTCAGCCTTTCAACATTTTTTTTTCCTTTTTTCTTTTTTAGAGCCACACCTGCAGTATATGGAAGTTCCCAAGCCAGGAGTCAAATTAGAGCTGCAGCTGCCAGTCTAAGCAGCAACATGGGATCCAAGCTGCACCTGTGACCTACACTGCAGCTTGCAGCAATGCTGGATCCTTAACCCACTGAGAAAGGCCAGGATTGAACCTGAATCCTCATGGATACTATGTTGGGTTCTTAACCCACTGAGCCACAACAGGAACTCCTTAACAAATATTTACTGAATAAGATACTCTGATAAGTGCTCTTAGAGCAGCAAAGATAAAACAAATCCAGACTTCTATAATACTATCTCATAGTAGTATTTCAGAAACTTCTTCATTATAATACACAAACTCATTACATATCATATGAAGGAGTATAATGACTGCTACAACCATCAAATTCAACAAATGTTATGGTACTATCAGCAATCTGATGTCAAATTAAGTCACACAACCATCTATAACACTAATATATGAAGCAGATAATGGAGACTATTCAAAATTTATCTGATTTATCAAATGCCAATCCATTAAGATTTCTGGACTACAAAGAATACCATTTAATTTTTTTCTTTTCTTTTTTTTTTTTTTTCTGTATCCTTTTTAGGACCACACCTGTGACATACGGAGGCTCCCAGGCTTGTGGTCGAACTAGAGCTGCAGCTGCCAGCCTATGCCACAGCCACAGCAACATGGGATCCAAGCCACGTCTGCAACCTATATCACAGCTCACGGCAACACCAAATCCTTAACCCACTGAGCAAGGCCAGGGATCAAACCCTGAATATTAGTCAGGTTCTTAACCCACTAAGCCATAAGGGGAAATCCTCAATTTTTTCTTACTGTAATAAGATACAGTATCCTCTTTTCACCAAACTTAAATAGGTAGATAAGAAGTCATTTGGAGTTCCCCTCCTGGCTGAGTGGTTAACAAATCCGACTAGGAACGATGAGGTTGCGGGTTCGATCCCTGGCCTCGCTCAGTGAGTTAAGGATCCGGCGTTGCCGTGAGCTGTGATGTAGGTCACAGACACGGCTCGGATCCCGCGTTGCTGTGGCTCTGGTGTAGGCCGGCGGCTACAGCTCCGATTCGACCCCTAGCCTGGGAACCTCCATATGCTGTGGGTGCGGCCTTAGAAAAGGCAAAAAGACAAAAAAAAAAAAAGAATTCATTTTTTTCTCCTTAAGGCCATAAGACCTATATAGCTTGTAAGATAAATGACTGACAAAGAATATTAATGCTCTGGAAGATTGAAATAAGAGAGGACAGAGCCAGGATTAGGATGAATTTAGAGTTTGTCTAGATAAACCTACCTCACATTTCATAGAAAAATTTATTTTTTCACATCCCGGAAATAAGTCATTAAACTCTTCCCAGTGACCTCACGAAGTAATACATTCCATTTTTTAAAGTCTTAATAATTAGAAAAATAATTTTAAAATATGATCTTTTTTCCGGGAGTTCCCATTGTGGCTCAGTGGTTAAGGAAACCAACTAGTAACCATGAGGTTGTAGGTTCCATCCTTGGTCTTGGTCAGTGGGTTAAGGATCCAGCACTGCCGTGAGCTGTGGTGTAGATCACAAACATGGCTCAGATCCCATGTTGCTGTGGCTGTGGTGTAGGCTGGCAGCTATAGCTCCAATTCAACCCCTAGCCTGGGAACGTCCATATGCTGTGGGTGCGGCCCTAAAAAGACAAAAGACAAAAAAATTTTAAAAAATAAAATACAATAAAATACAATCCGTTTTCCTATAACTTATACTCTCTAGTCCCAGTTTAGTTCTCTAGAATTTCTGAGGTCCACATTCTCCTCTGTCTGACTGGGCCTCAAATTTGGTTGATATATTCACTAATTACCTCTTCTGAGGAAGCACGCCCTATTCATTTTACCATTTCTCAAGAAACAGCAAAGAAAACGTCACCTATTCTCTACTCCTTGGATTCAGAAATTAAAAAAAAAAAAAATGTAAAGGTACGGAGCACCTTTGGTCTGCCAGGCATTAATACTCTATATTGCAGGTGTTGGAGACACGGCAATGAATAAAATACATGATATCAGTCTCGCTGAATTAACACTTTAGAGGATATGCTCAAGTTAATGAATATGAATCTTAAAACCCATCACCCTAGTTCAATACAACATGAACATAGTGGAACTATTCTGAACACTAGATACAACTAATATAACCTAGGAGTCACTCTGAACATTTTTACTTTTTTTGACCAGCCTGGTCATATTATTGACTACTACTGAGCTTACAGTCAAATCATTCTAAAAAGTGAATATAGGGAGTTCCCTTTGTGGCTCAGCGGTTAATGAACCCGACTAGGATCCATGAGGACGCAGGTTCTATCCCTGGCCTCGCTCAGTGGGTTAAGGGTCTGTCTGGCATTGCTGTGAGCTGTGGTGTAGGTCACAGACCTGCCTCAGATCTCGTGTTGCTGCGGCTGTGGTGTAGGCCCAGCGGCTGTAGCTCCAACTTGACCCCTAGCCTGGAAACTTCCATATGCCGCAGGTATGGCTGAAAAAATAATAATAATAAAAAAATTAAAAGTGACTATATAATTACATGCCAAGAATATACTGGGAACTTTATGACTATAACAACAAGACAGTATACCCTCACCCTCAAAGACTACGAAATCCTATAAGGAAGACAGACAAGTAGACAATTACATCGCAGTGAATTAAGTATTATAAAAGAGGTCTCTATAAAGTGTTAGAGGAAAATATAGTGGAAGACCATTTAACTTGGAATATATAGAAGCAGCTGTCCTAAACAATTTCTCCTTAATCAATAACCTGGATTGGAGTTCCCACTGTGGCTCAGCAGTTAACAAACCCACCTGGCATCCATGATGAGGATGCAGGTTCGATCCCTGGCCTCGTTAAGTGGGTTAAGGATCTGGCATTGCTGTGAGCTGTGGTGTAGGTCACAGACACAGCTCAGATCCCGAGTTGCTGTGGCTGTGGCATAGGCTGGCAGCTACAGCTCCGATTGGACCCCTAGCTTGGGAACTTCCATATGCCGTGGGTGCAGCCCTAAAAAGACAGGAAGTCACAAAACAAAATAAAACAAACAAAAAAATAACCTGAATTGAACTAATACTCAGTTCTTCCTGTAAAACATAATGGCTGATGTCCACAGCAGGCCAAAAGTGTTCCTGGCCAGTAGCACTTCCATTTGCTGTACTTGAACTTGCTTGCCACAGCCATTCCCAATCTGTTTATGCAGTTACACGTGATACTGAATTCATAATTTCATGATTAAGTAAACTATGGAATGACTGTGAAAAGACTGGTAAATGAACCTGAATATATACATAGGCAAGTTGCTAAAAGAAAAAACAATAAAGCTGTCAAATTAGAGAAATACTGAAGACTAGGGTGGAAAATCATAAAAATTTAGGATTTTACAGACAGACTTCTTTGAAATGGCTTTAAATTCTCACTATATTGTAAAGAAATGGAAACCAAAAATCATAGATGATTCATTATATACAAGGTGGTTTATATAAGAAACATCATAAACAATTAGTCAATAGATGCTTATTCAAAGGAATTTAGCCTTAGTCCTAAAACAAAACATTTATGAAATATACATATGCATGTTTTAAGAGAAAATGCTTAAAACATTAAGGTAACTTTTCTTTGCATTTCATCAGAATTTTTTTCTTTTTCTGTCTTTTCTGGGCCATACCCACAACATATGGAAGTTCCGAGGCTCAGGGTCAAATCGGAGCTGCAGCTGCTGGCCTACACACAGCCACAGAAATGCTAGATCCGAGATGCATCTGTGACCTACACCACCACTCACGGCAACACTGGATCCTTAACCCACTGAGCTAGGCCAGGGATTGAACCTGCATCCTCATGGATACTAGTCGGGTTTGCTACCGCTGAGCCACAATGGCAACTCCTACCTCATCAGACTTTTTAATTAAGTAATACAAATTACAGTAGGAAAAAAATTCAACTGCAACAGTCCCCAAAAGAGAAACAAGGATGCCAAGAAAGATTTTAGGATGCCACTGTATAAAGAGTGATTAAAAATTAAAACTTAGGTCGGAACCCTATTACACTGTTGGAGGGAATGTAAATTGGTGCAACCACTGTGGAAAACAGCATGGAGATTCCTCAGAAAACTAAAAACAGAATTACCATTTGATCCAGCAATCCCACTCCTGGGCATCTATCCAAAGAAAAACATGACTCAAAAAGATACATGTACTCCAATGTTCATTGCAGCACTATTTTCAATAGCCAAGACATGGGAACAACCTAAATGTCCATCGACAGAGGAGTGGATAAAGAAGATGAGACACATATACACAATGGAATATTACTCAGCCACTAAAAGGAAAGAAATAATGGCATTTGCAACAATATGGATGGACCTAGAAATTATCATGCTAAGTGAAGTTAATCAGACAGTGATATGCATCACTTACATGTGGAATCTAAAAAAAGGACACAATGAACTTCTTTGCATAACAGATACTGACTCACCCTCTTTGAAAAACTTATGGTTTCCAAATGAGGCAGTTTAGGGGGTGGGGGGATGTACTGGGGGTTTGGGAATGGAACTGCTATAAAATTTGGTTGTGATGATCGTTGTACAACTATTAATGTAATAAAATTCATTGAGTAATAAAAAAAAGAATTATCAGAAATTCCTAAACAAAACAAAACAAAACAAATTTAGGTCTGAAAAGGTGAAAGCTGAAAGGGGTTATGACCCAAACCAAAACCAGCAACAGCATGAACAAAGTAGACCTAGATTTATTTACCAACCCCAGAAATGCAGGATAAAGGCAGCCTCTAATAGGCAATTTTTATTGGTTAAGAAAAAAAAAAAAAATCACCCCATGAAAAGCAAGGGCCTTGTGTGTCTTTGCTCACTGATCTACCCCACTCACTAACTGAGGCCTGGAATGCCTGGAATGAAGTAAGCCTTCGATAATTATTTAAGGTTGGATGAATCAATCAAATGAGCTAGCCACAACACTCTGACACTTACAAAAGGAGGAATATCCTTGAAATTTGAGAGGTGTAAGCTTAGGACAAGCAGGACAGTGCGACTTGACACACCAAAAAATAAACTTAGAGACCCAAGCGTCTCTATATTTTCCAGTGTCCTCTCACTCCCTTTCTCTGAAGGTCCTACTCTCTAGTTTTACTGATTCCTCACCGTTTCTCAGGCCTTTGTCCCATTTTCTTTTAGGCTTAAAGTGCTCCCCTTCCTTCCCCTTTCTTCATCTATTAAAATTCTATGCCTCAAAAGAAGATCTACAAATGGCCAATAAGCACATGAAAAGATGCTCAGCATCATTAGTCATCAGGGAAATGCAAATCAAGACCACAACGAAATGCCACTTCACACTCACTAGGATTAGGCTAAAATTTAAAAAAAAAAAAAACAAAAAAAACAAAAAACACGTGTTGGCTAGGATACAGAGAAACTGGAATCCTCATACACTGCTGGTAAGAATGTAAAACATTAGAGCTGCCTTGCAAAATAGTCTGACAATTCCTCAACTCCGCAATTCTACCCCCAATTTCAATAGTCAAGATTATTGAAAACGTATGTTCATAAAAACTTGTACACGAATATTCAAAGCAGTATTATTCGTAATAGTCCAACAGTAGAAATACTCAAATACCCATCAACCAATGAATGGAAAAATAAAATACAGTATATCCAGTACAACAGAATATTTGGCAATACAAAGTAATGAAGTACTAATACATACTATAACATGGATGAACTTTGAAAACATTATGATAAGTGAAAGAAGTCAGAAGTTCTTGTCACAGCTCAGCGGAAACGAATCTGACTAGCATCCATGAGGACAAAGGTTCCATCCCTGGCCTTGTTTGTGAGTTAAGGATCCAGCACTGCTGTGAGCTGTGGTGTAGGTCGTAGATGTGGCTCAGATCTGGTGTTGCTGTGGCTATGGTACAGGCTGGTGACTACAGCTCTGACTGGACCACAAGCCTGGGAAGCTCCATATGCCTCAAGTGTGGCCCTAAAATGAAAGGAAGGAAGGAAGGAAGGAAGAGAAAGAAAGAAGGAAGTCAGGCACATATTTTAAGATTTCATTTATTTGGCAAATCTATAGAGATAGAAATAGATTTGTAGCTACAAGAAGCTGACAGGAGGGGAGAACAGAACAGATATGGGGTTTCTTTTTAGAACAACAAAAAGTTCTAAAGTTGATTTGTGCTTACGGTTTCATAACTCTATAAATATACTAAAAGCCACTGAACTGTTTGCTTTAAATGGTATGTTTGCTATGTTTGGGGTATGTGAATTACATCTCAATTAAGCTGTTTTTAAAAATCTATGCAAGAGTTCCCTTTTGGAACAGTAGGTTAAGGATCTGGTGTTGTCATAGCAGCATCTCCCGTCGCTCCTGTGGCATGGGTTCAATCCCAGCCCAGGAACTTACACGTGCCATAGTTGTGGCCAAAAATAAATAAATAAACAAAATCTTTGTGTACTTTAAGGGCAGGTTCAAACATCATTCTCCCCCTTACCTTACCTAGCAAATTAGTAATTTCCTCAATGCCCTCAAATCAGTTTTAATTATAGTCTGTTAGTTATGTATTACCTATATTAGAACCTGAGCTTCTGAACCATAAAAAATTTCTTACTCATCCACTTTCCCAAGACCTAACGCAGTGTATTACACAGAGTAGGTACTCAGAATCTTTACTGTACTACAGAATTAATTAACCTCAAAGAGTGACACAAGCAGATGATATGAATGAAATTAAATATATTGAGTCAAACTTACCTACTAAAAATCCACAAATAGTTAAGTGCTATTCTAGGATTCATCTCTTCAAGTGATAACACAGATGGGGTGGGAAGTTCTGAAGAGAGGGGACTAGAAAGGTAGACTTCTGCCCAGAAAATATTGTCGAATCTTACAATCTTCTTTTCTGAAGACCCCATGGCTACATATTCTAGTGCTTCTGAGTTTTACCATCTTTCTTTCCTTTGAAATAGCCACTTGTTCAAATAATGCACAAGTTGCAGTGTTTTACAGTAATTTACACAAGGTAGTATTTCTGGGAAAGATTTATAGCCCTTTCGAATAAGTCTCCTCACAGATAAGAGCACACTAAAGAGACACAACCAAATGCAATGTGTAGCATCCTGGATTGGCCATAGAATCAGAAAGAGGAGAGTAGTGGAAAAATTGATGAATTCAAATAGAGTCTGTAGTCCAGTTAGCAGTATTACCCCGATGTCAGTATTACCCCGATATCACAACTTCTTAGTTGTGATAAATGTACTGTGGATATGTGGAATGCTAACATCTGGAGAGGTGGGTGAAAGGTATTCAGCAAGTCTGTACTATCCTAGAAACTCTTCTGCAAATCTGAAGTTATTTCAAATCAAGTGTGTTGTTTGTTGTTTTTTAAAGCAGACTCTTTAGTGTGGAGTAAAGTTAGATACATTCATCCAAAGTTCTTTCATGTTTATGCAACAAATACTGTGTAGCTGCATGAACATAAGATCATGGGGTGAGTCTGCGAACAAAAACAAAGATTCCTGCCTTGTGGTGCTTGTATTTTAAGAAGGAGAAGCAGACGATAAACAATAAATTTAATAAGTAATTAAGTTATGCAGCATGTGAAAAGGAAATAAGTGCCATGGAAAAATACAACAGTAAAGCAATGTTGGGAGGTCAGAAGTGGGAAAAGGGAGAAAAGTTGGAAATTGTAAATAGTTGTGTGGAAAGGCCTCACTGAGAAGAGGATATCTGAGCACGGACAAGGACATGAGGAGGAAGGGGAGCAGGACATCTACCTGAGGGAACAGCACTGCAGGCAACAGAACATCTAGAGCAAAGGTGCCAAGACTTGAGCAGCATGACAGTCAGTGAGAAGGCAGCACAGGGAGGAAGGGGCGTCTGGGAAGGAAGAAGGCTGGACAGGTCACAAGAGGCCAGACCACAGGAGTTCACTGGTATTTCCTCTGAACAAAATGGGGGCCACTGGACACTCCTCGGGGTACTGTGCCCTGAGTTAATGTTTTAAAAGAATCACTGGCAGTTGTACTAAGAACACTCTTTACACAACATCACCCACATGGTATTCTTGCCGAAAAAAATGTTTAGCCAGAACCTCATCATAAGAAAACAATCAGGAGTTCCCGTCATGGCTCAGTGGTTAACGAATCCGACTAGGAACCATGAGGTTGCAGGTTCGATCCCTGCCCTTGCTCAGTGGGTTATGGATCCGGCGTTCCTGTGAGCTGTGGTGTAGGTCGAAGACGCGGCTCGGATCCCACATTGCTGTGGCCCTGGTGTAGGCTGGCGGCTACAGCTCCGATTCGACTCCTAGCCTGGGAACCTCCATATGCCGCGGGAGCGGCCCAAGAAATGGCAAAAAGACAAAAAAAAAGAAAAAAGAAAAAGAAAGAAAACAATCAAGTAATTCCAGAATGTGGGACAACGTACAAAACACAAGGCCTGGACTCTTTAAAACAGTCAATATCATGAGAAAAAAGGGAGTGGTGAAGGGGACTATTTTAGATTTGAAAGAGCCATAACATCCAAGCAAAATGAATGACCTCGACCAAAATTCCCTAAAGGAATATTAGTTTCCTATGGCTGCTATAACAAATCATGACAAACATGTGGCATAAAACAACAAATATAATGCCTCACAGTTCTGATGGCCAGAAATCAGAAATCAGTATCACTGGGTTGAAAGCAAGGTACTGCCAGCGCTGCACTCCCTCCAGGGGCTCTAGAGGAAAAGCAGCTCCTTGCTTCTGGGGGCTGCTGGCATTCCTTGACTTGCTGGCTATATCACTTTAATATCTGCCTCTGTCTTTACATCACTTCCTCCTGTGCATGCATGCATGTGCAGGGTGTGTGTGTGTGTGTGTGTGTGTGTGTGTGTGTGTGTGTGTGTGAGAGAGAGAGAGAGAGAGAGAGAGAGAGAGAAATCTCTCTCTGCCTCCCTCTAACAGGGATGCATGTGAAAGGATTTTGAGTCCACCAGCATAATCCAGGATAATCTCTCCATCTCAAAATCCTGAATTTAATCACTTCTGCAAAAATATTTTTTTAAATTAAGGTAACATTTAGGTTCTAGAAATTAGGGTCTGATATTTTAGAGGGTTATTTTCAGCCTCCTACAGAAGCGAAAGGTATAAAACACATTTCTTAGACATTAGATGATACTGAATTAACATTAACTTTCTTTGGTGTGATACTAGGATTGCAGTTACAGGATAATTGAGGTTATATGTTGAAAGAATCAGAGATGAACTGCCATAATACTTTGAATTAGTATAGCAAAAATAAATACATCTATATAGAAAGACAAAAAGAATAGGCACTAGATAACATAAAAATGTAATAAAATTTTACCAACTGGTGATTCTAACAGGGAGGCTTTTATGGGGTTTTATTATATTATTCTTTCAACTTTTCTGTAATTTGGCATTTTCCAAATAAGAATTTTCGGGGAAAAAATGTTAATAATAGACTAGAGGGGGCAAATGAAAGAAGACTGTAGAAGCTAAGGTCTAGGCAAGAGATGATGGTAACTCTAACCAGGGTGGTGGCAGTTAGTGAAGATGTGGTGGTATTCTGGATGTATTTTGAAGATTGAGGCAACAATTACTGATAGACTAAACAGAGTGTGGAGTGAGAGAAAGAGAAGAATCGGGAATGACTCAAAGGCTTTGAGATATGGATAAACCTACCATCAAATGAAAAGGGGTAACTTAGTTTTTAGGCGAAATAACAGAATTCCAGTTTGGGACACACTGATTTTGAGATGCTAATTCAAAATGGAGACGTTAAGAAAGCAGTTAGATATCTAAGTCTGGATGGTAGGAGAAAACTCTGAGCTAGAGATATATATGTAACATTTAATCAGAAGAATGTTAATACAAGATCATAATAAAGTCATTATACTGGACTAGATCACTAAAGGAGAAGATGATGAGAGCAACCACTAAAATCACAAAGTGGTACATACACATCAGGGCAGAAAAGAACTAAAGAAAATTTATATCCTGTCATCCTAAGATTGTATGGAGCTATCAGCATTCCCTTTTTTTTTTGCTTTTTTAGGGCTGCACCCACAGCATATGGAGGTTCCCAGGCTAGGGGTCAAATTGGAGCTGTAGCTGCCAGCCTACACCACAGCCACAGCAACAGGATCCAAGTCACATCTGCGACCTACACCACAGCTCATGGCAACGTCAGATCCTTAACTCACTAAGCAAGGCCAGAGATCAAACCTGTGTCCTCATGGTTGCTAGTCAGATTTGTTAACCGCTCAGCCATGACAGGAACTCTATTATCAGCATTTCTCAAGGAAACTGAATCCACTGAAAGATGCCCAAACCACTTCAATGTTTTGTAAGATTTTCTTGCTCCCCAATATGTCACGATACTTACTGCTATTACCATTCTAAGTCCTAAACAAAGAATTTAAACAACTATCACTCAGGAAAATACTTTTTAAAAAATGCCCAACACAAATTATGTCAATTTTTATTAAGAATCTCTCATATTACATTTCAAAAAGACAAACAGGGAGTTCCCGTCGTGGCGCAGTGGATAACGAATCTGACTAGGAACCATGAGGTTGTAGGTTCGATCCCTGGCCTTGCTCAGTGGGTTAAGGATCCGGCGTTGCCGTGAGCTGTGGTGTAGGTCACAGACACAGCTCAGATCCCGAGTTGCTGTGGCTGTGGTGTAGGCCGGCAGCTACAGCTCTGATTGGACCCCTAGCCTGGGAACCTCCATATGCCGCAGGAGCGGCCCAAGAAATGGCAAAAAGACAAAAAAAAAAAGAAAGAAAGAAAAGAAAAAGAAAAAGACAAACAGTACGAGTGTATAAAGTATATAAAACAGGTATAGCTATACTTGCCTTAACTGTTAATAGTAACAGTATTATTATTTCATTTTTTTGGCTGAGTAATATTCCACTGTATAGTAATAGTCACTGTTTTGAATTCTGACTCGCCAAAAAATCCATTTAGCACAATTGCCCCTCTCCTCTATTACTGCTTCCAAAGAGAGGATCTAGAAATTTGTGTCATGCAAATTAAATACTATAGCACTGTAGTTCAATTTTAATAAAACTGAATGCAATAGATGCATTAACTAAATGGAAATAAACTAGCAATAGATCTAAAGAGGATCAACAGTTTTTAAAAATAATACATGCATAAACTTCAGGATATTTCTTAAAAGTTTCACACTGTATAGAACATTCTGGTTTATTTTTAGCTTTAATTTTTATTTATTTATTTTTGCTTTTTAGGGCCAAACCCATGGCATATGGATGTTCCCAGGCTAGGGGGAGGAATTGGAGCTACAGCTGTCAGCCTACACCACAGCTCATGGCAACGCAGGAGCTCTGACCCACTGAGTGAGGCCGGGGATCAACCCCGAATCCTCATGGGTACTAGTCGGATTCATTTCCACTGTGCCACAACTGGAACTCCTATTTTATTTTTTAATTTTATTGGACCATAGTTGATTTAAAATGTTGTATTAGTTTCAGATGTACAGCAAAGTGATTCAGTTGTACATATATGTATATCTGTTTCTTTTTCAGATTCTTTTCCCATATAGGTTATTACAGAATATTGAGTAGAGTTCCCCATGCTATATAGTAAATCCTTATTGGTTATCTATTTTATATATAGTAGAGTGTTAACACCAAACTCCTAACTTACCCCTCCTCCCAACCCTGACATTTCCCCTTTGGTAACCATAAACTTGTTTTCGAAATTTGTGAGTCTGTTTTATAAATAAGTTCACTTGTATCACTTTTTATTAGATTCCACATATAAGTGATATGATATTTGTCTTTCTCTGTATAACTTCACTTAGTATGATACTCTCTATGCATTGCTGTTTGTTGCAAATGGCATTATTTCATTTTTTTGGTTGAGTAATATTACCACATCTTTTTTTATTCATTTTTCCCAATGGATATTTAGGTTGTTTCCATGTCTTGGCTATTGAAAACAGTACGGCTATGAACAGAGAGGGTGCGTGTATCTTTTCAAATTATAGTTTTGTCTGGATACATGCCCAGGAGTGGGAATGCTAGATAATATGGTAATTCCATAGTGTTCTCATAGTAACTGTACCAATTTACATTCCCGCCAACAGTGTAGGAGGGTTCCCTTTTCTCCACACCCTCTCCAACATTTACTATTTTGTAGACTTTTTTGATGGTGGCCATTCTGACCGGTATGAAGTTGTACCTCACTGTAGTTTTGATCTGCATTTCTCTAACAATTAGTGATGCTAAGCACCTCTTCATATGCCTTTTGGCCATCTGTCTTCTTTGACAAAATGTCTATTAAATCTTCTGTCCATTTTTTGATTGGGCTCTTTTTGGGATATAGATCTTCATAAGCTATTTGTACATTTTGGAGATTAATCTCCTCCTGACCGCTTCGTTTGCAAATATTTTCTCCCATTCTGTGAATTGTCTTTTCATTTTGCTTATGGTTTCCTTTGCTATGCAAAAACTTAAGTTTAATAGGGTCCCATTTCCTTATTTTTGTTTTTATTTTCATTATTCTAGGAGACGGATACAAAAAGACATTGCTGTGGAGTTCCCTGGTGGTTCAATAGGTTAAGAATCCAGTGTTGTCAAACAACCCCATCAAAAAATGGGCAGAAGATCTAAACAGACAATTCTCCAAAGAAGACATACAGATGGCCAAAAAACACATGAAAAGATGTTCAACATCACTCATTATTAGAGAAATGCAAATCAAAACCACTATGAGGTACCACCTTACATCAGCCAGAATGGCCATCATCCAAAAGCCTACAAACAATAAGTGCTGGAAAGGGTGTGGAGACAAAGGAATCCTATTACACTGTTGGTGGGATTGTAAATTTACACTGTGGAAAACAGTATGGAGATTCCTCAGAAACCTAAAAATAGAACTACCGTTTGATCCAGCAATCCCACTCCTGGGCATCTATCCAGAGAAAACCATGACTTGAAATGACACATGTACTCCAATGTTCATTGCAGCACTATTTTCAGTAGTCAAGACATGGAAACAACCTAAATGTCCATCGACAGAGGAGTGGATAAAGAAGATGTGGTACATATACACAATGGAATATTACTCAGCCATTAAAGGGAATGAAATACTGGCATTTTTAGCAACATGGATGGACCTAGAGATTATCTTGCTAAGTGAACTCAGTCAGACAATGAGACACCAACATCAAATGCTTTCACTGACATGTGCAATCTGAAAAAAGGACAGAATGAACTTCCTTGCAGAACAAATACTGACTCACAGACTTTGAAAAACTTATGGTCTCCGAGGAGACAGTTCAGGGGGTGGAGGGATGCACTGGGGTTGTGGGATGGAAATCCTATAAAACTGGATTGTGATGATCATTGTACAACTATAAATGTAATAAATTCATTGAGGAATAAAATAAAATAAAACAAAATAAAAAGAATCCGGTGTTGTCACTGCTATAGTTCTGGTTACTGCTGTGGCATAGGTTCGATCTGTGGGCCGAGAATTCTGCATGCCATGCGAAAAGCAAAAAAAAAAAAAAGATATTGCTGTGCTTTATGGCAAAGAGTGTTCTGCCTGTGTTCCTCTAAGAGTTTTATAGTATTGGCCTTACATTTAGGGCTTTAATCCATTCTGGATTTATTTTTATCTATGCTGTTAGAGAATGTTCTAGTTTAATTCCTTTACATATAGCTGTCCAATTTTCCCATTACTACTTATTGAAGAGACTATCTTTTCTCCATTGTATATTCTTGCTTGCTTTGTCATAACATTAATGGAACATTTTAAATGTACCTACATTTTTCTAGAAAGAAGGTTCAAACAGTTTATTATATTTTATTTTCAATAGGATCCATGATCTCAACATAGTTTAAAACTTTCAGGTTTAATGAGTTCTCATCATGGTGTAGCAGAAACGAACTCAACTAGGAACCATGAGGTTGCAGGTTCAATCCCTGGCCTTGCTCAGGGTGTTAAGCTGTAGTGTAGGTCATAGACGCAGCTGGGATCCTGTGCTGCTGTGGCTGTGGTGTAGGCTGGCAGCTGTAGCTCTGATACGACCTAGATTTCTAGCCTCTGAGACATATGGAGGATCTAGGGATCCTCCATATGTCTCAGGTACAGGCCTAAAAAGCAAAAAAAAAAAAAAAAAAAAAAAAAATTCCAGGTTTGAAAATTAACATTGCTAGAGGCCTTAAAATCAAAATAAACCATAAACTGACTGTGGCAGAACTGAAAAACTATGAATTTAAAAAATAAAATATACATTTTGATACCTCAAAAGCAATTACATTGATAATAAGGGATATTTGCCAAGTTCAACTCATGTTCAGACATGATGAAAATTTTCTAATGAAAACATGCTTCAAAGAATTTCCTTAACAAAACAAGTGAATTTACTTCTGAAAACTTTAAACCTTAGAGAAACACAAGCCTATAGGACCTTACATTGAAGCTGCTCAGTTACTGGTGAAGTTATTTAGGTAATTCCCCTGTTTCTAATAATCAGCCAAGATTCATCTCCCACTTACTTCAGACATCTAAAAAAGGCTTTTAAATTAGAGAAATAGGGAAAACCAAGGAAGGTCCTCAGTAAAACGTGACAGAGAAGGAGAAGCAGAAACACGCTTGATCATTATTTTCTACTTAGTGAAGTTTATTCAGTGTTCACACTTTCTCATGAAAAAATGCCTACTACTTTTATATTAAACATAAAAGTTGACTTGAGGTCTCTTCAGTTCTTTACATAATACGTAACATTTATATTCTATTTGGTAAGAACTATTCCTAGCACTTTATTTGCATTAGTTCACTTAACCATGTATGTGTACATGTATTTTTTGTTTTGTTTTTTCTTTATGCTGAGACTTGACCTCCCTGGACTAACAAGAACTATCTTAATTATTCCCAAAGGTTTCACTTTGGGGTCTGATTCAGAAGTGTGACTTGCCAAGAAGAGCCTTCAAAGCCCTGGGTCCTGACATCAGGGCTGTCATTGGTCTGAACTAAAGGTCTAATGTGGCTCTGTTTAATTTAGGATTACAATCTTTCCAGGATGAAAATAAAAATCTCATACAGATTAGATGGACCCTGCAGCTGCCTTGATCTCCTCAACATAAAATCATTTCCAGTCTCCATTTCACTTACCATAATAAATAACCTAGACCCAGCCTAAAAATAAATCAAAGTAGAGAAATACTTCTAGACTACCCATTTGGGGCCATAAGGATCTTCACCCAGACTTGACAGAGAATTGCTTTACTCAGGTTACTTTTATAAAAGGCTTTATAATAATGAAAAGGGCATATTTTACAATGTTCAATGAAAAAAAAAAAAACAGGATAAATGGATATATAAGGTAAGAGAAAAACTATATAAAATCACATTAAAAATAGAAAGGAAGGAGTTCCCGTCATGGCTCAGTGGAAACGAATCCGACTAGGAACCATGAGGTTGCAGGTTCGGTCTCCACCCTCGCTCAGTGGGTTAAGGATCTGGCGTTGCCATGAGCTATGGTGTAGGTCTCAGACGATGGCGCGGATCTGGCATTGCTATGGCTCTGGTGTAGGCCAGCAGCTGTAGCTCTGATTAGACCCCTAGCCTGGGAACCTCCACATGCTGCAGGTATGGCCCTAAAAAGAAAAAAAAAAAAGAAAAAAAAAAGAAAAGAAATATAGTGAAGTATTCACAATGGCTGTGGCTATGCTACTAAAATATTTTATTTTTTTATTTCCTAATTTTTGCTATAACAGCATTAATTTGTGCTTTTTAAAATATTTATCCTCAAATTATAAACTATATATGACCCATATAATAACAAATCTAGATAAATAAGCTTTATATTAGAGTATATTTATTCCATACCAAAACGCTATTTTCAGAGTTCCCGTCGTGGCTCAGTGGTTAACAAATCTGACTAGGAACCATGAGGTTGCAGGTATGATCCCTGGCCTCGCTCAGTGGGTTAATGATCCAGGTTGCTGTGAGCAATGGTGTAGGTTGCAGATGTGGCTCAGATCCCGTGTTGCTGTGGCTCTGGCATAGGCTGGCAGCTATAGCTCCAATTAGACCCCTAGCCTGGGAAACTCCATATGCCACAGGTGCAGCCCTAGAAAAGGCAAAAAGACCAAAAATAAATAAATAAATAAATTTTTAAAAAGTTATTTTCTAAATAGTGTGTCATTCTATAACCATTTTCTGATCAAATCCTTACCAAAACAAAGTTCTCCTGTATTCTTTCTCCATTTTGTTTTCAACTTCTCCCTGAAAAATACATTTTCAGTGGGAATCAAATTTTTATTGCCCAGAGTGTGAAATCAATCTAGATTTAAAAGCAAGATTATAACTCCACATCTAAAAGCCCTTGGAATAAGAGAAAAATCTGTTGAATGGGTAATTCCTGTACACTAAATATCTTTGAACCATAAAAAATGGCAATATTTGACTGATATATTCACAACAGCAACAAAAACCTACTTTGAGTTTACAGTTTGCAAATTTCCAAAAATATCACACTAACACATTCAAGTTTAGTTGGCAGAGACACATTTGCAGTGTTTAATAGAAACAAACAGCCTAAGACTTGCACATGGAGAATGGCAGCTCTGAGTACTCTATTTGCAGCAAATGTGTTTCATTAGCCATTGTGTTTTTTCCCTTCAAAGATTTTCTCTCAAGTCACTGCCATATTGCTTCCTATTAGACAAGTTAGTACTGGGAAACAGTGCTTGAAGCTATATATACACATATAAAACATTAATCTGTGGCCCTGGCAAATTTACATTTATTTTTGTTTATGTTTTACTTTTTTCAGCCACGCCCACAGCATGTGGAAGTTCCCAGACCAGGGATCAAATCCAAGCTGCAACTGTGATCTATGCAGAAGTTGCAGCAATGCCGGATCCTTAACCAACTATGCTGGGCCAGGGACTGAACCCGAGCCCCCGCTGAGACAATGCCTTAACACAGGGCACCACAGTGGGAACTCCTTTTAAAACACATTTTCAAACATTCACCTAAGAGAATAAAGGAAAAATATAATGAACCTCTATGTACCTGTCATCCAGCTTCAACAAGTATCAGTATATATATATATATTTTTTTTTTTTTGTCTTTTTGCTATTTCTTTGGGCCGCTCCCGTGGCATATGGAGGTTCCCAGGCTAGGGGTCTAATCGGAGCTGTAGCCCCTGGCCTACGCCAGAGCCACAGCAACTCGGGATCTGAGCCACGTCTGCAACCTACACCACAGCTCACGGCAATGCCAGATCCTTAACCCACTGAGTAAGGCCAGGAATCGAACTGCATCCTCATGGGTGCTAGTCAGATTCATTAACCGCTTAGCCTTGACGGGAACTCCCTGCTGGACTATTTTTAAACAAATCTTGGACATGATCTGAAGAGTTTCTCACTAGCAAATTTGAAAGTTATAGAGATGCTTGTCCTCTTCCATTTAAATTATTAAAAATATTTAAACATAATGATATTAAACAATGTCCAATATAGCTTAAGTTAGAATCAGGCTTTTGGGGCTAAAAGTAAACATAGCTATCATCTAATTCCTTGCTATTCATATTGTGATACTTAGGCTAGCAGTACTGGCATTACCCAGGAGCTTGTTCAAAACACAGAACCTCAGGGCCAGAACTAAAGAACCAGACTCTACCCCTGGGTGAAGAGCATTAAAGTCTTGTACATCTGAACTGGCTCTCACTTGAGAAACTGAGGCCTAGAAAGGTCAAGTAAGTCTCCCAACAGGAGTAAAGCTCAAAAGTATCTGATTCTGAGACCAGGTTTTTTTTCCTTACGCGACACGCTGCCTCTCAACAAACCTGATTCCCACCAGGAGACCCTCTGAAGCTTTCACATCCTTCTGGAAACTAATTCGATTAACAAGTAAATGAATTTCCCACACGATAATTTTTTTGAAATTCATGAGAGCCTGACATTTTCCCAAATACTACATAATATGCTGGAGCAGAATCTGTAAATTAATCAAACCTCTTCCTTCTTTGGGTAAAAAGACAGACCTTTTCAGCAAGAGCGCCTCTAAGGGAACCAAATTAATTAATTAATGGCTATGTGTTTTTTTCTTCAAATGTCAGTACTAGAGTCTCCTTATGCAGAGACTATATAATTGGGTGCAGCTGAAAACTTGGGCTTTTTGGCATAGGATTGATAAGTACAATGCTAAAAGCCAAACTCATTTTCTAATTGTGGCTTCAGTAAGAAAGTTAAGAAATGAGTTAAAAATAGCATTAGCAATGATAACCAAGTCTCCCTGTTACACTAAAAAGACACTGCCTTTTGTTCTTAATTCTAAGAAAAGAAATTATAATTTTCTAAGTAAAATTTTGAATGAAACTTAAGATTATTAAAATTATTTAAAAGGCAAGTATTACTTTAATTATGGTATGTGTGTATATATATATACACACACATATAAAATATTTTATATATGTATAGTTGGGGGGGGGTGTCTTTTCAGGGCCACACCCATGGCATATAGAAGTTTCCAGGCTAGGGGTCGAATTGGAGCTACAGCTCCTGCCCTATGCCACAGCCACAGCCACAGCACAGCAACACAGGGCCAGAGCCGTGTCTTCTACCTACACCACCACTCACAGCAATGCCAGATCCTTTAACCCACTGAGCAAGCCCAGGGATCAAACCCACATCCTCATGGATACTAGCTGGGTTCGTCACCACTGAGCCACAACAGGAACTCCTTAATATGTCTTTTTAAAAAGAAAAAAAAGTTTGGTCATATAAGCTTCTGTAAGAGGGCACTCAATTTCAGAAGAAAACTTTATGACACCTGGGACTTCCAGAGCCTTTTCAGGACACTATTAAGAAAGCTATTGCCTACAGAAAAAAAAAAAAGAGAGATTCTGAAATTTTCAGTGGAGTGTGTTTTCTTAACAAAATAAAGAGTGGAGGGTAAAAAAAAAAAATGTCAAAACCAATAACATTCCTTTGAAAATGCTGGTAGAGTAATCTTTTAGTGCAGCTGCCATCCTTTACTACTCTATCTTTTTAAAAATACTCATAAGGGAGTTCTCGATGTGGCACAGCAGAAACAAATCTGAAGAGTATCTACAATGGATGTTGGTTTGATCAGTGGGTAAGGATCTGGCACTGCCACAAGGTGCGATGTAGGTTGCAGATGCAGCTCAAATCTGGCATTGCTGGGGCTGTGGTGTAGTTTCCTAGCCTGGGAACTTCCATATGCCGTGGGTGCGGCCCTAAAAAGAAAAAAAACAAAACAAATACAATTTAAAGCATAACAAAGCATTTCTTTACCCACACACGGCAAAAGAGAAATAGTAAGGAAATATATCCCAATGCCAGGTATATGCAAAAAGATTAATAATTTCTGCTCCATACACCTGTAACAAATTGTCTCTAAGAGATTTACCTGAGATGTTCAGCTTTAAAAAAAAAAAAAATTCATCATCATTTTGAAATCTAGTTACCCAACATCTAGCTTCATGGATTTTTTTTTTTTTTTCTTTTTAGGGCCACACCTGTGCATATGGAAGTTTCCAGGCTAGGGACAGAATCCGAGCTGCAGCTGCCAGCCTATGCCACAGTCTTGGCAACACTGGATTTGAGCCCCATCTTTGACCTAGGCTACACCTTGTGGCAACATCAGATTCTTAGCCCACAGAGCAAGGTCAGGAATCAGATCCACATCCTCACAGACACTACGTTGGGTTCTTAACCTACTGAGCCACAATAAGAACTCTAACTGAATTTATAGTTTGAATTTTCAAAAAGGACACCTAAAGCTCGAATCTGTTTATTAGCATAACACAAGAGACAAACAGAAAAACTTGCCATTTCAAGGACAAATGAAAAATCAATAATTTATTCAAACATGTATTGAGTAACTAATATTTGTCAGGCCTGTGATAAGAGCTGATACGTCCTTGAGTGTAGTACCTACAACCAAAGTGAGGTCAAATATCAAACACATTTTTTTTCTTTTAAGCATATATATCAATTATATTGACAATGACTGCACATTCTGGCACTGTAGGTGATGAGGGGTTATAAAGGTGAATAATAGGTTATATTTATTGTTTCCTATGTACTCTCAAAGGCACTGAATATTATCTCATTTATTAATCCAACAACTTTTGGGGGGTTTTTGTTTTGGCGTGTGTTTTTTGGCCACACTTGCGGCATATGAAGTTCCCAGGCCAAGGTTCAAATCCAAGCCACAGCTGTGACCTACACCACAGCTGCAGCAATATCAGACAGATCTTTAAACCCACTGTACCAGGCTGGTGATCAAACCCATGCTGCCACAGAAACAACACTGTGCTACAGTGGGAACTCCAATCCAACAACTTTTTAAGTTAAACACATCCTTGTTTTTGAGATGATAAACTAAAGCTTTGAAAATTTAGGAGGTGAAACTATCAAGTGTCAGAGCTGGGATTTAATCTCAGGCACTTTAAACTCCAGAACCCTTGCACTTAACTGCTATGCTAAATTGCTTCCCTTAAGTAGCTTCAAGTCCAAAGGACACAGAGATATACTTAGAAATAATGTTAATACTTGGGGCCAGCCCCACCTCATTAGTGTCCAAAAGTCTACCTGACAAATAAAAGTAGCTAATTAAGTCCCCACATGTTAAAGAGTGCATATGTTTTATATACTGTAGAATTACTCCCTAAGGAACAAATTTAATTTTAAAGAAACGGCAAAAAATGAGCTGAAAATCTAAACAGTCATTTCTCCAAGGAAGACATATGGATGGCCCAAAACCACATGAAAAGATGCTCAACCTCACAAATTATTACAGAAATGCAAATCAAAACTACAGTGAGGTATTACCTCACACTGGTGAGAATAGCCCTCATCACAAAGTCTAAAACAGAGTTCCCTGATGGCTCAGCTGTGGCTTGGGTCACTGTTGTGGTACAAGTTTGATCCCTGGCCCAGGAAATTCCACATGCCACAGGTGCATCCAAAAAAAAAAAAAAAAGCCAGAAAAAATTCTGCAAACAATAAATTCTGAAGAGGGTGTGCAGAAAAGGGAACCCTCCTACACTGCTGGTGAGAATGTAAACGGTACAACCACTATGGAAAACAGTACGGAGGTTCCTTAAAAAACTAAAATCCTAATTCAAAAAGATATGAGCACCCCAATGTTCACTGCAGCAATATTTACAATAGCCAAGACAAGGAATGTCCATCGACAGAGGAATGGATAAAGAAGATGTGGAAAGTGTGTGTGTGTGTGTGTGTGTGTGTGTGTGTTTACAAATTCTAAATACTTATGTACAAAAGGCTTCCATCTTCCTCTAAGTAAAAGTTCTTTCTACATGTTAGCTGCACAAAACTTCCAAGACAGATGGGCAGCCTGTAAGCCCTTCAAATCCTTTGTTTTAAAGGTGGCAAGTGGGTCCTATTGACCAGTAGAGCCAGCCAGGTTTCTGGGAATGGAATACTACTCAGCCATTAAAAAGAATGACATAATGTCATTTGCAGCAACATGGATAGACCCAGAGATTATCATACTAAATGAAGTAAATCATCAGAGAAAGACAAACATATGATATCACATATGTGGAATGTTAAAAAAGGATACAAATGAACTTGCCTGCAGAACAGAAACAGACTCGCAGAATTTGAAAACAAACTTATGATTACCAAAGGGGACAGGATGGATGGATTGGGAGTTTGGGACTGACATATGCACACTGTGGTATATGGAATGATTTTCCAACAGGGGCCAGCTGTATAGCACTTTACCCAATATTCTATAATAACCTATATGGGAAAAGAATCTGAAAAAGAATGGCTGTGTGTATATGTATAACTGAAATCACTTTGTTGTACAGGAGAAATTATTACAACATTGTAAATCAACCATACTTCAATAAAACTTTAAAAATGGAAAAAAGATACAAATGAACTTATTTTAAAAACAGAAACGGACTCAGACATAGAAAACAATCTTATGGTTACCAAAGGGGAAATGTGGGAGGGAAGGAATAATGAGGAATTTGGGATTAGTTTATATACACCCAGGGAGTTCCCACTGTGGCGCAGCAGAAACGAATCCAACTAGTATCTATGAAGATGCAGATTTGATCCCTGGCCTTACTCAGTGGGCGGGGATCCGGTGTTACCCTGAGCTGTGGTATAGGTTGCAGACATGGCTTGGATCCCACATTGCTGTGGCTACGGTGTAGGCAGGTGGGCAGCTGTAGCTCTGATTCAACTCCTAGCCTGGGAACTTCCATATGCCACCAGTGTGGCCGTAAAAAAGCAAAAAAAAAAATTATACACACCCAATACCCTGTGATAACCTATATGGGAAAAGAATCTGAAAAAGAATGAATATATGTATATGTAATAACTGAATCACTTTGCTGTACATCTTAAATTAATACAACATTGTAAAGCAACTATATTCCAATAAAATGAAATAAAGGCAAATAAAAATTTTTTAATTTAAAAAATTTAAAAAGAAATGGCCTATAGTTGTGTATGATCTACATAATGACAGCAATTTTACAAGAGAAGTAAATGAATGAAAATAATAGATAAAAGCAACTAATTCCTTTCTATTCTAAAAAGGCAGATCTACAATAACTTCAATTTAATTATTTCAGTGACAAGACCTCCAATTCTGTCCAACTCATCTCTTCCTAACACATGGGAACAAAATCAAGGGATGAAACTGGATGTCACTTTAAGTATTTACCTAGAATTTTTTTTTTTTTTTACAAATTCTAAATGCTTATGTATAAAAGGCTTCCGTCTTCCTCTAAGTAAAAGTTCTTTCTACATGTTAGCTGCACAAAGCTTCCAAGACAGATGGGCAGCCTGTAAGCCCTTCAAATCCTTTGTTTTAAAGGTGGCAAGTGGGTCCTATTGACCAGTAAAGCCAGCCAGGTTTCGGGGAAGCAATGACCCCAATAAAGCCATTATGTTTCTTCATTTTCTAAGACCAGAGCAGACAAAGGAGCTAAAACTAAAGAGAAACCAAAGGAAGATTAGACAAACATTAAAATCCACGTCATACAAATTTGTGACACAAACAGTTCCTATTTTTTAATACTGCTGTCACAATGTTAACCTACAAAATGCAAAGACTGACCCCACTCTGTTTTTAAAATCTTAATCTTTCACACAACTAGGTAAAATCTCAGCAGTTGGTAGGAACACAAACTGGCAACCTCCTTGAAAAACATACACCAGGGTTTTCTTCCTATGTAAAACAGAGAGCTAACAGAAGAAAATCTGACTGTTGAAGACATTCCTAACAAGAGGTAAATTTTTTTCTTAAAAAGGAAGTATGCATGTATAGAAAACCCTTAAGACTCCATCAAGATTCTATTAGAATTAACCAATTCAGCAAAGTTGTAGGATATACAATCAATACACAAAAATCTGTTGCAATTCTACATACTAGTAATGAACTATCAGAAAGAGAAACAAAGAACACAATCCTGTTTACAACTGCATCAGAAAGAACAGGAGTTCCCGTTGCCGCTCAGAGGGTTAAGAACCCGACTAGTATCCATGAGGATGAGGGTTCAATCTCTCACCCTGCTCAATGGGTTAAGGATCCAGCATTGCTGTGAGCTATAGGTCAAAGATGCAGCTTGGATCTGCAGACACAGCTCTAATTCGACCCCTAGCCTGGGAACCTTCAAATGCCATGGGTGTGGCCCTAAAAATTTTTTTAAGGAATAAATACCTAGAAACAAATTTTACCAAGAAAGTAAAAGACCCATATATCAAAAACGTCAAGACATTATAAAGGAAAGATATCCCATGCTCCTGGACTGGAAGAAATCAAGATTGTTAAGATGTGATTACTACCCAATGCAATCCACAAGTTCAATGCAATCTCTATCAAAACTTCAGTGACATTTTTCACAGAAATGGAACAAATAATCCCAAAATTTGTATGGAACCACCAAAAAACCTGAAGGGCAAAAGCAATCTTGAGAAAGAACAAAACTGGATACATCACCCTCCCTGATTTCAAACTTTATAATAAAGCTAAATTCTTTAAAACTGTATGAGACTGACATAAAAACAGACACATAGACTGATGGGACAGCATAGAGCACGGAGAAACAAACCCACACATAAATGGTCAATTAATTTACAACAAATAAGCCAAGAATATACAATGGAGAAGACAGTCAATTAATCATGTTGGGAAAACCGGACAGCCATAAGCAAAAGAACAAAATTCTACCACTATCTTAAACCATACAAAAAAATTAACTCAAATGGATTAAGACCTGAATGTTAGAGCTGAAACCATAAAATTCAAACATAGGTGGTAACCTCCTTAACATAGGTCTCAGTAATGATTTTTTGTTTTTGTTTTTTGTTTGTTTGCTTGTTTTGTCTTTTTGCCATTTCCTGGGCCGCTCCCACAGCACATGGAGGTTCCTAAGCTAGGGGTCAATTTGGAGCTGTAGCCACCGGCCTACACCAGAGCCGCAACAACATGGGATCCGAGCCGTGTCTGCAACCTACACCACAGCACAAGGCAATGCCAGATCCTTAACCCACTGAGCAAGGCCAGGGATAGAACCTGCAACCTCATGGTTCTTAGTCGGGTTCATTAACCACTGAGCCACGATGGGAACTCCTCAGTAATGATTTTTTGAATTACTATTAAAAGCAAAAGCAACAAAAGCAAACATAAATAAGTGGGGTTATACTGTGTTAAAATGCTTCTGCACAGGACAGGAAATCATCAACAAAATGAAAAGTCAAGCTACTGAATGGGAGAAAATATTTTCAAATCATGTATCTGATAAGGGGCTAATATCTGAAATATATAAAGAACTCTTACAAAAACAAAACAAAACAAAACAAAAAACCCCAAACAATCCAATTAAAAAATGAGCAGATCTGAACTGACATTTTTTCAAAGACGCATAGAGAGTTCCCATCATGGCTCAGCAGTAACGAATCCAACTAGTATCCATGAGAATTCGGGTTCAATCCCTTGCCTTGCTCAGTGGGTTAAGGATCCAACGTTGCTGTGAGCTGTGGTGTAGGTCGCATACGTGGCTCGGATCTGATGTTGCTGTGGAGTAGGCCAACTGCTACAGCTCCTATTTGACCCCTAGCCTGGGAACCTCCACATGCTGTGGGTTCAGCTCTAAAAAGACAAAAAAAAAAAAAAAAAAAACCCTACTATATGATGCAGCAATTCCACTTCTAAGTATTTATCTGAAGAAAATGAAAACACTAACTTGAAAAGATTCCAATATTCACTGCAACATTGTTTACAACAGCCATAATATGAAAACGACCTAAGTATCCATTGATGGATAAATGGACAAAGAAATTGTGATACATACATAAACGAAATATTAGCCATAAAAAAGAATGAAATCTTGGTGCAGTGGGTTAAGGATCCAGCATTGCTGCAGCTGTGGCATAGGCTGCAGCTGTAGCTTAGATTTGACCCCTGGCCTGGGAACTTCCATATGCCGTGGATGCAGTCAAAAAGAAAAAAAGAAAGAAATCTTCCCATTTATGACAACATGGATGAAACTCAAGGGCATTATGCTAAGTGAAGTAAGTCAGATAGAGAAAGGTAAATACCGTGTGATTTTTTTTTTTTTTTTTGGTCTTTTTAGGGCCACACCCACAGCATATGGAAGTTCCCAGGCTAGGGGTGGAGTCAGAGCTGTAGCTGCCGGCCTACACCACAACCACAACACCACCAGATCCAAGCTGAATCTGCAACCTACACCACAGCTCACAGCAACGCCCACTTAACCCACTGAGCAAGGCCAGGGATCGAACCCGAAACCTCATGGTTCCTAGTCAGATTCGTTTCCGCTGCGCCACAATGGGAACTCCCCATATGACCTCTTTTATATGTAGAATACAAATACTACACATACATATGAATAGATAAAGAGGATGTGATACACTATATGGAACATTACTCAGCCATAAAAAAAGAATGAAAATCTGTCATTCATAACAACATGGATGGACATGTTATTATGATTAGTGAAATAAATCAGAAGAAAGAAAAATATTCTGTTATCACTTACACATGGAATCTAAAAAATAAAACACATGTATATGACAAAACAGAAACAGGAAGTTCTTGATGTGCCTCAGCGGTAACAAGTCTGACATATCCATGAGGACGTGGGTTTGATCCCTGGCCTTGCTCAGTGGATTAAGGATCCAGCGTTGCCACGAGCTGAGGTGTAGGTCACAGATGTGGCTTGTATCCCAAGTTGCTATGGCTGTGGCTGTGGTGCTGGCCAGCAGCTGTAGCTCTGATTTGACCCCTAGCCTAGGAGCTGCCACGTGCCGCAGGAGCGGCCCTAAAAAGCAAAATGAAATAATATATAAAAGGATTCCTTATAATTTCTCTTGATCTACATTCTAAATGATTTCAAGAGGTCTCTGAGAAATTAATAACATGCAAATGTCTTTTACAAATAAGATTTTTTGAGTTTACTAATCATATGCTCTCTAAATCAAGAATAAAATTTCTTTAATGAAAATGCAGAGTACTGCTTAGTGATCAAAAGAGATTCACAATTCAGAGATGCTTAGAGAATCACAGATACTTAAAGGCATAAGGAACTGTAGTGATTACTTTGTTCAAATCCTATATTATTTGTTTCACGGCTTATTTTGCAAGAGAATTTGAGTATATACAAACTTCTCCCTGAGTGTCTATTCTTTATTGATTACATCCACAGCAAAAAGGAAACCAGGGGCAACCCACTGCAACTCCAGATTGGCTACTGAAGATGAGAATATGTGAGGATCTAATGGAAACAAGGCAGGGACTGTTGGAGCCCATGAATATTTCAGAAGAATAATGAAAAAGTGTGCCAGATGGGTTTGCTTGCAGCTGGCTAACAACTAAATTTCTGACCAAAGCCAAGTGCTTCCTTACATAATTTATCGAGCACTTTTCAGTTCCCTTCTACTACCACCCTTTGCATTCTTTTTTCATCCTTATTCTTTCCTTTTTTAAAGAGCAATACCATTATTTCTCTTTCAAAATGGGATTGTTTTGTTTTTTGTTTTTTTAATTTTTAAGAAAAGAACACCTGTGTGCCCTATACTGTGAGGCTGAAGGGTAAGTCCAAGTGTGATTACTGAAGCAAAAATGGACAAAGGAAGTGTTACGACTAACCACTCTTTCTTAAACAAAATAGTTTAAAAGCAGCACTAATTGCCAAGGGTTGGCAAACATAAATACAGATCAACTCTGCTTAGCCAGCAGAGACGAAGGCTCATCCTTCCCCAGAGCACACTGGTCCTGCCTGCTTCTCCACACTCATCTTCTACCCTATATTCCAGATACAAAAGCAGCTGAAATCGCTCAAGGTCTTTCAACAATAAAAATTTAAATTACAAATGACATTTGAGCTCCTACTGTGTGCCAGCTACTGTTCAAAGCATTTAACCAGCAAATCCCAAGAGGAGTTAGAGTATGATTATTATTAGGTAAAGAGAATTTAAAATTTAAGTAACTTTCCCAAAGCAGTCTGCTTCAGAGCCCACTCTCAAACTCCGCTACTGCCTCTCTAAAACAGAAGATTTGTATTATGTCTCTCAAATACAGATGGCTTCAAAATCCTGCACACTACTACAGCTTTGACATATTCCATTTAAAATCATTCTGAAGCTTTTAAGCACTAAATCAGAGATTTAAAGCTTTAATATTGCCAAAATCACTGCGGTGGCCGCCTGGAAGATGACTCAGTGATCCCTGCCTCCTGATATGCACAGCCTTGTAGAATTTCCTCTCGCAGTGAACCAGGGTTAGAGGCGGGTCCAAGAGCATAAGGCAAAAATGATGGGATACCACTTCTGAAATTATAAAAGGAGTTATTAAAAAAAAACAAACAAACCTGCAGATGCCATCATGGGCTCCTGTCTCTCTCCATCCATTTGTCTATGTCTGTCTGTCTCTCATCACTTGCTCTGAGAGAAGCTAACAGCGTAATTAGGACATTCACGCAGCCTATGGAGACGCCCAAGTGGTAAGAACAGATTCCTATTAACAGCCACACAACTGAGTTTAGAAGCAGATTCTTCAGCCACAGCTGGGCCAAGCCCTGGGGTTATGGTAGTCCCTGCCAACAGCTTGACTGCCACCTTGTAATACAGAGACTCTGAGCCAGAACTACCCAGCTAAGCTGTTGCTGGATTCCTGCCTCTCTAAAATATGTAAGATAATAAACACTTGTGTTCAGCACTAAATTTTAGGATAACTTTTTCCACAGAAAACAATTAGTTAACTAATACAATCGAGCAGCCTTTTTGACAGCTTACGTACAACAAGATGTTTATAGAAAGAGCCTTTTATTGTACAGCAACAAGGAATACAGCAAATATTTTGTAATAACTATAAATGGATTATAATCTTTAAAAATTGTGACTACAGAGTTCCTGCTGTGGGGCAGTGGGTTAAGAATCCAACTGCAGTGGCTCAGGTTGGATCCAATCCTTTTTCTTTTCTTTCTTTTTTTTTTTTGGCTTTTGTCTTTTTTAGGGCTGCACCCAAGGCATATGGAGGATCCCAGGCTAGGGGCTGAATCAGAGCTGTAGCTGTGAGCCACAGCCACAGCAACTTGGAATCTGAGATTTGGGATCCAAGCCGTGTCTGTGACCTACACCACAACTCATGGCAATGCTGGATCCTTAACCTACTGAGCAAGGCCAGGGATCAAACCCACATCCTCATGGATACTAGCTGGATTTGTTAACCACTGAGCCACAGTGGGAATCATGAATTCAATCCCTAGACTATGTTGCTGCAGCTGCAGCTCAGATCCAACCCCTACAGCCATAAAATGTTTTTAAAAAAAAATTTGTGACTGTTGTACACCTGAAACTTAAAACAATATTGTAAATCACCTATACCTTTCAAAAAAGTAGAGAGACCAACAATAATTACAAAATCTAGATTAGCTCCAAGCTAGAATAACATTGATGCTTGAATCTTTTTTCTTTCTGTTTTTCTTTTTTTTTTTTGCCATGCTCACACCATGTAGAAATTCCCAGACCAGGGCTCAAACCTGCACCATAGCAGTGGCAACACCAAATCCTTAATACACTAAGCCACCAGGAAACTCCCAATGCTTTTAATAATTAGTTAAAATCTATGTCACATAACTTTATAAATACTAAAAACAAACACAAGAATTACTTCTTGTTTAACTACTGCATTTGGTTAATGAGACATTTCACATTATTATTCATTACATAAATTGTAACTGGGATCTAAAGTTTATGTAGAAAACCAAAACTCATTTTACTAAAGTGTACATAAAAGAATACTTATCTTTAGAGGAACATTCTAAAAGATTATGGTTGAAATGACAAAATCTGGCATTTGTTTCAAAATAATTCTGTAGAGGTAGGTAGGAGTACGGAGGAGAGGATGAAGATAAAATATTATGGCAGAGGCTGAGATTTAGTTGATGGGCACATAAGGTTCATTATACGTTCATTACATGTTCTCTTTCATATAGGTTTGAAACTTTTCATGCTAATTAGGTGTTTTTTGGGGGAGGGTTCCCAAACAAACAAAACAAAACACATTCTATCTACACTGGGTAATCTCCTACTTTAGTATAATCCATCAAAACTTCCCACTTAGCATACAAAGAGACTCCCTGGAGTCGAGGTGATGTCACATAATTTGGAGATACATACCTTTCTAAAGAAAAAGATTACCCAAAACATGGGTTCTGTACCACTTTAGACAATAGTTTTTTAAGTAAAGTCTTCATTAATACAATATGTGCAGCTACACTTGCGGATGATTTTCAACCATCTATTAAAAGAAAGTCCTTTTACATTTATGTTCTTGAGCCCTTTTGCCCAACTTAAACATTTTGCTTATGTGGGTTTCTTTGATCAATTATAGGCATACCTCTGAGATACCTTGGGATCAGTTCCAGACCACTGGCAATAAAGCTAAAATTCTAATAAAGTTAATCACGAATTTTTTGGTTTTCCGACACATATAAAAGTTCTATCTACACCATATTGTAGTCTACTAAGTGTGTAATAGCACTATGCCTAAAAAAACCAATGTACATACCTTAATTTAAAAATATATTATTGCTCAAAAATACCATCCATCATCGGAGCTTTTTGCAAATTGTAATCTTTTTCCTGGTGGAGGTTTTTGCCTGGATGCTGATGGCTGCTGACTGATCAGGGTGATGGTTGCTGAAGGCTGGGGTGGCTGTGGCAATTTCTTAAAAAAAGACAATGAAATCTGCCACATCAATTGACTCTTCCTTTCACAAGTGACTTCTCTGTAGCAAGCAATGCTGTTTGACAGCATTTTACCCACAGTGGAATACTTTTAAAATTGGAGTCAATCCTCTCAAACCACTGGGTAATCAACTCAATTTATATATCCTAACTCCTTTGTTGTCATTTCAACAATCTTCACAGCATCTTTACCAGGAGTAAATTTCATCTCTAGAAACTACTTTCTTAGCTCATCCACAAGAAGCAACAAACCTCGGAGTTCTCTTGTAGTGCAGGGGCTTAAGGATCAGCATTGTCACTGCAGCAGCTCAGGCTGCTGCTGGGGGAGGGGGTGATCCCTGGCTGAGAACTTTCACATGCCTCAGATGCAGGCAAAAAAAAAAAAAGGGAAAAAAGAAACTCCGAATCCATTCAAGTTTTATCATGAGATTGCAGCAATTTAGTCACATCTCAGGCTCCACTTTATTTCTACCACATCAAGTCATTCTTGAGGGTTGGAATCAACTTTTCTTTTTTTTTAATCTTTTTAGGGCCTCACCCAGCACATATGGAGGTTCTCAGGCTAGGGTCTAATTGGAGCTATAGCTGCTGGCCTAAACCACAGCCATAGCAACCCCAGATCCAAGCCTCGTCTGCGACCTACACCACAGCTCACGACAACACTGGATCCTTAACCCACTGAGTAAGGCCAGGGATCAAACCTACATCCTCACAGATGCTAGTCAGATTCATTTCCACTGAGCCACAATGGGAACTCCCAAAATCAACTTCTTTCAAACTTCTCTGAATGTTGATATTATGACCTCTTTCCATAAATCACAGATGTTCTTTTTTTTTTCTTTTTCTTTTTTCACCCATACCTATGGCATATGAAATCCCAGGCTAGGGGTTGAATTAGAGCTGCAGGTGGCAGCCACAGCCACAGCCACAGCAACACCAGATCTGAGCCACATCTGCAACCTACACTGCAGCATTTGACAAAGCAAGATCTTTAATCCACTGAGCAAGGTGAGGAATCAAGCCCACATTCTCAGGGACACAGTATTGGATTCTTAACCTACTGAGCCACAATAGGAACTCCAAATGACAAATATTCTTTTTTTTCTTTTTTTTTTTTGGTCTTTTTGCCTTTTCTAGGGCCACACCCGAAGCATATGGAAGTTCCCAGGGTAGGGGTCCAATCGGAGCTGTAGCCGCCAGCCTACACCAGAGCCACAGCAACGTGGGATCCAAGCCGCATCTGCGACCTACACCACAGCTCATGGCAATCCCGGATCCTTAACCCACTAAGCAAGGCCAGGGATCGAACCCGAAACCTCACGGTTCCCAGTCCGATGCGTTAACCACTGAGCCACGACGGGAACTCCACGAATGTTCTTAATGGCATCTAGAATGGTGAATCCTTTCCAGAAGCTTTTCAACTGACTTTACCCAGATCCATTGGAAGAATCACCATTTATGAAAGCTACAGTCTTATGAAATGTATTTCTTAAATAAGACTTGAGAGTCAAATGACTCCTTGATCCATGGGCTGCAGAATGGATCCTGTGTTAGCAAGCATGAAAACAACATTAATCTCACTGTCCATCTCCACCAAAGCTCTTAGTTGACCAGGTGCATTATCAATGAGCAGCAATATTTTGAAAGGAATCATTTTCTGAACAGGTCTCAACAGTAGACTTAAAATAATCAGTAAACCATGTTGTAAACAGATATTCTGTCTTTGTTGTTGATCTATAAAGCACAGGCAGGGAGTTCCCCTCATGGCTCAGCGGTAATGAACCCGACTAGTATCCATGAGGATTCAGGTTCGATCCCTGGCCTCACTGAGTTAAGGATCCAGCATTGCTGTGAGCTGCGGTGTAGGTCACAGACACGACTCAGATCCATTGTTGCTGTGACAGTGACATAGCCGGCAGCTACAGCTCTGACTGGGCCCCTAGCCTGGGAAGTCTCATACGCCACACATGCAGCCCTAAATAAATAAAAAAATAAAGCACAGGCAGAGTCTATTTAGCATAATTCTTTAGGATCCTAGGATCTTCAGAATGGTAAATGAGTATTAGATTCAACTTCAAGTCACCAGCTGCATTAGCCCCTAACAAAAGATTCAGCCTATCTTTGAAACTCTGAAGCCAGGCATTGACTTTTCATCTCTAGCTTTGAAAGGCCCTCCATAGATCCACCTTGGAATCTTCTTTCAAGAGAAAGTGTATACACTTGGACTTCCTGTCATGGCGCAGTGGTTAACGAATTTGACTAGGAGCCATGAGGTTGCAGGTATGAACCCTGGCCTTGCTCAGTGGGTTAAGGATCTGGTGTTGCCGTGAGCTGTGGTGTAGGTCGCAGACTCGGGTCAGATCCTGGGGTCAGATCCCACCTTGCTGTGGTTCTGGCGTAGGCCGGCTGGCTGCAGCTCCAATTCAACCCCTGGCCTGGGAACCTCCATATGCCATGGGTGTGACGCAAAAAGACAAAAAAATAAAAATAAAAAAGAAAGTGTACACAATGAAACACTGAAAATCTGTGGTTTAGTGTAGCCACCTTCAGTAATGATCTTAGCTACATCTAGATAAATTGCTACAGCTTCTACTTCACTTGCTTCATCCTGTACTTTTATGTCATGTAGTCAGTATCTCTCCTTAAACCTCATGAACCAATCTCTGCTAGCTTTCAATTTGTTTTCTGCAGTTTCCTAACCTCTTTCAGCCTTCAAAGAATTGAAGAGAGTTAAGGCCTTGCTCTGGATTAGGATTTGGTTTAAGGCAATACTGTGGCCTGTTTGATCTTCTATCCAGACAACTACAACTTCTGCACATCAAGCAATAAGGCTGTTTCATTCCCTTATCATTCATGTATTCACTAGAGTAAAACTTTAAATTTCCTTCAAGAAGTTGTCCTTGGGCAAAACACTCTCTGACATCAACATCATGAATATTTTCTCAGGTCAGTCTCCCAAAGCAATAGAAATTAGAATAAAAATAAACCCATGGGACCTAATCAAACTGAAAAGCTTTTGCACAGCAAAGGAAACTAAAAAGAAAACAAAAAGACAACTTACAGAATGGGAGAAAATAGTTTCAAATGATGCAACTGACAAGGGCTTAATCTCTAGAATATATAAACAACTTATACAACCCAACAGCAAAAAAGCCAATCAACCAATGGAAAAATGGGCAAAAGACCTGAATAGACATTTCTCCAAAGAAGATATACAGATGGCCAGCAAACACATGAAAAAAATGCTCAACATCGCTGGTTATAAGAGAAATGCAAATCAAAACTACCATGAGATACCACCTCACACCAGTCAGAATGGCCATCATTAATAAGTCCACAAATAACAAGTGCTGGAGGGGCTGTGGAGAAAAGGGAACCCTCCTGCACTGTTGGTGGGAATGTAAACTGGTACAGCCACTATGGAGAACAGTTTGGAGATACCTTAGAAATCTATACATAGAACTTCCATGTGACCCCACAATCCCACTCTTGGGCATTTATCCGGACAAAACTCTCCTTAAAAGAGACACATGCACCCGCATGTTCATTGCAGCACTATTCACAATAGCCAAGACATGGAAACAACCCAAATGTCCATCAACAGAGGATTGGATTTGGAAGATGTGGTATATATACACAATGGAATACTACTCGGCCATAAAAAAGAATGAGATAATGCCAATTGCAGCAACATGGATGGAGCTAGAGAATCTCATACTGAGTGAAATGAGCCAGAAAGACAAAGACAAATACCATATGATATCACTTATAACTGGAATCTAATATCCAGCACAAATGAACATCTCCTCAGAAAAGAAAATCATGGACTTGGAGAAGAGACTTGTGGCTGCCTGATGGGAGGGGGAGGGAGTGGGAGGGATCGGGAGCTTGGGCTTATCAGACACAACTGAGAATAGATTTACAAGGAGATCCTGCTGAATAGCATTGAGAACTTTGTCTAGATACTCATGTTGCAACAGAAAAAAGGGTGGGGGAAACATGTAATTGTAATGTATACATGTAAGGATAACCTGACCCCCTTGCTGTACAGTGGGAAAATTAAAAAAAAAAAAAAAGAAACATCTTAAAAAAAAAAAAAGAAGTTGTCCTTGGGAGTTCCCCTTGAACACTCAACTAGTGAAACAAATCCAACTAGTATCCATGAGGATGTGGGTTCGATCCCTGGCCTCACTCAGTGGGTTAAGGATCTGGCATTGTCATGAGCTGTGGTATAGGTCACAGATTAGAATCAGATCCTTCATTGCTGTGGCTGTGGTATAGGCTGGCAACTGTAGCTCCAATTTGACCCCTAGCCTGGGAACTTCCATATGCTGCATGGAAGGACTTAAAAAAAAAAAAAAAAAAGGAGTTCCAGTCATGATACAGTGGAAACAAATCAGACTAGGAACCATGAGGTTGCAGGTTTGATTCCTGGCCTCGATCAGTAGGTTAAGGATCCAGCGTTGCTGTGAGCTGTGGTCTAGGTCATAGATGTGGCTCAGATCTGGCATTGCTGTGGCTGTGGCTTAGGCTGGCAACTGTAGCTCTGATTAGACCCCTAGCCTGAGAACCTCCATATGCTACAGGTGCAGCCCTAAAAAGACAAAAAAAAAAAAAGAAAGAAAGAAAGAAAGCTGTCCTTTACATTCACAACTTGTCTAACTGGTGCAAAAGGCCTAGATTTCTGCCTTTTTTAGGTTTTCAACATGCCTTCCTCACTAAACTTAATCATTTCTAGCTTTTGATTTAAAGCAAGAGACATAGGACTCCCCCTTTCCCCTGAACACTTACAGGCCACTGCAGAGTTATTAATTGGCCTAATTTCAATATTGTTGTGTCTTAGGGAATAGGGAGGCCCAAGGAGACAGTGAAGGACAAAGGAATGGCCAATTGGTGGAGCCTTACAAAAAAAAAAGTATATCTGCATGTGTAGATAATCTATTCCTAAAACAGATAGGCAACCAACAAAACCTGTAATTCTCATGTACAAAATGACCCAAAGTTGGCCTTGCTTTCAATCACAATGTGATTTAAGTTTAATAGGTTTGTTATTATTCTTTTTAAGTATACGTCTTCTGCTTTCCATCAGACTAAAGGAGTGGGTTCTTCTACCCTTAATGATAAAATTCCTCTACAAGGACAGGGGCCTGAATCTGGACCCAGAAGGACCTTCTGGTTCTAATTTGATTGCTGGCAATGCACTTAGGCAATTCATTTAACATCTCTGAATATGACTGCCAACTGCAAACTAGATTTTGTACCTAAGCTGCTATAAGCAATAAAATATATAATCTGAGCAATACTTTCATCATTAATGTTACTAAAGTGAGGGAGAAGGGCAATTAACATAGGTAAGAGAAGTAGGTCAAAGTTCAAAGGTAAGACTATACTCCAAAATTAATAAGAAATGTCATGGAACACAACATCTCTGGAAATACATGGTTATGTCTTGGGAAGGAAACTCAATAGCTGGGGAAGGGACATATTTTTTTTAACATCTTTTTGTATCTTCTGAAAATGATACTATATGAATGTGTTCTCTATTTAAAAAATAACAGATAAAATTAACTGTCAGTTTAAAAAAAAGGATACAACTCTAAGGACTGTATTGAATGTCTAAAGGAGAGTTCCAGCAATAACTTAAATTTCATCAAAGTGCCTAAAGCTTAATCCAATATTGTTAATGAGGGTAGTAGCTAATATTTATTAAGCAATTATATCTCACCAGCCTCTACAGAACACACTCACTACACATGCATTTTCAGCCAACTTGTATGCATAATTCTACATTAGTACCAGAGGACCTGAATATTCTAGGTGGGAGTGTCTAGAACCATTACAAGCACTTACAGACATTCAAACTGGCTGGGTAGTCATTTGCTGTACAAACTCCAGAGCTTATGCAGCATATGGTTCACTGCCTCAGAACTGAAGAATACAGATGCATTCTAAATGCTCTACTAATGCCTGCCACAAAACTGTGCATTTTAACTATGAATTGAAGCATTACAGAAGAAAGGTAAATTATTTACTAATTAATGCCCAACAAATTAGCCTAACTCAAAAATAAGTCTCTTAGCTATGTCCTGAGCAAGTTTCTATATTTTATTAATTACTGTATACTTCATGTTTAAAAACACAGATTTAGGAGTGCCTGTCAGAGGCTCAGAGGTTAATGAATCCGACTAGGAACCATAAGGTTGCAGGTTCAATCCCTGGCCTCGTTCAGTGGGTAAGGATCCAGCATTGCTGTCAGCTGTGGTGTAGGTTGAAGATGCAGCTCAGATCCCACATTGCTGTGGCTCTGGCACAGGCAGGCAGCTACAGCTCCAATTAGACCCCTAGCCTGGGAACCTCCATATGCCATGGGTGTGGCCCTAGAAAAGACAAAAAAAAAAATAAATACAAAAATAAATAAAGACACAGATTTAAATTAACATGCACATATTCTCAGTTCCCTTAGAAGAAAAATGAAGGAAGAAAGAAAAGGAGGTAGGGAAGGAGGGAGGGAGAAAAAAGGAGAAGAAAGAGGTGCATGAGTTCCGTCAATATTAATAGAGGCAAGTGTGATATTATGGGAAGATCATGGAATCCTGGGTCTGAAGCCTTCAATTCAAGTTCTAGTTCCACTAGTTGCTCACACACACAAAATCTTTAATGCAGTTAAATACAGTTGCTATACTAAGATGTGGAGAAAGTAGTTTTAGTCTTCCCTACTATAAAGGAAAATAAAGTCATACCAGCACCATCACTGCCACAAATTCAAAAGTGAACTTATGAGACAGGATTAAGATGGCAGAATAGAAGGACTGAAGCTCAACTTCTCTCCTAAAAACAACAAAATTACAACCAAATGCTGAACAACCTCCAATCAAATGGACTGGAAACTTTCAAAAAGATATCCCACTCCAGAAGACAAAGAGGAGGCCACATCAAGAGCTAGGAGGAGCAATTACCTGATATAAACAATCTCATACCTGCCAGGTGGGAAGCCCACAGACTGGAAAGTAACTGTTTCACAGAGACTCACCTACAGGAGTGAGAGTTCTGAGCCCCACATCAAACCCCTGCGTGTGGGGATCTGGCACTGGGGAGAAAGAGCCCCTGGAGCACCTGTCATTGAAGGCCAGTGGGGCTTGTGTGCAGGAGCTCCACCAGACTAGGGGAAATGGAGACCCCATTCTTGAGGGCACACAAAGGCTTTCGTGGCACTGGGTCCCAGGACAAATCAGAGGCTCCATAGGAATCTGGGTCAGACCTGACTGCAGTTCTTGGAGGATCTCCTGGAAAAACAGGGGGTGACTGTGGCTCATTGTGGTGGAAGGACACTGGAGGCAAAGCTCTTGGTAATATTCATCAGCATGTGTTCCTCTAGAGGTGGCCATTTTGGGAAAATCTGGCCTGACCCATGAGCAATGAGAAGTCTCAGGCCAAGCAATAATTCAGGTGGGATCAGAGCCCCACCCATTAGTAAACAGGCCTAAAGACCCCCCAGGCACACAGCCACCTCTCATTTCACCCAGAGACAAAGTCCCACCCACCAGAGAGATAGGAATCAGTCCCACCTACCACTGGGCAGTTCCTCCCATCAGGAAGCCTACAGCAAGCTCTTCCCCCCCCCCCCCCCTCCCCCGCCGCCGCTCCCGGCCCCATACCAACTTCAGCCACTAGGGGGCAGACATCAGAAGTAAGAGAGGTTACAACTCTACTGTCTGCAAAAAGACCACAGCAAAAGCTTATAAAAATGAAAAGGCAGAGATATAACTCAGATAAGGGAACAAAAAAAAAAAAATCCAGAAAAACAGCTAAGTGATCTGGAGATAATCAGCCTCCAGGAAAAAGACTTTAGATGATGATGCTGAAGATGATGCAAGACATTGGAAATAAACTGGAGGCAAAGACTGATAATTTAGGTGAACACTGAGCAAAGAAATAAATATTTAAAACTTAAGCAAGCAGAGGTGCAAAATATACAATAACTGAAATAAAAAATTCATTAGAAGCAACCAATGGCAGAATACAGGAGGCAGGAGAACAAAGAAGTAAGGTGGAGGACAGACTAGTAGAAATCACTGATATGGAACAGAAAAGAGAAAAAAGATTGAAAAGAAATAAAGACAATCTAAGAGAACTCTGGGACAACATTAAATGCACCAACATCCATATTATAGGGGTGCCAGAAGGAGAAGAAAGAGAGAAAAATGAACAGAAAAAATATTCGAAGAGATAATAGCCGAAAACTTCCCTAGCATGGAAAAGGAACCACTCACTCAAATCCAGGAAGCACAAGTACCATATAAAATAAACCCAAGGAGGAACACCCCAAGACACAGAGTAATCAAACTGAGCAAAATTAAAGACAAAGAGAAAATATTGAAAGCAGCTAGGGAAAAGAAGCAAATAACATACAAGGGAACCCGAATAAAGTTATTGGCAGATTTTTCAGCAGAAACTCTGCAGGCCAGAAGGGAGTGGCATGATATATTTAACATGATGAAAGGAAAAAAAACCATCAACCAAGATTACTTTACCCAGCAAGGTTCTCATTCAGATTTGAAGGAGAAATCAAAAGCATTACAGATAAGCAAAAGCTAAGAGAATTCAGCAACACTAAAACAGCTTTAAAACAAATACTAAAGGAACTTCTCTAGGCAGAAAAGGCCACAACCAGAAACAAAAATACTACAAATGACAAGGCTCACCAGTAAAGGCATACATACAGTGAAGGTAGGAAATCATCCATGTACAAATATGCTACCAAAATCAGAAATCGTGAGGAGGGTACAAATGCAGGACACTAGAGATGCACTTGTAATTAAGAGACCAACAACTTAAAACAACCTCATATGTAGAGAGAGACTCCTATATCAAAACTGGATAACTGCAAACCAAAAATCTAAAATTGATACATACACAAAAAAAATCAACTCAAATACAACACTAAAGATAGTCATCAAACTGTAAGAGGAGAGAACAAGAGAAGGGAAGAAAAAAGAGCAACAAAAACAAATCCAAAGCAATTAATAAAATGGCAAAAAGAACATACATATCAATAATTACCTTAAATGTAAATGGACTAAATGCCCCAATCAAAAGACACAGACTGGTTGAATGGATACAAAAACAAGATCCATATATATGCTGTCTTCAAGATACCCCACTTCACTTATAGGGACACATTCAAATTGGAAGTGAGAGGATGGAAGGAAATATTCCATTCACATGGGAATCAAAAGAAAGCTGGAGTAGCAATACTCATATCAGACAAAATAGATTTTAAAAATTCTTAAAATGAAGAATATTATAAGAGACAAGGAAGGGCACTGCATAATGGTCAAAGGATCAATTCAAGAAGAAGATATAACAATTATAAATATGTATGCACCCAACGTAGGATCACCTCAATATGTAAGGCAACCGCTAACAACATTAACACCCCACTTACAGCAATGGACAGATCATCCAGACAGAAAATCAACAGAGAAACACAGGCCCTGAATGAAGCATTATATCAGATGGACTTAACAGATATTTATAGGACATTCCATCTAAAAGCAACAGAATACACATTCTTCTCAAGTGCACATGGAACATTATCTAGGACTGATCACATTCTGGGTCACAAATCAAGCCTTGGTAACTTTACGAAAATTGAAATCATATCAAGCATCTTTTCCAACCACAATGCTATATGACTGGAAATCAACAACAAGAAAAAACTGCAGGAGTTCCCGTTGTGGCGCAGTGGTTAACGAATCCGACTAGGAACCATAAGGTTGCAGGTTCGATCCCTGCCCTTGCTCAGTGGGTTAATGATCCGGAGTTGCCATGAGCTGTGGTGTAGGTCGCAGACATGGCTCAGATCCTGCGTTGCTGTGGCTCTGGCGTAGGCCCGGCGGCTACAGCTCCGATTCGACCCCTAGCCCGGGAACCTCCATATGCCGTGGGAGTAGCCCAAAGAAATAGCAAAAAGACAAAAAAAAAAAAAGAAAGAAAGAAGAAACTGCAAAAAACACAAACACGAGGACATTAAACAACGTGCTACTAAACAACCAATGGATCACTGAAGAAATCAAAGAGGAAATTAAAAAATACCTAGAAACAAATGACAACAATGACATGACACTCCAAAACCTATGGGATGCAGCAAAAGCAAAAACTTCTAAGGGGGAAGTTTATAGCAATACAAGCCTACCTCAGGAAACAAGAAAAAGCTCAAATAAACAACCTAACTTTACATCTAAAGCAGCTAGAGAGAGAAGAACAGACAAGACCTAAAGTTAGCAGAAGGAAAGAAATCATAAAGATCAGAGCAGAAATCAATGAAATACAAACGAAGAAAACCAAAGAAAAGATCAATGAAACTACTACATGCAACTATATGCCAATAAAATGGAAAACCTAGAAGAAATGGAAAAATTCTTAGAAACGTACAACCTTTCAAGACTAAACCAAAATGAAATAGAAAAGATGAATGGACCAATCACAAGTACTGAAATTGAAACTGTGATTAAAAAACTTCCAACAAACAAAAGTCCAGGACCAGATGGCTTCACAGGCAAGTTCTATCAAACATTTAAAGAAGAGCTAACACCTATCCTTCTGAAATTATTCCAAAAAATTGCAGAGGAAGGAACACTCCCAAACTCACTCTATGAGGCCATCATCACCCTGATATCAAAACCAGACAAAGATACCACAAAAAAAGAAAATTAGGGAGTTCCTGTCATGGCTCAGTGGTTAACTAATCAGACCAGGAACCATTAGGTTGCAGGTTCAATCCCTGGCCTTACTCAGTGGGTTAAGGATCTGGCATTGCCGTGAGCTGTGGTGTAGGCCAGCAGCTTCAGCTCCGACTGGACCCCTAGCCTGAGAACCTCCATGTGCCGCGGATACAGCCCTAAAAAAAAAAAAAAAAAAAAAAGGACAAAAGAAAAAAAGAAAATTATAGGCCAATTACACTGATGAACGTAGATGCAAAAATCCTCAACAAAATACTAGCAAACCGCATCCAACACATTATAAGCATTGTACATTATGATCAAGTGGGATTTATCCCAGGGATGCAAGGATTCTTCAATATCTGGAAATCAATCAGTGTGACATACCACACTAACAAACTGAAAAATAAAAAACCATATGATCCTCTCAATAGATGCAAAAAAAAAGCCTTTGACAAAAGCCAACACCCACTACTGACAAAAACTCTTCAGAAAATGGGCATAACGGGAACCTACCTCAACATGATAAAGGCCATATATGACAAACCCACAGCTAACATCATTCTCAATGGTGAAAAGCTGAAAGAATTCCCGCTGAGATCAGGAACAAGACAAGGATATCTGCTCTCACCACTACTATTCGACATAGTTTTGGAAGTCCTAGCCACAGCAATCAGAGAAGTAAAGGAAAAAAAAGGAATCCAAATTGGAAAGGAAGAAGTAAAACTATCGCTGCTTGCCGATGACATGATACCATACCTAGAGAATCCTAAAGATGCTACCAGAAAATTCTTAGAGCTCATCAATGAATTTGGCAAAGTCACAGGATACAAAAATAATACACAGAAATCAACTGCATTTCTATATACTAACAATGAAAGATCAGAAAGAGTAATTAGAGAAATGATTCCATTTACCATCGTATCGAAAAGAATAAAATACTTAGGAATAAATCTACCTAAAGAAACAAAAGACCTGTACTCTGAAAACTGTATGATGCTAATGAAAGAAATCAAAGATGACACAAATAGATGGAAAGACATACCATGCTCTTAGATTGGAAGGATCAATACTATCAAAATGACTGTACTACCCAAGGCAATCTACAGATTCAATACAATTTCTATCAAACTATTAAGGACATTTTTCACAGAACGAGAACAAGATATTTTAAAGTTTGTTTGGAAGCACAAAAGACCCAGAATAGCCAAAGTCACCCTGAGAAAGAAAAATGGAGCTGGAGGAATCAGACTCCTGGACTTCAGACTATACTACAAAGCTACAGTCATCAAAAACCATATGGTACTGGCACAAAGACAGAAACATATATCAGTGGAACAGGATAAGAAGCCCAGAATTAAACCCACACACCTACAATCAACTAATCTATGACAAAGGAGGCAAGAATATACAATGGAGAAAAGACGGCCCCTTCAATAAGTAGTGCTGGGGAAACTGGAGAGCCACATGTAAAAGAATGAAATTAGAACACTTCCTAACACCATGTAAAAAAATAAACTCGAAATGTATTAAAGACCTAAATATAAGATCAGATACTACAAAACTCTCAGAGGAAAACATAGGCCAAACACTCTCTGACATAAACCATGGCAATATCTTTTCAGATCCACCTCCTAGAGTAATGACAATAAAAATAAAAATAAACAAATGGGACTTAATTAAACTTAAAAGTTTCTGCACAACAAAGAAAACCCTAAACAAAACAAAAAGACAACCCACAGAATGGAAGTAAAACATTTGCAAAATGAAGTGACCGGCAAGAGACTAATCTCCGAAATTTCTATCTTCTGCAGCTCAATACCAAAAAAACAAACAACCCCATCAAAAAAAGGGGCAGAAGATCTAAACAGACAATTCTCTAAAGAAGACATAGAGATGGCCAAAAAAACACATGAAAAGATGTTCAACATCACTCATTGTTAGAGAAATGCAAATCAAAACCACTATGAGGTACCACCTTACACCAGCCAGAATGGCCATCATCAAAAAGTCTACAAACAATAAATTCTGGAGAGGGCGTGGAGAAAAGAGAACCCTATTACACTGTTGGTGGGGATGTAAATTGGTGCAAGCACTGTGGAAAGCAGTATGGAGATTCCTCAGAAAACTAAAAACAGAATTACCATTTGATTCAGCAATCCCACTCCTGGGCATCTATCCAGATTAAACTGTGACTTGAAAAGATACATGTACTCCAATGTTCATGGCAGCACTATATACAATAGCCAAGACATGGAAACAACCGAAGTGTCCATCAACAGAGGAGTGGATAAAGGAGATGTGGTACATATATACACAATGGAGTATTATTCAGCCATTAAAAGGAAAGAAATAACGAAAAAAAAAAAAAAAAAAGGAGTTCCCATGGTAGCACAGTGGTTAACAAATCCGACTAGGAACCATGAGGTTGCGGGTTTGGTCCCTGCCCTTGCTCAGTGGGTTAAGGATCCGGCGTTGCTGTGAGCTGTGGTGTAGGTTGCAGACGCGGCTCGGATCCTGCGTTGCTGTGACTCTGGCATAGGCCGGTGGCTACAGCTCCGATTCAACCCCTAGCCTGGGAACCTCCATATGCTGCGGGAGCGGCCCAAGAAATAGCAACAACAACAACAACAATAACAACAACAACAACAAAAGACAAAAAAAAAAGGAAGAACGGCATTTGCAGCAACATGGATGGACTTAGAAATTATCAGGCTAAGTGAAGTCAGACAGTGAGACACCAACGTCAAATGCTATCACTTACATGTGAAATCTAAAAAAAGGACACAGTGAACTTCTTTACAGAACAGATACTGACTCAGACTTTGAAAAACTTAGTTTCCAAATGAGACAGGTTGGGGGGGATGGGCTGGAGGTTTGGGATGGAACTGCTATAAAATTGGTTGTGATGATCGTTGTACAACTATAAATGTAATAAAATTCACTGAGTAATAAAAATATATATAAATAAAAGAAATCAAAGTGAACTCACCTCCATCATCTGTATTCCTTATTATTTCCTCTGTGTTCCTTCCTTCTATGAATGATATTATCATTTCCCTGTTGCCTAGGCCCAGAATCTAGTCATGTGCATCTCATCTCCCCTTTAACGTCATATACATGAAAGCTGCCAAGTTCAATTCATCCAATATCTATCCTATATCTCCTACATCCATCCTTGCTTCTTTACTCCTACTGCCACTAACCTAAGTCAGGCCCTTCCACTCTAGTTTGCTTTGTACAAGAATTTCCTAATTGGTTCCCCACTTCTAGTCTCATTTCAGTTTAATTCTATTCTACTCACCTGGAGTGACATCCCTAGAGCACAGCCTGGAGCATGCCATTCCCCTGTGCAAAACCTGAGGGGCTCTTTTCTGATGTCACAGTCTAGCGAATACTCAGACAGGCTGCCTTCCATCAGCCACAGCCCCCGAAGCAACTCTGTAGTTTGCATCCCAACCTGGTCACTAAACAGTTTAACTCCATCTTCCTTGGCCACATTAATAGTTCAGGGATGGTCTCGGGGAAGTGTGCCCTAAAGTGTCTGGTCACAGCAAAGTCACAGATTCTTGTTTCAAACATGAATAGGGAGTGGAGAAAGGAAGTTAAATCTCCTCTAGGGAAGGTATGATGTGTAAATACGAAGCCATTGTAATACCACAAAGGAAGCCAAATTGAAGAGGAAGTCAATCAACACTGGGGAGAGATGGAGCATAAAGTACTGCAGTGAACCAGAGCAAGAGCTCTATTTAAACTATACCTGATCACCCTCACCCCCACCCCTAAAAACTTATGTGAACCAGCCAAATTCCTTCATTTTTTAGGCCCTCTTTGATCTACCTCCACTCCATAACATGCTTAAAGGAGGCCAGTCTACATATTTCTTTCAAATGTGTAAGGTATACACATTCAGTGCTAGAAACAAGAGGGCTTAAATAAACTCCCCTCTTCCCCATGGTTCACCCCTCTACTTTCTTTTGTGAATGTGTTAATATTCTCAAAAAAATTTTTAAAGAACTAGTGCTGGTAAGAGTACTCAGAATAAACTAAAATTCACCTCGATTCAGCCCATCCTAAAAAATAACTAAACAGGAGTTCCCGTCGTGGCGCAGTGGTTAACGAATCCGACTAGGAACCATGAGGTTGCGGGTTCAATCCCTGGCCTTGCTCAGTGGGTTAAGGATCCGGCGTTGCTATGAGCTGTGGTGTAGGTTGCAGACGCGGCTCGGATCCTGCGTTGCTGTGACTCTGGCGTAGGCGGGTGGCTACAGCTCCGATTCGACCCCTAGCCTGGGAACCTCCATATGCCGCGGAAGCGGCCCAAAGAAATAGCAAAAAACAAACAAAAAAAAATCACATTCACAACGATAAATTGACAGGTTTAAAGAAAATGAGAAGCATTTTACAAGGTTTTCCAATTACTATGAAAAGCATCCCTTCTTTAGAATCTTAAGGTCTTTGGTTGGTTGGCTAGTTTAAATATATGACCTTCATGACATATCTTCTAGGAGGAAAGCAATTTACAGAAAGGATCTAAAAGCACCAACAGGCAAAACACTGCAAGACAATCAAAAGATTGTCCCTGTTCTTATTATTCAGCTACATGAAAAGGGAAACTGCAGGCACTCTGCATTCTCTGCAGCCTGAACTGTTCAGCAATGCTCCTGAAATGTTTACACAGCCCCCAGGTGGGAGACACCAGGGAGCTGGGAAAGACAGTGTCAGTTCTGCTGCTGCTTCTAGACTCAGTCTCCCTAAAATACGATTCCCCCCCCACCCCCACCCCAGCCCCGACCTGGGAGAGACAAGCACATTTCCCATCAGAAGTTTCTTACTCCACCTAAATGTATTTCTATTCTGCTATGTGACTACAAATAAATTGGATTCCCAGCAAAATGAGATCAAGAGTTTATCTCATTTGTCACTGAGTTGCTTCTTTTGCTCACCAGCTTCTCTTTCTTCTGTCCTCCCATCTCATTTGTCACCAGTGCTTTCCTTTCTCCTCACAATGAAAAAAAAAAAATTTAATATATTATTTTAGTGTTAAACTCCTGAGATTCAAAGCTACTCTTTCTTTTCCCATTTCATTTTAATTACTGATCTTAAGAGGATTTTAAGTACTAGAGATTTAATTTTTATCCCTCAAAGTAAACACCTGAGGTAGACAACTCACTTTTATTTATTCATTCATCCTTTCAATCACAAAGATCTTCACAGCTGTCTTATACTAAATCAGTGGCAATTACTTAGACAAAAGAAAATATTACTGTGTTTCTCGGATTACTGCTCAGCTCATTTAGCCACACCACCTCTATAAAACGGTCACGTTGGCTTCTAACTAGAGACCAGAAATCAGAGCTTCTATTTTTATTTTAAATTCCACCCTTTGGGATAACAAATGATTGTTGTTTTCTTTAATATAATCATATATCCCCTACTTTTTAAGTTGAGCATATATTACTTCTGTAATTTAAGTGACATATTTTAAAAGAATATTTATTGTCCTTTATTATTTCAAGCCAATTATTTCATTTAGCCTCACTTCTTGTGGAATATTCAGTAGCAAGAAATTGCCATGTAACCCAAAGTCCAAAAGCTTCATTATTAAATCCTTCTGACAGTGTGTAAAACTGACATTCCTCAGAAAGTCCTACCAAGATGTCTGCAACAGAGCAAATGCTTAATTTTCTGGATAAACTTGAAGATAGTATGCAAAACAATAATAAAATACATAGATAATCAACAAACCTTTATTTCTGACACTAATATTACCCTTGTTCCAAAAACAAAACAAAACAAAACAAAAAAAAACCTCTCACATTAACTGCAAACAAGTAGCAAAACTAAATGCGTTCATCTCCTTTTGTCTGTCCCTGATTTTCTTCCTACTCTATTTTAGGCATCTGGTAAGGTGTCCAAAAAGTGTTTATTATAAGATAAATAGGTTAAAGTACTGATTCTCTCCAAAAATATTCAATCTGTTGCTCTTGCATGATACCCTCTGAACACAGTTTTTAACATCTCATACCTAAAGGCACAACAACGGGGTGCAGACATTTGGATCTTCTTGGGTTCCCTTATGCTGGAAAGGCAAAGTCTCTCCCTAAATAAGCACCACTATTTTATGACACTTTACTCCAAAGGGGGGAAAAAAAATATTTAGTCATACACATACCCATAAACCTTTAAAGTTCCTATTGGAAAATATACAGGTACTCTGGGCAGAAAAAAAAGACTTTTTAAAGAAAAAAATACTTATTATTAAACTCATGCCCACAATTAAACCTCAAAGTTCTCCCCAATGCTAAGAACATCTTTTAAGGAAGCTTAAAGCTTTATCTTGCTGTGTAAGGAAACCTGGGTCTACTGGAAAAAAGCTCAAAGGCCCATAATCTCATCACAAAGCGGCAGGGTCAAAAGGCAGAGGTCAAGGAACAGGGGAACAGGGTGCAAAACAGTTCCCACACTTGAGAGGAGGCTATATATCTCATTATTTTAGACAACATTCAAAAACTATTTAATCACGTTCACTAAAATAATACAACCATTTTAAGTTCCAAAGCAAATTTTATGAGTTCCTTATTTTTAAGTGGAAGGAATCTAAGCTACTTCTTTCCCTCCAGTGAAAAAAATTCCAATCTCTGTCACATACATACACACACCAATGCACGCTTCAGCTGTCCCTCAAAGAACAACTTTCAGATAAAAGTTGTCACCTGATCTATTCCACAGAGTTCACTGAGGCACTCTCAGAAATAAATACTAAATATGCATACATGTCAACAAACATTTCTCAGCAAGGTCCCCGCCCCCTAATGATTCAACAAAATATGTCTACTTCTTGGCCTTATGGCCACATTCAGAAAAAGCTACATTTTTATTTCTACTTAGAAGAGATTTCACTCCAGAAAAGAGGAAAGGTGATCTGTTAAACATTTGTACTGGAGACTCTGTAATGACTCCTCTAGTGCAATTGAATCTGGGGGGACTTCAGAATTGAGGGCATTTGTCTGGCTATCCCCACACCATTTCTCACACTCTAACCATAATATCTCTATTGCATGTAGAAGAGAGGGTAAGAGAGCGATCAACAAGGTCAGGAAAAGAGGATTTTGGAATAGCAGGTGTAGTTACGTGGTTTCACCCTCATACGCTTACTTATTAACTCTCCCCACTGGCCCCTTCCACCAGGGACAAAATGCTTTTCAAATGGTTCAGAGTAAGCAAGGCCTGTCAGTCCTTCACTATTAGGAATACACAAGATTTTACACTTGAGCACACAGGGCTTTCAAGTATTTATTTAAAATCAAATTGTAGGGTGTTCCCTTCGTGGCTCAGCAGTTAACGATCCCAACTAAGATCCATGAGGATGTAGGTTCGATCCCTGGCCTCAATCAGTGGTCACAGATCCGGCATTGCCATGAGCTGTGGTGTGGGTCGCAGACGCAGCTTGGATCCTGCATTGCTGTGGCTGTGGTATAGGCTGGAACTGCAGCTCTAATTCAACCCCAGCCTGGAAACCTCCATATGCCGTGGGTGTGGCCCTAAAAAAAAAAAAAAAATTTAAATAAATAAATAAAATAAAATTGTAGTTAGGGCTGCCAATGGAAAAATAAGCACTGCCAGACAGGAGTGAGAACAACTAGACAAAATAATCTATTTTGGCATAAGCACCTCAATAGTGCCAATGCTTATATTTTAACTGTGAAATCACAGTCATTGTTCTCATGAACAATTGACACAAAGCAAATGGAGTCAAATAGGAAAGCTCATTTTTCTGGAGCTGAGCCAGAATATTCTGAAATCTGGACAAAAGTGTATTTATAAAGAAAAAGAATACACTTAAGATAGGAAATGGGTAAACATTTTTAACTAGTATGTTATCTTGTTACCCCAGCCATTTAAATTTCCGTAAAAGTTAGGGTTAAGGTAGAGAGAAATTAAACTTAGAAAACAAAGCAAAACACTGTGGTCCTAGAAGTGAATCATCGATAAACTCTGTTTTCTGGGGTTTTTTTTATTTTTTGGCAGGCAGAAGTTCCCAGGTCAGGGATCAAACCCACACCACAGCAGTGACAATGCCAGGTTCTTAACCACTAGGCGGGAACTCTTCATCCATTAAGCTTTAAACCTATAATCAGTCATAAATTCCTACTGCTCCAACTCTTCTTTAGTAAGTCAATACTTCATTTTCATGGACTTTCAGTTGATATGCTGGGTGCTGATTCTTATGACAGGGAAGACTTCCACGTCAGGGAACTGTATGAATACAGGATGCTCACTCCCCTCAAAACAATTCATGTCTCATCTGCCTAGGGGCAGCAATCTCTCCTTGTTATTTCAGCCCTTATCTACAGGAGAAAAAAAAAAAAAACCATATACATTTAACATAAAGAATACTGCGGAGTTCCCATCGTGGCTCAGCAGTGAATGAACCCGAATAGCATCCATGAGAATGCAGGTTCAATCCCAGGCATCACTCAGTGGGTTAAGGATTCTGCACTGACATGAGCTGTGGGGCAGGTCACAGACATGGCCTGGATCCCAAGTTGCTGTGGCTGTGGTGTAGGCCGGCAGCCACAGCTCCGACTAGACCCCTAGCCTGGGAACCTCCATATGCTACAGGTACGGCCCTAAGAAAAAGATACCAAACACCAAAAAAACACCAAAAAAAAAACCTGCTGATCTAGCAGATTGTGCCTGTTTTCTCAAAGGACTATGTGAGAAGAAAAAGGAAGGAAAATGAAGGGATTCTAGAAACATACAGTGTGAAATCTGAAAAGCTGAGGGAAATAGGAACCTCTTCCCAGTTTCTGCTGGGGAAGAAGGTAACTGGAGGATTCAATGAGATCTTAGAATTTCTTCACAATGAGATTTTTTTTCTGTTTATTACTCAATGAATTTTATTACATTTTTATGTGTACAACAATCATCACAACCAAATTTTATAGCATTTCCATCCCAAAACCTCAGTGCATCCCCTTACTTCACGATGAGATTTTAACAACACAGACAAGCTTAGCCAAAAAAAAAAAAAAAACCAATCAAAAGAGCAACAAGAGGGGGCTTCATGAGGACTAAGGTGAAAATAAGGGCGATCTTTGAGAAGGGATCAGGGGTGGGTACAAAAGCTATGAGCAAACTTGCGCCATGCTATCAGAAACTTAATCTAGATGTCACTTCTACATGAATGTTTCCTAGAAACATTCTATATATAGAATATAGAATATACTATATTATAAATATAAACTATATTTAGGAATATAGTTTATTCCTAAACTATAGAATAATTTTGTGTTAAATAAATGACAGCATGAGTGTGTTGTACTAGAAAAGAGGGAGACAGGGAGAGCAAGAAAACAGGACCTTCAAAGCAGAAACCTGGATTCTCAAGGCCAGGACACAAGAAAATTATGCAAAACAGGCAGATTTACAGGACAAGGCCTCTGGGATATGGAAAACAAACTACCTAAAATATCTTTTTTTTTTTTTTTTTTGCTTTTTAGGGCCACACACGTGGCATATAGAGGTTCCCAGGAGAGGGGCTGAATCGGACCTACAGCTGCTGGCCTATAACACAGCCACAGCCACGCAGGATCTGGGCCTCGTCTTCAACCTACACCATAGCTCCTAGCAACGCTGAATCCTTAACCCACTAAGCAAGGCCAGGGATCGAACCCTCAACCTCATGGTTACTAGTCAGATTTGTTTCTGCTGTGCCACAATGGGAACTCTTACCTGAAATATATATTAACCAGGTTTCACAGTCTAAAACCGAGAGGTCTACAAGCTAAGGATTCAGCCTACTAGTCCACAGCTGGTTGAATTTTAAAATTCTGTAACTCTAAAATTATAATTCCACTTCATTATTTTTATTGTAGTCTATAGTTTAAAAGCCCTTTGCAAAACACTGTCACATTTTATAATTGAGAAAAGTATCTAGAAATAATTTAGATCACATTAAGTTTTGAAAAACATACTCCCATGTGTCTCCCTGGACTATGAACAAACTTTTTTAAAAATCTACAAGAAAGGGAAGTAAACAGACTACTTTTGCAGGGGTATTGCTAAGAGGATGTGAATATGTGAAAAACATTCACAGTAGCAGCAGCATTAACTTAGCAGTAGCACCAGCATTAACTTAGCAGTAGCCCTGACAAGATAGGTTTCCCATTCTAGGTAGGACTATCCACAGTTGCTGGTATGGTACATGTAATGCCACCTCTTTCTCTACCATCCCATAAAGCACATAGGATGGAATCAAGAGTGACATCATTAGAGGGAAGACCTTGAATTCATCCCAATAATTTAAAAGCACATACCATTTATAATTTCAGTATTTCAACTTTTTTTTGCCTTTTTTGTTTGTTTGAAGGGCCACACCTGCAGCATATGGAAGTTCCCAGGCTAGGAGTCAAATCGAAGCTACAGGTGCTGGCCTACACCACAGCTATAACAACTCGAGATCCAAGCCTAAGTCTGTGACCTACACCACAGCCCATGGCAATGCTGGATCCAGTGAGCAAGGCCAGGGATCAAACCCACATCCTGATGGATGCTAGTCAGATTCCCCTCTGCTGAGCCACAGTGGGAAGTCCCTCAAATATTGTTAATGATTACTTGGGGACCCAGCTCACAACTGGCAGGCCCACTGCTGTCACCACCCAGTAGTTGAAGATAGTTGGTCTGGAGGATTGAGGGGCAGTCGGGCATAGTGGAAGAGGGCCACCAGGATGCAATTCCAGCTTTGGCCTTTTCTCTCTCTATGACTCTGGGCAACAACTCACTGAACCTCAGCCTCCTCACCTGTAAATTGATGATAGCAATATCTTCAGTTATTGTGAGGAGTAAAGATAATGTTTGTAAATCACCAACCACAGTTCATTTTCATAGCTTCTTTTTTTTTTTTTTTTTTTTTCATTTTCATAGCTTCATCATACAAAGGTGATTTCCTGGAGCCTCTTCCGACTCAATAGTGCTAGCACATTATCTTTCCAGGTCATTTAAAGAAAGTCATTTACTTCAAAATTAACTTTCTGCACCAGTAATACATACAAGTTTATTAAAGGGAAAAAAGGCATTAGCTTAAGAAATCCTTGTTTGTAAAGCAACTATACTTTTTTCCCCCCCTCACTGTACAGCATGGGGATCAAGTTATTCTTACATGTATACATTTTTTTCTCCCACCCTTTGTTCTGTTGCAACATGAGTATCTAGACATAGTTCTCAATGCTACTCAGCAGGATCTCCTTGTAAATCTATTCTAAATTGTATCTGATAACCCCAAGCTCCCGATCCCTCCCACTTCCTCTCTCTCCTGTTGAGCAGCCACAAGTCTTTTCTCCAAGTTCATGATTTTCTTTTCTGAGGAGATGTTCATTTGTGCTGGATATTAGATTCCAGTTATAAGTGATATCATATAGTATTTGTCTTTGTCTTTCTGGCTCATTTCACTCAGGATGAGATTCTCTAGTTCCATCCATGTTGCTGCAAATGGCATTATCTCATTCTTTTTTATGGCCGAGTAGTATTCCATTGTGTATATATACCACATCTTCCAAATCCAATCCTCTGTTGATGGACATTTGGGTTGTTTCCATGTCCTGGCTGTTGAGAATGGTGCTGCAATGAACATGCGGGTGCATGTGTCTCTTTTAAGGAGAGTTTTGTCCGGATAAATGCCCAAGAGTGGGATTGCAGGGTCATATGGAAGTTCTATGTATAGATTTCTAAGGTATCTCCAAACTGTTCTCCATAGTGGCTGTACCAGTTTACATTCCCACCAACAGTGCAGGAGGGTTCCCTTTTCTCCACACCCCCTCCAGCACTTATTATTTGTGGACTTATTAATGATGGCCATTCTGACTGGTGTGAGGTGGTATCTCATGGTAGTTTTGATTTGCATTTCTCTTATAAACAGTGATGCAACTATACTTTTTAAAATGTTTTGATTTTAATTTTTTAAAGTGTTAAAAAAATATTTATACTATAAAAAAAGAAATCCATGTTGAGATAGTTACAAAACTTAGAATAAAGTTAGTAAAAATCATGGATTCTTTCGAAATGGATTCTTGTGAAATGTGCAGGAATGAGGGGAAAGCAACTATTTCAATGTTCTTCTAGCCTCATGATGTAGAGCAGAGCATAAAATACTTCCTTTTTTTTTCTTTTTCCTTTCTTTTTTTTTCTTTTGGGGTCCACACTTGCAGTATATGTAAGTTCCCAGGCTAGGGGTCTAATCGGAGCTATAGCTGCCAGCCTAGGCCACAGCCATATAGCAACACTGGATCCAACAGCGCAGTTTGAGGCAATGCCAGATACTTAACCTACTGAGCGAGGCCAGGGATCAAACCTGCATCCTCAGAGACACTATGTTGGGTTCTTAACCTGCTGGGCCACAACAGGAACTCCAATACTTCCATTTTTATTCCTAGAATTCTCAGTCCTTACCTCCTCACTAGCTATCCTTAAAATTTTTTTTTTTAATAAAAGACAGCTATCCTTGAATTCTGTTTGAAAAGTAACATAGAAAACAGCCTCATGATGAAAATTTTTAGAATCTCTGGCTAAGAGGTTATTAGATGGTGCTATCTTAAAAAGCCAACACTTAAGCAAAAGAGAACATTACACAAGGTACAATAAAGACAAACTATAAATGGGGGGGGGGGAATACAAAGGATTAAACTTTACTGGAGTTCCCATCGTGGCGCAGTGCTTAACATCCAACTAGGAACCATGAAGTTGTGGGATCAATCCCTGGCCTTGCTCAGTGGGTTAAGGATCTGGCGTTGCCTTGAGCTGTAGTGTAGATTACAGACGCGGCTTGAATCCCGCATTGCTGTGGCTCTGGCATAGGCTGGTGGCTACAGCTCCAATTAGACCCCTAGCCTGGGAACCTCCATATGCCGAGGGAGCAGCCCAAGAAATGGCAAAAGGACAAAAAAAAAAAAAAAGGATTAAACTTTACAGAACAAAGGGAACTGTCCTGGCTGACTATGCCCAAAACTGATGTGGACACCTATAAAGAAAAAAAACTAAATGCAATTTCCTAGAATTTTCCTCTAAAGCCACCACTGAAGCTATCAGTGCTTTTTAGAACAGCCACTTTCTGAAATTTCAAAACATTACAAATCATTTATGAGCATTTATGTGCTAATTTATAAATAAATAAATAAGACATGTTGTTTGCTTAAAAAACAAAAAACCTTTGCTGGTACCTGCATGCTTGCCTGCATAAAACTGGTGTCTAGGAGTTCCCGTTGTGGCTCAGTGGTTAACGAATCCAACTAGGACCCTCGAGGTTGCAGTTCAATCCCTGGCCTTGCTCAGTGGGTTAAGAATCTGGCGTTGCCGTGAGCTGTGGTGTAGGTCGCAGATTCAGCTCAGATCCTGAGTTGTGTGGCTGTGGCGTAGGCCGGTGGCTATAGCTCCGATTAAACCCCTAGCCTGGGAACCTCCATATGCCACAGGAGCAGCCCTAGAAAAGGCAAAAAGACCAAAAAAAAAAAAATGGTGTCCAAAAAAAAGCTATTAATTTCATCATCTATTTGTCATAGCTTATTTTGAGAGGGAAGGAACAGGCTGATAAATATCACAGATATAAGAAATTTTAGGGGGTGAGCGATGGAATGGAAGGTGTTGAGATATATGGACTGACTGGCCAACAGGGACCTGCTATATAGCACAGAGAACTCTACCCAATATTCTGTGCTAATCTATGTGGGAAAAGAAGATGAAAGAGAATGGATATGCATATCTATTTAACTTTGTGTATGTATAACTTTTTTTTCTTTTGCTTTTTAGGGCCACATGCACAGCATGTGGAGGTTCCCAGGCTAGGGGTCGAGTCAGATCTACAGCTGCCAGCCTACACCACATCCACAGCAACACCAGATCTGAGCCGCGTCTGTGATCCACAACACAGCTCACGGCAACACCAGATCCTTAACCCACGAAGCGAGGCCAGGGATCGAACCTAAAACCTCATGGTTCCCAGTCGGATTCATTTCCGCTGTGCCACGATGGGAACTCCTATATGTATAACTTTTTTTGGATGTGTGTATAACTTTGTTGTAGAGCAGAAATTACCACAACCTTGTAAATCAATTATACTCCAATAAAACTTAAAAAAAAAATAGTAGCTTTCAGAAGTTACTGCTGTGGCTCAGTGGTCACAAGCCCTATTAGTATCCTTGAGGATGCAGGTTCAATCCCTGGCCTTGATCAGGAGGGTTAAGGATCTGGTGTTGCCGTGAGCTGTGGAGTAGGTCACAGATGTGGCTCGGATCCAGAGTTGCTGTGGCTGTAGGTTGGAAGATGCAGCTCCAATTAGACCCCTAGCCTGGGAATTACCAAATGCCCCAAGTGCAATCCTAAAAAGCAAAAAATAAAAAAATAAAAATAAAAAATTGAGTAGCTTTCCATGAAGCTACCATTGTACCTTTTTAAAAAATAACCATTCATCCATTCTCTTATTTTTTGATCAATTTCAAGCTTCCCATTTAAAAAAACAAACAGAAGTTCCCATAGTGGCTCAGCAGTAACGAACCCAACCAGTATGCATAAGAATTCATGTTCCATCCCTGGCCTTGCTCAGTGGGTTAAGGATCTGCCATTGCCACGAGCTGTGGTGTAGGTCGAAGATGTGGCTCAGATCTCAAGTTGCTGTGGCTGTGGCGTACCTGGCAGCTACCCCTAGCCTGGGAACTTCCATATGCCACAGGTGTGGCCCTAAAAAAGAAAGAAAAGAAAAAACTAGTCCATTTAGAGGTTTAAAAACCCACACCTAATCATATATACTTACTTCATTGCTGGTAACACAAAGAAAAGTTCTATATTTATCCATCTCAAACTATCTCATTCATTTATCCAATCTGAGTCCCTATAATGGGCCAGGCACTATTTTACCGCTGACTAAACAAGAGGGATAAGGTCCTGCCCTCTAGGAACTGACACTCTAATGGGGAAGACTGACATTAAAAAGTAAAAGAAAGCAAATGTATCCACAACATATTGTCAGACATCAGTAAGTGCTGTGGTAATAAGTGTAAGGAAAATAAAGCTGGGTAACTGCAAGGGTGGGGTAGGGAGAGTGGGAAGGACGCCATTTCACACAGAATGGTCTGGGAAGGCTGATCTGAGGAAGCAACGCTTGTGCAAAGATCTGAAGGAGGAGGAGCCAGTCTTGCAAAGATGTAAGCCTGCACTGTCCAACATGTGGCTGGTCCCTACTGAGATGTGCTGTAAGTATAAAATATACACTGAATTTTGAAGATTTAGTATGAAAAAAAAGAATGTGAAATAATTTTATATTGATTATAGGAATAATATCCTGGATATATAAATAAAATACATCATCAAAATTAATATCACCTTGCTCTTTTTTTTTGCCTTTTTTAATGTGGTCACTAGAAAATTTATAATTACAAATATAGCTCACACTATATGTATAATGGACCATGCTGGTCTAGGGTAAGAGGACTCCAGGGAGAGAACAGAAGAACAGGCCATGAGACAAGAAGCTTGCTATCTTGAAGAACCTGCAAGAAAAACAATGTAGCAGGAAAGAGTGATCCAATCAGAAAAGGTTGGAAAGGCAGGCAGAAAGCAGATCACGAAGGGCTTTACCAACCAGGGTGAACAGACTGAATATTTGGTTCCCTCCTCAAATCCCTATGTTGAAATTTAATCCCCAACGTGATTGCATTTGGAGGTGGGGCCTTTGGGGTGTGCTTAGGTCATGAGGGTGGAGCCCTCATGAATGGGATTCACACATACCCTTATATAAGAGAAATCTTGACAGTCAGGAAGCGGGCTTCCTGAAGGAGGACGCAGGCCCTCACCAGACACCAGATCTGCTGGCACTTTCATCTTGGACTTCCCAATCTCTAAAACTGTGAGAAGTAAATTTCTGTGGTTAGTAAGCCAACCAGTTTATGGTATTCTGTGATAGTAGCCTGAACAAACTAAGATACAGGGTTAAGAATTTGAATCTTAGAATTGCCTTGTTGGCACAGGGGAAACGAATCTGACTAGTATCCGTCAGGATGCTGGTTCAATTCCTGGCCTCGCTCAGTGGGTTAAGGATCCAGCATTGCCATGAGCTTTGGTGTAAGTCATTGACTCGGCTCGGATCTGGCATTGCTGTGGCCATGGCATAGGCCGGCATCTACAGCTCTGATTCTTCCCCTAGCTTGGGAACTTCCATGAGACAAAAAACCAACAACAACAACAACAAAAAACAAAAAAACCTGATTACTTAGTATTTCACCCAAAAATAATTTCAGGCCCATAGAAGAAAAGGATGGTAAGTTCAGAAATCAGTCATCTCATTTAAACCCTTCAAGACAGATAAGAACACTTGAGGCCCACAGCTGTCCTAAGTAAATGGCCCAGGCAGGAGCTCAGCTTCTGGCTGTACATCCAGCTTTCACAACTATACTGACTGCCCCACCAGTCATGGTTCCACAAGCCATGGTTCCACAACCAACATTGCTTTTAAAAACTATAAACACATAGGAGTTACTGCCATGGCTCAGCAGTTAGCAAACCCGACTAGCATCCGTGAGGACTTGGGTTCGATCCCTGGCCTCAATCAGTGGGTTACGGATCCAGCACTGGTGTGAGCTGTGGTGTAGGTCACAGACACAGCTCAGATCCCAAGTTGCTATGGCTCTGGTACAGGCTGGCAGCTACAGCTCCAAATGTACTCCTGGCCTGGGAACCTCCATATGCCACGGGTGCAGCCCTAAAATGACCAAAAACAAAAAAACAAAAAACCCTATAAACTTATCTAAGGACAAGTAATTTATGCAAAGAAAAGATAGATGATAAAACCCAGTAAGAACAAAAAGGTTTAAAATTTTTGGAGTTCCCGTGTGTGTGGCTCAGCAGATTAAGAACCCAGCATAGCGTCTGTGAGACTGCAGGTTTGATCCCTGGCCTTGCTCAGTGGGTTAAGGATCCAGGTTAAGGATGCAAGCTGCAGCGTAGGTTGCTGATGTTGCTTGGATCTGGTGTTGCCATGCTGTGGCTGTGTGTAGGCCAGCAGCTGCAGCCCCAACTCCTAACCTAGGAACTTTCACATGCCGCAAGTGTGGCTGTAAAAAGACAAAAATTAAAATAAAAAAAAATTTTTAAAGTGTTATTTTTATTTGTGTGGTAAGTACCTTATACTGATATACTAATATCTTTTTTTCTTTTTTCTTTTTTTTTTTTTTTTTGGCATTTCTTGGGCTGCTCCTGCAGCATATGGAGGTTCCCAGGCTAGGGGTCTAATTGGAGCTATAGCCACCGGCCTACTCCAGAGCCACAGCACCTCGGGATCCAAGCTGCGTCTGCAACCTACACCACAGCTCACAGCAACACCGGATCCTTAACCCACTGAGCAAGGCCAGGGATCAAACCCACAACCTCATGATTCCTAGTCAGATTCGTTAACCACTCCACCATGACAGGAACTCCATATACTCTTCTGTTTTTTTGATAAATGAATGAAAGAATGCAGGCAGTGCTGCCTTATAAGAGACCAGCCAGGTCAGGACATAAAGGTCATAAAGACCAGTCTTTTCCCTCTAAATATCTTTCCTCTACAGAGGAGCTAAAAGATAATCTCATTGATTATAAGGTTATCCATGTAGGGTCCCTATACTGGTAAATTTTATAATCTGTGTGATATAGTATATGTTCTTAAAGGAGGCAGCAAATGTAGTAGTTATAAGCATGTACGGAGCGTGTCAGATAAACTTTTAATCCAGGTTTCTTACTTCTTATATGAACATAGGTAAAGTGCTTAAACTCTCTAGCCTCAGTTTCCTCATTTGTAAAATACAGAAAATAGTGCTACCTCCTAAAATTGCAGTCAGGAGTAAATGAGGTAATTATTTATGAAGCACTTAGCATAGCGCTTAGTTACCATGTGGAAAGTCCTGAATAAATGTTATTTTATTACGGCTATTTTATTGTAGTCTTTCAAAACAGTGACTGTCACCTATATACACCTCAACCTGGCACACAATAAGCATTTAACATTGAATAATTCATCCAAAATGCAATGGCTGTATGGCTTTAACAAAAACAAAATTTAGGTCATTATCAACCAAAAATGTTAAGAATCTGATATATGGCACTTGTTTCCTAAAGTACTTTTTTTAAAAAATTGGAAGTATAGTTGATTAAAGCACCTTATGTAGGAACTACATCTACCCTCTAATAAAGTGAAGAAGAAAATGTTGTCTTCTGTATGGAGTTCCATAGAATTTATGACTAACAATGCACTGTATTCTAGACATTCCCTTTTATTGCTCCAACACTGTCTGTTACCAGAAGTGGCAATACAAACAAAAAGATATACTCAGGAATTTCAGAACAATCTGTCAACCCCTCAGCAGTGGATAGTACATACTTTTCCTCCTCCAGCCCATTTTTTCTCTTCTCATTCCCATTCTTTTCCTTTCTTTAACTATTTTCTCCACCTCCAAAGACACTTAGGTCCTCCCTCCCCCCCTTCCCCTAACCATCTGGTCTTCTCTGGTCTTCTGAGCTCCCTATGCTGGTTCACCCTGCATTACCCAATGCAGCAGACACCTGAGCCCTAGAGCTGCCATAGAGAGGTTCAGCTCCCTTCACTGCTGGCGGAATTTTTCTATAAAATCCCCGCGAATTTTTAAAACCAAGTTATCACTCTATCACAGCAACTAGACCTTGAATCTTCTTTGGCCCCACTGGAATGGAATTTGATCCTTCCCCAGCCCCCCAGTTACCAGGCTAGACCTTCCAAACTCCCCAGCATAATCTATGGTGGGTCAGGGATGTCGATAAACCTAACAACTGTGATCCTACCCCACCACGCCTGTACACCTGGCCAAGGTTTTGGGGGTTTTGCTGCTGTTGTTTCGTTTCTGTTTTTGTTTTGGCCACACACGTAGCATATGGAAGTTCCCAGGCCAGGGATAGAATCCCAGCCACAGCTGTGGCAATGCCAGATCCTGGTTTTTAGCAGTCTTGACTGTGACTTTCAGTCTGGATTAAGGGCAATCCAGAAAGACTTGCCAAATTTGAGTCAAGCTCACCTTTTTTATTTTTCAGAGCTTAAAATGAAATAACTATGGAGCTTCCTATACTAGAACAACCGGGCTTCACTCTGGTGTCTGCACTGGTCAAATCTCTGAGACCTACCCTTAATCTCTCATCCTTGGTTTCTTCACTGTAAATGATGTCTAAGATCCCTTCCAGCACTACTGTAATGATACTGTCAGTCTCAATTAAATTTTATATTTGAATTTAGACTATGGTCTCCACTGCCTCTAAGCATTTCTGGAAGCCATGCCCAAGACACCAAAGCTAAAAATAAATAGCTAGAGGCACCAAGGAAGATCTCTGTGGCAAGGATCTCACCCATCTGACTTCCTCATCTACCAGTAGGAGTGAATCCAAGCTACCATGGAAACGCTTTAAGAATATTCTGGTCACCACATGACTTGTAGACTCATTTGTAAATCTTATATTCGTTCACTTATTAAAAACTATGTACTATGTATAATGTACTATGAAAGAGAAAGGCAAAGACCCTTCCCTCTTGAGGGCTTGCATATTTATGTTACTTAAGTAAAGATCTAATTACATCCTTCAGTTTTCCACTGCCTGAAATATTTGTTGCTGTAAATCAAGCCACATAAATTGCTACATCTAGGTCTTAAAGGAAATGCGAGCCCATAAAAGAAAATTTCAAAATGACACCTGCCTCCCTTCACATCAACTAATTCCAAATACCTCTATTTATACCTCCTTTTCTTCTTTATGCCATAAAGAATCAGTTTGAAACCTTCTGTATCTTTAAAATTAAAGGAAATTTAAACACTTCTGCTTTAACATTTATGGGATGCTTTCTTTTAATGGATAAAGTACATCTTGAAAATACAGTGAATAGGAAAAGCACAACTAAGATTCGGTAGAGAAAGGACAAGAGGTAATACTGGTATATCAGTATATACAGAAAATTTCGAGGTCTTCTATTTTTTTTTTTTTAAATGTGGAAGGTCCCGGGCCGGGGATCAAACCCGTGCCACAGCTGCAACCCAAGCCACAGCAGTGACAACACCAGATCATTAATACTCTGTGCCACCATAGAATTCCTAGAACCTCTATTTTAAATATTTTTAATTTATATATATTTAAATTACTTTCAGCTGTTAAAGACCTACTTGAGTTCCCATTGTGGCGCAGTGGAAACAAATCTGACTAGTCACCATGAGGACTCAGGTTCAATCCCTGGCCTTGCTCAGTGGGTTAAGGATCTGGTGAGTGAGCTGGGATCCTTCATTGCTATGGCTGTGGCACAGACCAGTGGCTAAGCTCCAATTCGATCCCCTAGTTTGGGAACCTCCATATGTCATAGGGTGGCACTTAAAAAAAAAAAAAAGACATACTTGACATGAAAGACGTCTTTTCATTGTTGGTAAAGCAGAGTTTTACTGGAAGAGTGTCTAAGAAACAATCTATGACTTTATCATAAGGTTTCAGTCTATTTAATTCATCATATGGTTTGCCTCCCTAATTTGAAAACAATGTCCCACCACCTGCAGAGTGTGAATTCTAGGAATATGTATATGTTAAGAAAAAGTCTATAAAGCAATTGGTAGAATTCATGTTTAATAAAAGCCAATTAAGATCTTCTACAGGCAGGATGATAATCTGCTAAAAACAGTGCGATAAAAATAGATGGGTTCCAGAAAAGTAAAACAGAAACTTAACTACCATTAACTTTGAAATTAATGCAGCAAAACAGAAACAACCTTCTGACTAATTTGCCTAACTCACTGGCCTTGTTTCCTGATCCCTAAATGTAGCTCTGTGGAAACAGTCAAGAAGATTGTTAGTAGGGAACATGATACTGCATTCTCTTGTCTTCCTGTCTTCTCACTGGCCACACTTAATCTCCATGGTGGTTTCCTCCTCATCCTCCCCACCTCTGAATGCTGGAGTGTCTCCAAGACTCAGTCCTTTAGCCTCTTTTCTTTGCTATCTACACTCACTCCCTGGGTGATGTCTCCCAATATCACGACTTTCGATTTATATGTAAAAATAAATTTAGACCCCTGAGAGATGTCTTGCCAACTTGCTATCTCCATCTGAATGTCCAATGGGCATCTCAAACTTAACATGTCCAAAGTGGAACTAATCTTCTCCAGTCTTCTCCATCAGTCTTCCAATTTCAACCTTTTTTTTTTTTTTTTGGCTTTTTAGGGCCACACCCGCAACAGATGGAAGTTCCCAGGCTAGGGGCTGAATTGGAGCTACAGCTGCCGGCCTATGCCATCCTTAACCCACTGAGCAAGGCCAAGGATTGAACCTGCATCCTCATGGATCCTAGTCAGGTTTGTTAACCGCTGAGCCACAAAGGGAACTCCAGTCTTCCCATTTCAATAGAGAAGCTTATAATTGTTTAGGCATAAAATCTTTGAGTCATCTTTGCTTACTTTCTTTGAATATGGATACCCTTACTCAATTCATCAGCAAGTCCTGCTGGCTTTCCCTTCAAAATACATCCAGCTTCTAAACACTTCACTACCATTGCCTTGGTCCAAGCCACCAACATCTCTCACCTCAATTAGTGAAAAAGAGACTCCTAACTGGTCAGTCTCTATCCTTGCCCCTGATGTAGTCTCATCAACATGACACCCATGGCCAATTTTTCAGATCTCATTATGCTGCTCAGAACCTTCCAGTAGTTTCCCATCTCAAAGCAAAAGACTAACAGTTGTCCATGAGGCCTATAGAATCTCCCCTACCCTTTCTTAATGATCATATCTACTATTCTCCC